>NW_020954590.1:5857377-6061097 GCF_900497805.2 Vombatus ursinus
TCTCTCTCTCTCTCTCTCTCTCTCTCTCTCTCTCTCTCTCTCTCTCTCTCTCTCTCTCTCTCTCCCTCTGTCTCTCTGTCTCTCTGTCTCTCTCACTCTCTTTCTCTCTGTATATGTAGCTCTTTAACTGTCTGGTAAAGCCTATGGGCCCCTTCTCAAAATAATGTTTTTAAATTCATAAAGTTAAGTACATAGGATTACCAAAGAAACCAAGTATGTTGAAATAAAAATGTATTTTTTTCTTATCCAAGTTCATAAACCTTCCCCCATCTCCATCTATCTATGGACCCTAGGGTAAGGAAATGCTTTGTCATCCTCTATATATGGTATAATCACAACAGGAAAAGCAAAGCTGTTTGTCTACAGAATTAAAATTGGAGCAGGTGGATTTTTTCAGTGGGTGAGTGTTTCCGACCAGTCAACTATATTCAGCCATGGTATTTAAGTCCTAGGAAAAATACTGAGTATTTCTGATGTACAAAAATTACTATTGCTGAGTAATTACATACAAGGAATGAAAGGGCCAGAACAAGGAAATTATTAAAAAGAATAATAAAAACGGGATGTTATAAGGATTTAAAGTTTACAAAGTCTTGTATGGTGGAATAGTTGGGCAGATCCATGGTCTGAGTTATCTAGGGATTTCTTTTCTGTTTATGTTTGCCCCCTCTACTGATCAACCAACCCTTTCTGGATGAATGAATGTGTAGACGAATGAAATTAATTTTTAAAGTACTTATTAAATACTTACTCTGTACCATGCACTATTTTAGTTGCTAGGAGTACAAATACAAAAGAAAAATAGCCCCTACGATCAGGAAGCTAACATTCTAAAAAAGGAAATAACACATTTAAGGGAGCCCTGGTTAGGGAGAGGCACTTTAGTTGAGAAAGTTACTAGGATGGTGAGTAGAGCCATAGAGAACAGAAACCTGGAGACTGAGTGGTTTGTATATATCCCTCCAGACATCTCATTGTCTACAGTCACGCTTACTATATTGCCCCAGATTCTTCATAGAAGAGACTCTTTTATGATTTGTGTCTCAGGTTTAGCAAAAGCTGCATACCTGATAGAACACTTTGAGCTTCCTCTCTCATCATATAAGAGCACATTTAGTTGGTCATGTGGTCAGGACATACAATATATTTGGCAATTTAATTTGAAAGTGAACTTATGTGATTTTTTGTTGTCTACAGAAATAATTTTTAAGACTGTATAAATGCAAATGAGTACATTAAGTGGGATACCATTTTGTGGTGGTTAGGGGTTGGTTATTTATGTCTACACTTAGTCTAATTATTGGGCCTGTACTATACTAATGAGCTGCACCTAATCATTAGGAGGCAACTACTAGGGGTAAAGACAAAGTTTGTTCTGTCATTTAGTTGTTTTCAGTCACATCCAGCTCTTTGTGACCCCATTTGGGTTTTTCTTGGCAAAGATACTAAAGTTGTTTACCATTTCCTTCTCCAGCTCATTTTACAGATGAGGCAAAACAAAATGAGGCAAACAGGGTTAAGTGACTTGTCCAGGGTCACATAGCAAGTGTCTAAGGCTGAATTTGAAATCAGGTCTTCCTGACTCCAAGAATGGTGCTCTACACTGCACCACATTGCTGCCCTAGAAACAAAATATCAAGGGGAAATTATAAAGCCCTTCTCAGTCTTTCCCAGCAACTTCTATTCTTTTTTCACTAACAGCAACATCACATTCAAATTATTCTGCACAAAAAATGCCAAAAGACTCCTCAAACAAAAGAAAATTTCAATATCAAAGGTTTTATACTGAAATTGGACCCCAAAGGCAAAATGAACTTTAAACTTAAGAATGAGACAACCAAAAAAAGAACACAATTTTTTAAGTTAAAAAACTGCAAGCAGAAGAATGCTATATTAGATATGATCTTTAATATTTGAAGTTAATCCTAAAAAACGTTATTATTCAGATAGCTCTTGCTTCCCTTGGGTAATTCATTTTTAAATTATTTCAGGAAATGATGAGTGTCTTCATTACTAGGAAATTTTTTCTTTGAAATCCCATGACATGGGAAAGAACATAATAAAGAGAACTATGTACAGGTTGAGGAGTAAGAGGAAAAGGAAAGCAATGGGAAGGAAAAAGAGAAAGAAAAGGAAATCGAGAGAAAGAGAATAAGCAACATTTTTCCAGTACTTTAAGAATGCATTATTTGATTATATAGATAATTCCTGAAAAACAATACAGGGCACAATGTCTCTACAACTTAGAACATGGTGTTCTTGAGATCTTGCAGAATATAAATTTAAAACTTGAAGATCTGGTCTCCAACATTCTGGTTGATATAGCTCTCTGATCCCAGATAGGCTGGTATTCTGATAATAGATATACAAACTGGCAATAGGCCCCCATTAGTAGCCTGTCCGTCTTGGTAAGACATGCCAGAGTTTATGTTCCAGTGGAATAGCTTTCAAGAACCCAGGGCCACATCCATACCACAATGAGTCATTAGAATAGAACTGCAGTGGAAAAGACAAGCATAAATAGCTTTTTAAAAAAATTAAGAACCAGACAATGAGAGTACTCGAAATGACCTTGTAAAGATCTTAATGGCTACCACTTTAGAATGAACTGTATGTAACAGCTAATGCAGAATAATTTAGTTCTGTGGATCAGGAAAGAGGTGGTGGATATAGTTCTAAGCTCACTCACTGCTCTTTCCTCCCAATGGTTGGTATCATAATGCTATCATAGTAATATATTCAAAATAATCACTAGCCATCCACACTGGAAAAACAAAGTAGATGAAAATACCTGTTTCCCAGATTCTGACAAGCAGTACAATAGAAACCCTATGGAATTATTTCACATATAGTTAATATGCTGAAATCTGTTATGTATGCATACATTATTTGTCAAAGTGAGATTATATTATTATAAATCATAGAAAATCTGTTTCCAAAGGACCAAATTGCAAATCACCCCCAAAATAAAGGAGAGATGAATGGTGAACAGAGCATATCACCAGCAATGATGAAAAGCTAAGAAGTGATGGAACAATGCTGATTTTCAGCATCCTTTAACAAGCGCTTTTAAAATGAATATCCTTGGGGCAGCTGGTGGTGCAGTGGACAGAGCACTAGCCCTGAAGTCAGGAGGACCTGAGTTCAAATGTGGCCTCAGACCAAACACTTGACACTTACTAGCTGTATGGCCCTGGGCAAGTCACTTAACCCCAATTGCCTAAAATAAAAAAAATTTTTAAGAGTTATTTAAAAAATAAATAAATAAAATATCCTTGTCAGACCATATGTCATAATTTTTGGTTCAGAAAATATGGCTACTGTTCCTATACTTTACTTTTCTCAATATTTTACCTTCTCAGTTGCTGTATCAGACCACACAAAGGGAAGGGGAGCTGCAATGAAGAAGATAAGGTGACGATTCTAATGTTGATCAAAAAAAAACAAACAAACCCTGAGATTGATATGAACATAATCAATCTATAACACCATCATCACCAAGGTGCTCCCTTGACAACCGGTGATTGCCACCCTCTCACCCTTTCCAAAGTCCCCTCTCATGTGGATCATTTGTGACAACATTTTCCCCTTAATGTTGTTCCTGATGTTAGGGGAAAAGGATGGGAGTGGGAAGACCAAAATAGAAGAGATGAATAGGTTAAAAGACTGTTCTTCTCCAGAACCCCACAACTAAAAGCTTTAATAATGCCTTCAAATATTTAGTTGTTGAAATAGCTATTTAAAAAAAATTAAGGGAATGTGCTAGATGCCTTTTGCTACAGAGAAATTTACTGAATCAAAAAAGGAAGCATAAATACAAACTAATGAAAAGTTTCTTTAAGAAATATGGAATATATATAAGCTTGGTCCTAGAAATGAGAAAATATATACACATATCCAACTTTGTAGAGGTAGGGGACTATGGGAATGAGATATTAACTATATTATCTAATTTAGCAGATACATTGACTGGTCTTGTTGAAATGCGTTTTTCTGTCTCTTTAAAAAAATTTATTGTAGGAAATTGCTCACTGAGCAGGAAAGGAGGGGGAATATATTAAGAAATAAAGATAATGTAACAGCACAAAATATCAATTAAAACTTTTAAAAAATATGGTTTAACCAAATAATAGTTTGCTCCACAGTCTAATAAAGCAAATATCTTTAAGTAATTTTTATAGCTAGAATAGTTTTAAGTCAAATATATTAGAGATTATGGTTGAACTTTGTGTTTGACAAAAATACACATTTTCTTCCATTAAATTTTTCTTCTGAAATCTCGTGTGTTCTCAGAATCTAGGTCAGTGGAGTGTAGGCTCTGCAGGTCCTATCAAACTAGAAAGCGTTTCAGTATAGTTGGCAATTCCAGTATAATTGCAATTAATTGATTGTTATTTAAGAACAAATCTAAGTAAGTTGGAAAAGCTCATGAGCAGGTTGGTGATAGGGAGAGGAATCTTTTGGTCACATTAACTCAAGGGCATCCACTAAGGTATTGGGCATGATCAGTGTGTATGAGAGTGGGGTGGTGCCATCTGTTTTGGTGGAAGAAATAGCCACATTGACAAAATAATAGCTTATGTAAGTACTAAAGATACTCTTCAAAGCACTGGTATGTCTTTTATAAATATATGTGCAATACATTTATCCTCTATTTTATCAGACTTTCATAAAGAAGGCAGAATTGTGGATTATGAATCAGGATCCCTGGTTTCAATCTGTATTGATTTCTGGGAAGGGGGTCTAGATCAGAAGCAAGAATTGTATACCAGGACCAAACATTATCCAATGAGAAAAGCTGCAAAGTAAAGTGGATAGCCTGAAGTCAAAAAGACCTGAGTTCAAATCCAGTTTCAGACACTTACTAGCTATGTGACCATGGGCAAGTCAACTTCTCTCTGCCTAGTTTTCTCATCTATAAAATAGCACCTACTTCCCAAGGTAGTTGCAAGGATCAAATGAGATAAAAATTGTAAAGAGTTTAGCACAGTGCCTGACATATAGTAATAACATATATAAATGTTAGATATTATTATTAGAGATATGTGCACAAAGATAGGCTGGAGTAAAAAAAGGGAGCTTCAAGTAAAGCACAGAGCCCACACAATTTGCACAACTGGTTATTACTGGTTGATTCTGGCTTCAACTCAATTCAATTTTGTTGAATATATATTAGTAAATTACTTCTGGCACAAGGCACTGCACTAAGTACTAGAGGTACAAAGACAAATGATTCCTATGCTGCCCTCAAGAAGCTTACAGTTGACTGAAGCTCACATTCTATTGATTTAGCTTACTCAAAATTAGTTGTCACCAATAGCAGTTTTACTCTCTAAAGAAACAGCAATCTCTGAACAGCAGACAATGAAAGATAAATACTGTTATAATCTTCCCATTTTGGTGAGACCTGACAGAGTTTATCTTCCATTGAAACATCTTTCATGAATCCAGGGTCCTCTCTACACAACAAGGCATTAAGTTAGAATTATATTGAAGGCAAGAATGAAGATTTTTTTTAAATGAACTAACCAAGAAGTATTCATATGTTCAGTGTGATCTTGTGACAATCCTACTACCTACAACCTCATGGTAAACTTTAAGTGCAAAATAATTGAGAAAGTTTTGCAAAGTTTGTGGGTCACAAGAGGGAGGATGGAGTTTTAAGTACACTCACTACTTTCTTTTTCCTGTGGTAATTTTGCTATCATAAAAACACAATCAAAAGAAATCACTAGCTATTGTTTCATCCACTGTATTTGTATCCCTAGTGCCTAATACAGTGCATCACACACAGTGGTGACAATAAATACTTTTTGGTTTATTGATTGATTCATTATAGTTTATATAATACTGTGAACTATAAAGTATTATGTAAATTATTGTTAAGATTTTATCTCTGATTTTAAGAAGCCAAAGAAAATGAATGAGGAACAAGAAATAGGAGGAAAAAAGGAGTCAACATTAAAATATTACATAAAAAGGGATATTCCATGCAGGGAAAGCAAATGAGATTTGCACAAGGTAAATAAAATTACAGTATGAAAATGGCCATTTCTTGCTCTGATAGTAAGTTATTTTTTTTCATCTGTAGAAAATGAATGTAACTACTAAAATGTAGGCTTCAATTTCTTCATCTGGAAAATGAGAGGATTAAACTAAATATCCTCTAAGATTATTTCCAATTCTAAATCTATGATTTTATAGTCATATACCTCAGCCTCTCAAACACATTAAGTCAAATATATTAGAGATTATGGTTGAATTTTGTGTTTGACAAAAATATACATTTTCTTCCATTATATAGGGACAAGGTGGGAACTCAACTTGCTTTTACTGACATGGCACCTAGGCTGGACCTGAATTGTGGTCATCACAGATTCAGTGAGATAGATAAAGATAGAGATATACACATACATACACACAGATATACATACATATACATACATACATACACACAGATATGCATACATACACATACATACACATGATGTGCACATATAAATTACCTGTATGTATAAATTATACATAATATTATATATACATAATTACAGATACAGTATGTATGTATGTACATATGTACATTATATATATATCTATGTTTCTGAATCTCTCAAAAAAAAGTCTACATGGCTTTTGGGAGGACTTAGAAATGGTAATACAATTTTATCCTATCTATAGGAAGTTTGTTGTATCATATCTTCAGAGGTACAGTTAAAGATCATAATCTCAATTTGCAGAACTTGTTTTGATAAGATTTTTATGTTTGTGACTAGGTCAGAAATGTCTCTAAAAGTCTATGTGTTTGTTCGTCCATATTAAATAACTCTCCTTTCTTCTCCTCTCTCCCTCCCTACTGTCCTCACTGCTGAAGACATCCTGAAGGAAAGAGAGCACCTGCCTTTAAGAAACTTGATTCAAAAAATCTACAAGGTGCTGGTGGAAAAAAAAAGGAAGGTATAGAGATGATGCTCTATAACAAAGAGATGTGCTCTGTAACATATGACATTTGCAACCTCTCAAGGAGTATCAGTGTCCTGATTTTTATCTCCAATCCAAATATACACTGCACTTCATATTCTTCTTGGGATCCTATCTTCTGTAGAAAAGTTCATTCTTGTAATTGGGAGGGAACTCACTGTAGTAGATGAATCTTCAACTTGGCATCAGAAAGACCCAAGTTTAAATCCTGTCTCAGATCTTTCTGCCTTAGCCAAGTCACTTAACTTTCTTAGCTTCAGTTTCCTAGGAAGAAGAATAGCACTTACTTTACAGCGTTCTTGTGGGAATCAAATAAGATGATAGAAGTGCTTTCCAATCCCTCAATTATTGTATAAATGTTAGTTATTATTATTGTTGCTTGTTGCTATGGAAATTTGAGGAGATATTTTTCATTGAGATATGAGATACGAGGAATCTTCCAGGTTTGAGGTTCCTCTAATGCATGTCACAAATTTTAATCACCAGGACATCATGAACCACGTCAAACATTATCTAGAGCCAGAGAGTGTCTACATACACGGAAGTATGTATGATTTAACCAGATTTGGTTTTCTAGTTCTAATAAAGGAAACTTTCTTCCTTCTTGCTCCTCCTCCCCAACTTATCCCTACCATTGCTTTGCACATTCGCACTCCCATCATAATTTGATTGTGTCTTCAAGTGTTTCCAAATTTTTCAGTGCTGTCATTTGTTGAGTCTTGGGTTTATCCAATAGACAAATTAGAGGAGAGAATCATGACAAGGTGACCATCCAGAGTCAGAGTATTTAACAGTATTTTTAATAAATTCTACCCCTAGAAGGAACCAAACACAGTCCTATCATAGACATTATGCATTGCAACACAGAAGCTGTTTGGTCTCTTGATCCATGTCTATTTGTCCATTTGCTTGTGGGTGAGAGGTCACAGAGAGCAATAGCTAAATTCTAAACATTTTTTGTTCCTTTCCAAAATTTATCTATAAACTACTAGAAGCGACGTAGAGGAAAGAGCTTCTTCAGAAAATACGCTGCCTGTAAAGGAAATGTTATTCTGGAAAACAGAATCAAGTAGCAAAATCTAAAAAGATGATTTACCACCAAAAGGATGGTGGTTTCCCTCTAGATGATGTATTTTAACAGCCCACTGGATGTCATATTTGCATAGGTTTTGCAAGAGTCAAATCTATTTAACTTTTTTTCTCCATCGATGCCTCAATGCAGTGGTAGCCCCAATCATACCCTTGAACATAATAATGGTGATCTTCTGCCCAATGTGTTCATTAATAGTATTGGTGGATTGAGTTCTTGGTTTTTCCTTTCCTGAACATCTGCCTAACAGAGTGATGGTGTGGTAGCATATCAACTTGCTTCTTGAAGAATCACAGAAGATGCCTTCTACCTTCCACAGCATCATCCTATAGCACAGTGATTTGCACATAATAGGGATTTAAATAATGTTTGTTCAATTGAATTACTGCTATGAATATACAAGGGCTTCAATATAGCTTCAACCAGGCCACCCTCAATCAGGGTCCACTAATGCATTTTTCAGTCCTGGAACCACCCAAAGGGCAAAATAAATATAACAAAGCCCAAAAGACAGGGTAGCCATATAAAAATCTAGGCTTCCCTAAAATAGACTAAAATTTTGTGGTAATTTAGGACCCTAACTGAATGTCTCATTCATTCCAAATAATGATCATAAGCCATCATTTAATCTGTCTGAGTCTCAGTTAACACATCAGCAAAATGAGAATAATAATACATAAAGTACCCAAAGCTTTGATAATATATGTAAAGAGTTTTTTCAAACTTTAAAGTACTAAATTAATGACATAATTATTATTATTTATTATTATTATGCCAGGTAGCCAGGGCAGACTTAATAGCTAACAGTTAATTCTCTGATGGC
Source organism: Vombatus ursinus (assembly GCF_900497805.2). NCBI lineage: Eukaryota > Metazoa > Chordata > Mammalia > Diprotodontia > Vombatidae > Vombatus > Vombatus ursinus. The sequence goes on from NW_020954590.1 coordinate 5,866,269, forward strand.
TATTAGCCATTATAGAATACTTCCTTTCCAGTCAAGTTAACTGGCAAAGGTTTTATGCTACTAGGAAATGTACAGCCTTGGGTTATAATCTACTTCCCTCTCTACTCCACACTCCCACACCCTTTCGGAGGCCTCTGCTTCCTCAAAGAAAGGGCAACTTGGTTTCAAATGTCATGACAAGGACAAAGCCACAAAAACCCTCTTCAAGGTAAAAAAAAAAGTCACCTTTCAGTTCAACAATCAACTTATCAACATTCTCTTCTTTATTAAACAGATAAAGCTCCATCAGCTTCAGGTATTCTGGAATGAACTGTCTATAGCAACAATAATAATTGATAATTATATCACACATTAAAGTTTGCAAAATACTTTACATAGACAATCCCATTATCCCAATTTATATATGAGGAAACTGAGGCTTAAGAAAATTAAGTGACTCATCCATCATCATAGAGCTAAAGATTTAAACTCGTCTTTCTGATTTGAAGTCTATCCACTAAACTATTGCCTCTCTTTCTGTCACTAGGAAACACTCCAAGTCTTTGATTCCTGCCAGCAGTTATGTGTGGCTTGTTCCCATTTGTAGCCATTCCAATTCAAACACAAAGACCAGCAAGATTACCTGATCCAAGTGAAAAATACACTTCTCAATCTTGCAACATAAATTGTGGCTAAGGAACTAACTGAGTACTTCTTGAAACTGTGACATGTTCCTGTTCATCCTGAGAAACAACTGGGATATTATTTAAATAAGACAAATGTATTGGGCAAGAAGGTCTGCCAGAACCTCACTGATTATTATTGGGAAGCTGAAAATGCATTGGTTAAGCCAAAGAGCATGAACAGGTGCAGTCAGCTTTGCTATAACTTGAAATATGAGTTGCTAAAAATCTCGAAATTAAAACCACAGGGCTTATGGGGGAAATGAAGTTAGAGGCACAACTTCATCAGTGACATAAAAAAGACAGGAGCCAAATCAAATGGTAGTACATTTATATGCATGTTGAATGGTTAAGAAATAAATACTATAATAATTAATAGTGGCATCCCCTGCCATGGGTTGTTGTACAACTTACACCTGGGTTCCCACAGGGTCAGGCTGGCAAAGTTGAGTGGCTGGGGGCTTGGTGAACTCTGGAAGGTGAGAAAGGGAGGAGGGTCAGACCAGCCCATTGCCTTCCATAGGGCCTATTGTACCAGAAGATATATAATAAATATAGCACTTTACCTTGAAAAAGAACTGAAGTTAACTTATGGAAGTGGGCATTGGAAAGGTTGCAATTAGCAAGTTGTTGTGAAGTTGTACAGTTTTCTGTGTTCTCTCATTTTTTTCTTTGATGAAATTTTGAATCAGCGAACACAAAAAACTAACATTATACTCAAATTGTTCCATAATAAGTCAATCCCTTTGGAACAAATTTGAGTTTTCACAACAAGCATTATAGCACAACTGACTGCATTCATAATGTCCAAACTGTGTCAAGCAGGCTCTTTTCCACTTATCCCTGTCACTAGGTCTAAAAAAAAAATCATAAGAACTCTATAAATTCAGAATAATATGCATAGATACATGTTTCTTAATGCTAATAGCTAACATTCATATAGTGCTTTTAAGTTTGTAAAGTGTTTACATATATTATCTTATTTTATCCTCACAATAACTCTCTGAGGTAGGAAACATTATTCTCCATTTTACAGATAAAGAAACTGAGGCAATTTAAGTAACTGTCCTAGGATAGAGTCTGAGGCAGGAGTTAAGTACAGGTCTTCTAGTACATGCTCTATCCACTATTCATGCTGTTCTTAGACTCTAACCAAAATATCTGAGATTAATGACAGCAGATAGCTGCTGCAAATGACTATTTTGTTTAAGGCTTGGTAATCAATGTAGTCTGCCTCTATATTTAGGAGAGAAAGGGAGAGACAGATAGAGGCAGAGATATAAACAGAGATAAAGTGAAGAAAAGCCAAGAGAGACAAAGAGACAGAGAGATGGGGGGGGGAGAGAGAGAGACAGAGACAGAGAGAGAGAGAGAGAGAGAGAGAGAGAGAGAGAGAGAGGAGAAGCTAAATGTTACATCAGCACTTTCTTTGCATTCATCTGAATGTACTTTCATGGTGCTAGTATCTTCCATTCATTTAATATATAAACTCATCTGCGCCAAAAGGATGTACTATCAATGAAGACAATTTATGGAACAAACATATTCACAACCTGCAGAGAAAGGATCTGCTTTTTTCTGAGTGAAGGTTCACTGCAATTCTTGTTATTCTGGGGGAATTTCTTTCTTTATCTTGCTGTTAACAAAGGTAAACACACACAGTGGATAGAATGCCAGACCAGGAGTCAGGAAGACTCATTTTCCTGAGTTCAAATCTGGCCTTAGACACTTACTAGCTGTGTGACCCTGTGCAAATCACTTAACTCTATTTGCCTCAGTTTCCTCATTTGGAGAAGGAAATTGCAAAGCACTCTATAACTTCGTCAAAAAAAAAAAACTCAAATGGGGTCATGAAACATCAAGCATGACTAAAAATGACTGAACAAAGCTAACACAGCTAAAATGGAAACCTCATCACTGTTATCCCTGAATATACCTGGATTGTTTGTGCTTTTTAAAACTAGAGAGGCATGAACCTTTTCAAAACTAGAACTGTACAGCTTCAGTCACAGATGCCCAAATATCATCTCAATTGTAATCAAAACAATTATGCCCATGTTACTTCCTCCTTACCACTGAAAGAATGATTTCATGCTATATAAATCCCTCCCTCTACTGCTGCCACAACCAGGGATTAACTTTTTTTTAAGGGCCTCCACCGAAGAGATATTCGTTATCTCCTAACTTGGCTCTGAGAAATAGACACAAAGTTCAATAATAAATCATTACTTAAGTATGATCTCTTTAGTCTGGATGAGGATCCCAAGCCACCTCAGTCCAAAGGATGACATTGGCAAGGTCAGAACATTTGCTTCTCCTCCTCCCACAATTATGTTCCTCAAGCCTAAGATAGCAATGAAGTAGTCATTGCAGAATTAGCAATATACTTCACAGCTATCTTAGAAATGTTTTCTTTACACAGGATGATGGCAAACATTGTCAAAATATTGTCAGATAGAAGTCACCACAGAGCTTCCCAGAGGTTGGTATCCCAGGGAGATGATGATAATGATGATGATGGTGGTGGTGGTGATAATCATGATGATTGTGATGATGACGGTAATGAAAATGATGAGTATGATCATGATTATGACCACGATTGTGATAGTGATGGTGATGATGATCATCATGGGGATGGAGATGGTAATGATGAGGAGGAGGACGACGAGGGTGATGGTGATAATGATAACTAATATTTATATAGCACTTTAAGGTTTACAAACACTTTACATGTTATCTTATTTGATTCTCACAAGTCTGTGAGGTAGGTGCTATTATCATCCCCATTTTACAAATGAGGAAACTGAGCCTGAGAAAGGTTGAGTGACTTGGCAAGAGTCATGCAGCTAAGTATATGAGGCAGGATTTAAACTAAAATCTTCCTGACTCTAAGTCCATCACTCTATCCCCTATACCACCTAGCTCCCAAGACTAAAGTTCCCACCCAGATTCAAACTCCACATCACTGGATTCAGAGTCTAGAGAGTTGACCATTACACTATGTGGCCACCATGTTCTTTCTATTCCCTGAAAACTTACCCAGATCGAAGCCACCTTCTCAAGGCAAGTAAAAAAACTTTAGTGGTCAGCTTCAACTACCAGAGGAAAAACCGAGATTCTAAGAATTTTTCCAAAGATCACACAATTTTTCAATAATAAAGTAGGCCCCAGCATTATAAAACACTAAGCCCAAATCTTTCTCTTACATCCAAGCTAGTCTTTCCAACAATAATTAAAGAACAGAATTTACTGTCATGAATTATTATTGAGGGGAATGGCTTAATAATTTTCAAAAATGGATCAGTTATTTATGGGAATAAGGATAACATATGCTATTACTGTAGACAAAAATTATGCTTAAGGGTATGAAATAGTCATTAACTAGGATGGAGAATAAATTTTCCCTGTAGGAAAGTATTGCATGATTAGGGTCACTCAAAAGGATTAAATATTCTCTAGCACTAAATGCTGCTGATGGCAGACTAGGCAAAGTAAAATGTCACCTATAAACTTCTGATGTTATCAGATTTGTTTAAACTGAAGAAAATACTATTTTGATTGTACTAAGTAATATGTTTTTAGGTAGTAGTAAATTTATAGTCCTTTAAAATATTCATTATGGGAAAAAATATTCATTGTGACACTGAAACATTAGGGGCTAATTGTATTTACTTTAAGTGAATAATATACAGTATGGAAAAAAAGTACCTTCAAAAGTTATGAACTATCCAAGAAAACACATCACTTCTACGAAAAAAAAAAGACAATTTTCTAGTACATACTGTATTATCTTTTGGCATATATGCTATATTTGCTTAATGTTAGATTCATTCTCAGACCGTAACCAGTTTATTTTTCTCAACATACAAAGGAATGTTTTTACAATGTAGCTCCTAATCACTTAGAAATGAATAAATTTTAAATATGCCTCTTAATTGGATAGTGTTTACTTAAATATTTTCTAGATGTGCAAAAAGCTCAATGAAGTAATTTTTTTTAAAGTTGGTAATTTTTTAACCTTCATGAAGCGATAAAATAAATTTCTAGCCTCTATCTAACTTCTCCAACCTCTTAATAATAAAAATGAATATGTCATCATCATCTGGCTATTATGATAGCCAGAGTAGTGAACTAGAGTCAGGAGATTTTAATCTTGGCTCCGACACTTACTAGCTCTGAGATCTTGGGCAAATCCTTTAACTTCTCCATGTCTCAAAGAACCTTTTGTGCAAATGAGGTTAATATTACCAGTAGTGTCTATCTGTAGTGATTAAAAGGTTCAAGAAACATAATTTCTGGGTAATTTAATCATTTTACTAATGAGGCCAGCATGTTTACTAATAAAAGGATGGTCATTTGGGCTCTCATAGACCAAGGACAATCATGGCAGTGGTCTCAGGGCTTCTTTGTTCTTTTGAAAGAAGAGTGGCAATCAACTCTGATTGGTTAACAATTAATGAAAGAAAGAATATTACAGGGAGGGGCTGAGTGTGACATCATATCATCCTTGGACAGAGAGACTATCTCTATACCCAGACCACCCCCAGACTTGGACAATCTATTCAAAGAATTTATACCCTTCCCAAGCCTGATCAGAACACAATGGCTACTACCCCTTGGTGGGGTCTTGAACAAGAAAGTTAGTCCAATTCCATTATCAGCAATGTCTTTCAAGAGACTGAACTTTTTAAAATCAGGATTTTAGAAAAAGGAGGAACTCTGGATCTCCCCAAGTCATTGGTTACAAATAATCATTTATCTCATATCTTACAGGGCTATTGTTAGGTTCAAATGAGATCATGCATAATAAAAGTTTTGCAACTTTAAAACTGCTATGTAAACACTAGCTATAGTAAATGGCTCAAGTTCAGAAAATGATTATCTCATGGTTTATATAGGACTTTATCTTACAAAGCACTTTCCTCAAAGAAGTACTATGAGGTAAATAATGTAAGACTGATAAGTTTCCATTCTTCTCATTCAATCATAGAGAAGAGAGCTTCTCTTAGGAGAAAGGGGCAAAAAAGACCAAGTAGGGGTAGGGATTCCAACTAATTAAGATGAGTCTTTTAGCTCTTAGTTGGTTGTCTCCAAGTAAAAGCTTTGATTACAAATCAGTGAGAACCGCCCCCCCCAACCTGAGTATCTAGTTAAATGAAACTTAAGCCAAGTGCAGATAAGTTGATAAAGAACAATGAAAGCAGACCAAAATCTGTGATAGTTGTCCTGAATAACAAGGCAGGTTAAGTGGTATTTATAAAAATAATTGCAAAGTGTTTCCAGTACTATATCATTTAATTTGGGACATAGCCTGATGACTCAGGACCAATAATAAGGAAGGATCAGGATTTCTAAACTTAGAACTTTAGTGTAGGCATTCTAAATTACCTTTATGGTTCTGCACCTCAGGGGCCAAACTCTGAGGCCCCCCCTTACTCCACTGCCTGCCCTTCTCCCTCTTCTTTCTGAGGGTTTCAGGGATGGGAACTGCTAGCTTGTTGCAGAGACATGAGTCAGGTTTTCTGGGAAATAGGCCACCCCATCTTTCAGCATATTTACATCTAGGAAGGACTGTTCTCTGCTCCATTTTCCACCTTTCTCAATAGAATTTTCCTGGGGCCCAAGAATTCCTAGTTATGGCTCCCAGCCCTATAGAGAATTGAACAAGTAACTAATCCTGAAATATGTATAGCACTGGCAAGCAATACTCAAATATTCCCATGGATTTGTGATCTCATTAGAGTGAATATTCCCTACAACAAGGCAACATGGATGGTTGCAACTCATTCTTGCCTTCCCATCCTATGTAATTCTTATTCACATCCTTCCATAAGTTTGCTACAAGGGGTCCACCCAATGTACTGGAGGCCTTCCTCAATTTCTCAGGGTATTGTTTGGCGGACAGCAGAATACACTGGCTATACAAGATTTTTTCCATGTAAGGACCCAAGCAACCTCCCCATCTTCTAAATTAAGAAGCCAAGTAAACTCAAATACCCAAAGAAAGGCCTGTCATAACAACCAAAAGCCCCTTTTCCCACCTGCAGAGTTTGCAAATCAACTAGGCACCAATTCCCAGGCATCCCCCACCCCCACCCCAGTTTTCAGTACCAATCCCAGGAGTTAGGCTGCTGACTTCCTCCCCACTCCATGCCTAGTGCTGTTTGACCCAGATGAAAACACTGTAAAAACCCACCTGATTGTACAGGTTTTGGCAACCCAAAGAAACGTTCTAGGGCTTCATGCAAATAGAACAATATGTCATCTGCAATCAGGTGTACTAGAAGACCCTCCGTATTTTCAAGGGAAACCCTCATCAAGTTAGATTCAACACTGGATCATTTCCACAACAGCAGCAAACACCTTTCAGTGAGTCTATGCCTTTCTGTTTTATACTTCACATAATAATTAACAATCAGGGCAGAGGGGGTGGGGTGGTCATGAAACAAAGTTATCTGTTATATCTTTCAAGGAATCTTGCATAGCTTTGACTTATGCTTGGGAAACACTATATTGTATGAGAGCCTTTAAGGTAGTGGTTATTATAGCAAATCAAATGCTTTTGTAATAGTTAGAAACAATAAACACACTGAGAGCTTGGGTTCTGTACTTTTAGCTAATTGTGTGATGATAAAGATGTGATTTCTTGTGATTATTTACAAAAGCCTACCTGTTCCCTAATAATACTATAAAGGATGTCCTCCAAGTGGGGGAATATCATTTTCATAAAATTATATCTAGAAGGGAAAGTGAGGACAGAAGTTGTTGATATTCCTTTAGTCACTTTGGGGGGGCGGGGTTATTAATAAGATGCAAGATGCTTTTTATGTCACAAATCCTACCCTTGCAAAGTGTACTCCAAAGAGTCTGAATGAATAAAAAGTACTTTAATAGAGAATATAATTATGGAAAGTATATTGAATTTAAATTATGAAGACTGGAGGTCTCTAATTTTGCTACTTATTACTTATGTAATCCTAAACTTCGCACAGTGGATGGGCACCAGGCCTGAAGTAAGAAAGACTCATTTTCCTGAGTTCAAATCTGACCTCAGACACTAGCTGTGTGACCCTGGGCAAGTCACTTACCCCTGTTTGCCTCAATTTCCTCACCTGTAAAATGAGCTGGAGAAGGAAATGGCAAACTATTCCAGTATCTTTGCCAAGAAAACCCCAAATGGTGTCACAAAGAATCAGACATGACTGAAATGACTGAACAACAATGCTAAACTACCATCTTCTAACATCCTATACTGGTTTTCTCCCCATGTATCTTTCCAGGTTTAGTTAATTCAGAATAGTCAATGAACTTTCTAAATGTGAGCAATCTATTCCATGCATTCAGTTCCATTGTTAACTGTCTTTTAATTCTCAGATTCCTGAACCAATGACTTCATGTATACTATTTTCATATTCAATATGTTTATAGCTGGCTATCTATAGAATCTTAACCTTATTCCTTGCAAATTACAAAACACTGCATAAAATTATTTTCCCCTATGCTACAATACTTATATTCTGAATATCCAATTATGCTTTTAAAGTGCTTAGGGGAATCATTTGAATGAAATATATGAAAGAACATAAATTTGTATTATACTGTGTTTCGTTTAATAATGATAATTTCCATTATCATCCTCTCAGCTCAACACACTTCTTAAATTGTCACAAATCCTAACAGCATTTCTCTAAGGCTGGCTGGGATGAGTTTAGCATAATTATACAATAGGTACAGATGAAGAAATTGAGGTTAAACAATTGAATGGAAGTCAAATAGCAAAGCCCATGGTGAACTGGGATTATAATGTAACTCTTCCCTACTAATCTCTACCTACCAGACCAAGCTGCTTCCTTAGGAAAACCTTAATACCAAAAATTGCACTTCCCATTGATTCATTTCAATTTTTATATCCAATTTGCTTTCATTCATATAGTTCCATAATGACTCTGTTGTGAGCCTCCATGGGGATTCAAATACAGAGATGGAGCAGCAAGAATACAATTACCTTCCTAATGTCACCATGCTTTTTTGTTCCCTAATGAGGACTGATTTCTTATGACTAAAATACTTAAAGCTTTATATATATATATATATATAGACACATATATATACACATATGTATGTATATATACATAATATGTATGTCATATATACACATGTTCAATTTTCAAGTTTTTAATAATTCTGTGATATCATCTTATTAAAATAGAAATGATAATACTGTGCTGTACTTTGATTTTTTTTAAAGTCAGATATCTCTCTGTCTTGCCATTACTATAAAACAAGCTGATTCTATAACTTCTACCACATTGTTGTGTCTAATGATATTACACACACACGCACACACACACACACACACACAAGAGCCAGTGGCTATTCATTTATCTGTTTTTACTACGATTGAAGCTACACAAATTTGGATAGGTATAGAATATACCATTCTATTGTTTTGATTATATGTTGATTACCAAAAAGGAAAGAACTTTATTTTTAATCCTATCTTAACCTAGCAGCACTCCTTACTCTGTACTTTTGCTAACTCTTTCCGCTTTATCAAAATGCATTACTCTTGTGCCCTATTTCCTTGGGTTCTTTCAAGGTGACTAAAGTTACCCTGATAAACAAATCCATAATAAGCAATTATACCTAGCACAAAACAGGAGCCAGAAAAAAATTGCTGATTAATTGACAACCCCTCCTAGAAAAAAATTTTATTATAAAAGAGTCATTCAAAACTTTGACTCAAAGGAATGATCACATAGTTAGGTGACACAGTGGATAAAGCACTGGACCTAGAGTCAGGGAGACTCTATCTAACTGTGTGACACTGAGTTGATAATTTCCTTCAGTTTCCTCAACTATAAAATGGGGATAATAATAGCACCTTCTTCCCAGGTTGCTGTGAAGAACAAATAAGAGAATACTGAAAAACACTTAGCCCAGTGCCTGGCACATAGTAGGTACTTGACAAATGCTTATTTCCTTCCTGCCTACTAATGGTGAGAATGTCAGGGACTATGACAAACAAGTAGAGAAGATAGGTTTGATTGGGAGGCTTTTCAATGTAGAGCAAAATGGCAAAAGAAAAGGTTGGTACAGGGCTTAAGGGGAATTTGATGAACTTGTGGAATTGCTGAGACCAAGGAAACAAAGGTGAGTGAAGTTCTCAAGTTCTATTTTTATATCAAGTTGTATGTTTGCTAGTAAAGTTTTAACCAGGTGTTTAATGTTAAGTTTTTTTCAATAAAATAAAGCTTGAGATCTCAACTATTATGAAAATTAGAAGAAATTGTACAATTATTGCATCAAGAGTGCTATATTTCTGCCACAGCCAATCAACTGTTATTTGTATACCAGGCATAGGCAAACCTTGCTCCTAGAAAAGAAAATAAAGAGACTCAGAAAATGTCTTTCCACACTTCAGGTTGTTAAGAAGAATGAAGCATTCCTAATATAAAGAGAACAAGGCTTCAAAGTGGCAAAAAAAAAAACTGAGGTATAGGAGAGGAAACTTGACTCTTGTCAGAATGTTGGAGTGGAATAACTGAATGTTACCCAGAGAAGAAAGAGAAAGAAAAAGACGAGAAGAGAGTGAGATGTTCTTAGGAGCAAGATGTTATTTATCCACAAAAAAATTATATAGTTGAGGCACAGAAGGTATCAGGTAAGATTCCATCTAGTAAGGGTCAGAGAAGAAGAAGTGACAGTAATTGGTGATTGCCTCCTCAGCATTACTAAAAACAGCTATTTATCAAGAGATAACATCAATAGAGAAGTCTGTTGTCTTTCTGAGTCATGTATTTAAGGCATAACAGAAAATCTTCTAAGAATTATCAAAATGGATAACAGCTAACCCCTTCTAGTGATCCAGATGGGCACAAACAATATTACTAGAAGGAATCTAAAAAAGTATTGCCAACAATTATGAAGTCTGACATGGGTAATTGACTACCATAGGACCACCAATTCTGTTCTCTTCACTGTTGTCAATTCAAAGTAAGAAAAAAATTAGTTTGGGAAGTAAAAATCTTGCTAAGAAGATGGTGGCTAAGAATGGAATTTGGACATCCAAATCACAGATCTTTACAATGAAGGAATGGAGATTCTTGGCCAGAGACATAGTACACGTACCCAGTAAGAAAGTATTTGTCAAATGTCATGCAAATTTTATCAAAATGACTTTAAACTATAATGGATGGGGATGGGAGAAAATTATATAGGCAGATATATAGTTAGATAAACATCTACATATTTACATATACACATGTTTCTATGTATATATATATGTATATGTATGCACATATGTGTGTGTGTCCTTCAAGTTAGACACAATACTACAATACTACAAGTAGCTAAAAAGAATAAAAAAGTACAATAGTTGATATTACCCAGAAGTTTACAGGAGACAAAAATTTGAAATAAGTCAGTAATAAAACCTGTGACCTCAGATATCTATAACCAAATGCCCAAAGTTTAGGCAACAAACAAAAGGAACCCGAGGCCCTAAGAAAGAAGGCAAAATTTACCTCAAAAGTATCAGTGAGAATTGGTAAGAGGAAACCTTAGATGAATAAATGGTGCAATAGACAGAGTGAAGGATTTGGAGTTAGAAGGCCTAAGTTCAAACACTAGCTCAGATACTAGTTGTATGACCCTAGCCAAGTCATTTAACCTCACTATGTCTCTATAACCTGCAAAATAAAGATAATAAAAGCACCTACCTCAGAGGGTTGTTGTGGAGATTGAATGAGTTAACATACGTGAAGCACTTTGCAAATTTTAAAGGATTATGTAAGTACTAGCCACAAGGCCTTGGTGATGGTTAGCCTGAAGCAGAAAAGACATGGAGAGAATATGACAGCTGTCTTCAGATATTTCAGGGGCACCTGGAAGAGGGATAAGACCTCCTCTGCCTGATCCCAAGGGCAGAATTAGGGGAAAGGGAAGGAGTAAGCATTTATATAATACATACTATGTGCCAGGAAATGTGCTAAGTGCCTTACAAATATTATCTCATTGGAAAGAAGGAAGAGCAAATCAAAGTTGTAAAGAGACAAACCTAGGATTCAAGTAAAGAAAACATTACATAGAGTCACCCAAAAGTGAAATCAGATGCTTCACAAAGTAGTGGCTTCCTGCAGACTGGAGATATGAAGGTCATTTGTCCACTGTGAAGTAAAGAGGAACTCTGTTAAAACATAGGTTAAAGTAGGTAGCCTTGAGGTTCCATCCAACTCTGGGATTCTGTGACATCTGAATAGAACAATATCTTGGAGTATATATTTATTGAACTAGCTCATCAGATGAACCAAGCAAGAGTTGAGTGAGGCAAAGGCTATAACTTTTTTTCAACTGTTCTTTTCTCATTTTCTCTATGTTCAATAATTTTTTGCTCTATAACAAAAATAAAAGAGAAAATGTGGCATAATGGACATAGAGTTAGCCTCAAAGTCAGAAAGACTTGGGTTCAAGTCCCAGATCTTCAGAGGCAATGTAATATAGTGGATAGAATGCTGGATCATCAGGAAGTCCTGGGTTCAAATCCTGTCTCAGACACTAGGTGACCTAACGCATGGCACTTGAAGTCTCAGTACTCTAAGAAACTTTCTGAGACTATGTTACAGAGGTGTTGCATTGGTACAGAACATTTCCTCATCCTAGAACCCCTTATAGGTTATATGACTTGCCCAAGGTCACAAAGCCAGTATGTATCAAAGGCAGGACCTGAAACCCAGTTCTTCCTGGCTTGGAGGCCAGCTCTCTAGCCACTACACCTTTTGGAGGAGACGAAATAAACATTTATTAAGTGCCTACTATGTGCCAAGCACTGTGCTTAGTACTAGGAATACAAAAAGAGGCAAAAGGTAGCCCCTGTCCCCAAGGAGCTCACATCTAATAGGGGACGCAACATGCAATCAAATCAAAAGCAAGCTATGTACTGGATAAACAGAAAATAATCCTAGGATCAAGAGGGGTGAGGAAGACTTCCAGTAGAATGTGGGATCCTAGTTGGGACTTCAAGGAAATCAGGAAGGTCAGTAATCAGAGCAAAGAAGAGAGAGTATTCCAGGAATGGGGACAGCCAGAGAAAATTCCCAGAGCTGAGAGACAGAGTGTCTTGTCTGTGGAACAGCCAGGAGACTAGTGTCACTGGATCAAATGGTATGTGTTAGAGAGTAAGGTTTAAGAAGACTGGAAAGGTAGATGGGGGCTAGGTCATGAGAGACTTTGACTGCCAAACAAAGCATTTTGTATTTGATCTTGGAGGCAACAGGAAACCACAGGAGTTTATTGAACAGGAGAGGGGGATGACATGATTGGGCCTGCATCATCATCATAGTAGTAATAGGGTGGGGAAAAAGGAGGAAAAAAAGAAATTTACTTGATGATTTTGTTTTATATTTGAAGGGAATAGCAAGTTGTACAGTTTCATGTACAATCATCTTTGTCATTATGCTATATTATGGAAATGCTTGTTTTATTCCACAAATAAGTATTAATTTAATTTAAAAGGGGGGAGTAGTAGTAGTAGTGTTTATATAGTACCTTTAAAAATGATTTTACATATATAATGTATAAATATACAAATATATATGCATATATATTTGTGTCTAATAGAGCCATCTCTAGGGTAGGTGGAGGAGGGAAGAAAAATGAAGAAAAAAAAAGAACGATACATGATAACCTTGTTAAATATATAAAAAGAATAGCAAGTTGTACATAATAGATTTGCAGTTTTATGTGCTATCATCTTTTTTCTTTCTACTGTTATGAAAATACTAGGTTATTTCTTAAGTTCAGAATAAAATAAATAAGATTTTAGAAAAACCTTCAGGTTTTGAAAGTGTTTTCCTCACATCAGCTCACTTGTGCAAGCAGTATGATTCCCATTTCATAAAGAGGAAATGAAGGTCAAAACAATTAGGTGAAATTGCCTGGGATTAGACAACTAGTGAGTAGCAGAGCCAAGGCAAATTGTCATTGCAAGGAAATATCATTGATTTTTTCCCTGTATGGGTTAATTATGTTTGGTCTATTCCATGAAAAACTTCACCCATAGCCCCTGCCAGCCATCTCACAAATGCATGTCTTTAAGTTTAGGGACCCAGGTGAGAGTGTATGGATGGTTCAATGCCAATCTATCATAAGTAATAGAAAAACCACTTACAGAAGATAGCCTGCTGGTAGTAGCTCAATAGCATTACCTTTATATATTGAGCACATCACAATTATTTAAAAATAGGATAATCAGATTCTTACTAGAAATGTTGCCACTTTCAGAGATAAATAACTCTTAAAGCCACTAGGTTACCCAAAGCTATTATTTACTCAAATAGATGCAGCTCCTAAAATTTCTGAAATTGCTCCTGCTGGGTATTTCTTACAATCTGTTAGATGTGTAATGATGGCTCTTCCTGTCATTTTAAATCCAGTTTCATATAAGTTGCCACCACTGCAACTCTGTCTCCTTGCCACCTGCCCCCAGCTGACAGCCCTGTCACCGGAAAGGACATGAATGAGTACAGTAACATGGAGTTCAACCAAAGAGTCCAAAATCTACATGAACAAGAATGAGCAGGACCTTGGTAAAATGTTTTTTGGAGGGCTAAGCTGCGATACAAGCAAGAAAGAACTGGCCAAATACCTGTCTTGTTCTGGCAAGATTGTAGACTTCATCATTAACAATGCATCTAGTCACTGGAAGATCAAAGGAATTTGGATTCGTGCTTTTCAAAGATGCTGACAGTGTTGATAAGGTCCAGGAACTTAAAGAACACATACAGGATAGCAAGTGGATAGACCCTAAAATGTCCAAATTTTTAAAATGAAAGGATCCCCCTAAAAGAGTATTTTGGGGTAGATGACATCTGAATAACAAATCAAAGAATATTTTGGAACATTTCACAAGACTGAAAATATTTAATTTTCTACACACAGAAAAGTGACTGGAAAAAAAAAGATTCTATTTTGCTACATATACAGATGAAGAACCAGTAATGAAATTATTAGAAAACAGATGTCATCAAATTGGTTACGGGAAGTGTGAAATCAAAATTGCACGGCCCAAAGAAGTACGCAAGCAACAACAGCAACAACATAAAGGAGGGAAAGGTGCGACAGCTGGTGGACCATATGATCTAGGGGTCAGGGCAAGGTCAACAAAGCATACATGGAATAGCATCCCAAAGGAGTGGTAATCAGCAAGACAATTATCAGCCAGTCATACTAGAGGAAAACTACGAGAAAGCAGGTGCAGATACTACAGAAACCTATCTTATAGCATGACAACATTGAATAGAGAACCAGCTTTTACTGATTTGAAATGACTATTTTGTAAAGGACTTCAAGTGTACAAGACACAATTCTGTCCAATATAGAGTGGCTCATTTAGTTTTCTTGTTTGTACTTTGTTCTTTATAATCAGGGTTATGGCATGTGGATTTGTGTTTATAAAATTTTATTTGTATAATTTCATGTCAAATGATTCCCAAAAAATAAAGTGCTTGTAAAAATAAATAAATAAATGCATGTGCACACGCACATGTGTGTATGTACATAGATACACATAGTTCATCAAAAGACATTTCCTTCTATCTATCATTAGTCCTAAAAGTGAAATCAAAATCCTATTTGATCCCCATTGCTGCTCAGATACTTGGTAACTCAATGACCCTGGGTTCCTCATTTGTTAAATGGAAATAATAAAACCTATCTCACAGAGTTATGGTGATCACTAAAATAATATCTCTAAAGCATTTTGTAAACTTTAAAGTGCTATGTAAATGTTCTCTCTTATTATTATTGATTTATCTAATCCAGATCCTAGTGGCTATTATATACCCAACTCCCAGGGCATTCTTCCTCCTTTCTCAATGACTTTGGCTCCAGTTACCTCCTCCACCCCAACTCCTGCCCTCATACTAGGGGACTTCAGCATATATGTTGATGTTCCCTCAAATACCCTAATCTCCTAGTTCTTAAATCTGCTCAGTCCCCATGGCCCCCTCCTCCACTCCAATTCAGTTATACAGAAATGGCTACCCCCATGGTCTCACCATCATCCACAGAGGTTTCACTTGCCAAAATCAAGAATTCTGAAATTACTTTATCCATTCATAATATTATATAATTCCCTCTCTGCCTCTGCTTTACTTTTTCCAAACTTAGTCTTAGTAATTATGATCATGAACCACCTCAACTCTACACTAATTCCTATTATCTGATCCCTTGTTTTCATCTCCTATTGTTATTCATGTTTCAGTTCTAGATCACTCTTGCCATTGGCCTCCTAAATCTCTAATCACAGGCTGTTGAACAGAGCCAGATAAAGTCACAGATTCTGTGTTATTTAATTTCAACTGTGCTATCACTGAAACAAGGCAATTATTTTACTCCTCTATAATTGATTCTCTATACCCACCCTCCACAACAGATGTTCCAAATTTTCTCCTCCCTACTTAATCTTCCCCCAGTGCCCCCTCCCCTCAACTAAGGTTCCTGCCTCATGCTTTACCAACACACACACACACACACACACACACACACACACACACACCATAATATTCACAGAAGATTCCTTTTCTCCCCTCCTCCTCATCTCACCTTGACGTTAACTCCCCAAGCCCCATTTCTCCTTTTACTTCAGTTTCTGATAAAAAGATAGCCCTTCTCCTTGCCAAGGCCAGCCCCTCTACAAACACCCTTGATCCCACCCCCTCCCATTTTTATCCAGCAGAGTGCCCCTATTATCACCAACCCCTCCCTAATCTTCAGTATTTCCATATATTTTGGTTTCTTTCCCAATGCCTACAAAGATGCTAAGGCTCACTCATCCCTCAAAAGAATCCTCACTCTGCCCACCATTCCTGCTAACTATTGTCCTCCCTTCAAGCCCAGGTCTTTTAAAAAGCCATCTACAATTCCTCTTTTCTCACTTCTTAACCTCCTCTAGTCTGGCTTCTGACCTCATCATTAAACTGAAAAACTCTCTCCTAAATCATCTCTTAATTAAATTACCTAAATGAATCTCTTATTTGACAAATCTAATGGCCTTCCCTCAGTTCTTATCCTTATCCTTCACCTCTCAGAAGAATTCTACTCAGCTGATCACCCTATCCTCCTGAATACTCTCTCTTATCTGGGTTTTTGTGACAGGGTTCCAGCCTGGCCCTCCTCCTCCCTATCTGACCACTCATTCTCAGTCTCCTTTACATCATCTATGTCATGCTGACTTCCTCTGGGTGAACCCCCAAGGCTCTGTCCTAGGTCCTGTCCTCTTCTCTCTATACTCTCTCACTTAGCGACCTCATCAGTGTTAATAAGTTCAATTTTTGTCTTCAGGTAGATTTGTATTCAGGTAGATTAGAGCCCTAATCTCTCTTCTGAGCTCCAATCCCACGTCACTACTTATTAGACGTTTTAAACTAGATGTCTCATAGGAATCTAAAACTCAACATGTATACAACATGTACAAAACACACACCTAAATCCACTCCTCTTCCAAATTTCTGTATTACTGTCAAAGATATTATCATCCTTCCAGTCCCCAGGTTCACAACCTTGGTTTCATCTTCAACTCCTCATTTACAGACTTAAAATATAAAATCAGTTACCAAGCATGTTATTTTTATCTCCACAATATCTCTCAGACATGTCCTTCTCCACTCGCCCGGCTGCCACCATAGCTCAGGCCCGTATTATTTCTCATCTGAACTACTGCAATAGTTGTGCATTTTTATCTCCCTAATTGAAATGATTTTCCTAAAGCACAGGTTATGACCACATCACCACCCTACTCAATAAACTCTAATGGGTCTTTATTACCTCTAAGGGTGAATATAAACTCCTCTGTCTGTCAATTAAGTCTCTTCATAACCTACCCATCCTACTATTCCAGTCTTCTCCTGAGATCCAGCCATACTATCTACCCTTTATTCCACACACAAGATACTCAATACTCACTCTCCTAGAGCTGTATCTTTGTACTATCTGTCCCTTAATTCTGAATGCATTTCCTCTTCATTTCCACCTCTTGTGACCCAAATGCCCTTCAAGACTCGACTCAAGAACCACTTTCTCTATGAAACATCTACTATTCTTTACAAAGGCTAATGCCCTCCCTTCCAAAATTATTTTGCATTATCTTACATATCCCCAATTATATACAGATTTTCTCCCCCATTGGAATGTAAACTCCTTAAAGATAGAAAGGATTTCACTTTTTTTTTATATCTACAGTGCTTAGCACATAGTAAGCACTTTAAAAATTCTTGTTTGTTTATTGATTGATCACCCAGCGTATGGAGGACTGAACCATGGCACTACCTGTTTAAATGAAACCTTGCCTAAGATACTCTATTAAAGCTCTCCCCATTCCCAAATCACTTTACATGTCACCTTCATATATTTCCAATCCCCCCAGTAGAATGTAACCTCCTTGAAGGTAACTATTTAGTTTTTTTTTTTTAATCTTCATGTGCCCGGTACCTAGCACAATGCTTTGTACTTACTTTCTTCTCTAAAATCCTATGATTTGATGTACCCATGACCTAAGTCTAATTTTTCTGTTCCACAAAATTCATTTTCTCACAGTTGCTTAGAATTCTATGGGGCTCTGAGTTTGGAAGCATTCCATAGAAGTGGAACCACAAGGGAGATCTTTAAGCAGGTCAAACACCCTTGAAATAGCAATTCCTACCCTTCTCACAAATTCCACCAGGAATCTACCCACAGTAGTGAACCAATTGAATAAAAATAACCCTATTTTGTCAGAAGAATATTTGAGGTGAAGGTCACAGAAAACAGATCATTCTTCTGGGGTTGTTGTTGCAGTATCATTTTAATGATAGATATCACTATTCTAGTAAACGGAGGAAAAAAAACATTTAGGATTTAGCAGCTAGTACAGTATTTTGGCAAGCACAATGTCCTGAAGTCACTTAATGACTGGAATTAGATCACAACACATGACATGGTCCCTGCTCTTCTGTTAAACAGGATGCTTCATGTCACAAAGGGCCTCAGTTTCCTAATCTGTAAAATGAGCAGGTGACCTTAATGATCTCTAACATTAAATAATTCTGATAATCTCTAGCTCTTCTGTTTACCCAGTAGGCCTGACTTTTCACAAACACTGACATACTATATCAACAATCCCTATTAGAATATAAAATAATAAGAACTCCCTGAATACAGTGTAAACATAAATAAGGGTCTAAGCTATAATATGGCTGAGCCTGTCTCATGGAGAAGTTACCTTTAAAACACATTCTGCCTTATAGAGTAGAACAAGGAAGTCAGATCCACTATACAACATGCTACTGTATTAATGAACAGCAATAATTTTAAAAGATCTGTGCTGAACAAAGAGTTAGACTATCCCTAAGAGTTTCATCTAATAAGATACAGTTTCATAAGTTGTATAATACCTAGTGATAAATTTACAATATCAATATGCCATCTCAAAGCTGAATCTCATCATCTATAACTATTTCATTGCTATGCTTGTCACAACCTGAGGCTCTGTGACTATCCCTGGAGAGCAAATCAGGCCTGGAAAAGACCTACAATCATCCCAGAAAGTTCAGGCCAAATTCGGTTCAACTTCCAGAGGAAGTTAATGAGGTTAATCTAGACCTCAGAGGTGCAGAGGATCAGTGAACAAAAGATCTCTTTGGACTTTCCTATACCCATAACTATTTCTGTATCATTGCAGATACCATTCCTTATATGTGGCAAATCCTTTCCATGATGCCATGCCCTTCTCTTTCTTAAAATCCCAATTTGAAACTCACTCCAGAAAACTTTTCTGATTTGGAGATTTCTCATCTTAATTGCACATATCATCAGCACTTAAGTCCTTAATATAGATTGATTAATGCATAGTTAGTAATGAATAAGTATTGATAATTAATGAAAGTATTTCCTTTAAGGCACTATGAGGGAGGAGTAAAAGGAAAAACAAGACATTGTGTATCACCTGCTTTGGAAAAAGGTGAACAGTAATTCAATTTTACAAAATATAAACATTTTCACAGAAAGATAATCTCAGTACCAGACTTTAATTTTCATAGAAAACAGACCATATTAACTATGTTCATTGGACTAGAAATGTAAAATAACAGCAAAGTACTAAATCCATCTGAATATCTGGAGCAAAAATTCTATTCTGTGGTGAGCACAGATTGTTGAATCTTATAATCTAATTAAGTCTTTTCAAGGTTGTAAAAAGTTGTTTTCTGTGTCACAGGCAAAGTCAAAGAGATTTGTTCCATCCGGAAGCTGATACATGCCTAATTCCTCCCAATTTTACTCCACATTTTAGAACACAGAGGTTAACAGTCTTCAATGTTAGAGGGGAGCTAGTGGTGTAGTGTATAGAGCACTCAGTGAGGAAGACTGAGTTCAAATCTGGCCTCAGACACTTACTAGCTATATGATCCTATGCAAATAAATTTACTTCTATCTGCCTAATTTTCCACAACTGTAATACAGGAATAATAGTGCCTACCTCAGAGGGTTATTGTGAAGATCAAATGAGATAATATTTGTAAAGCACAATGACTAGCACAGTTGGCCCTTAATAAATGCTAATTCTGTTCCATTCAGTGAGAAGGCATCTAGGAAAATCTCTCCACAATTGATAAAGGTCCCCAGAAAGCAAATATATAACAGTGCTATACAAACAGGGGCCACTAAATCATACATAAGGATCAGGAGTGTTGTGGATTGCAAGAAGCCTATGGGCTGTTTCTGATATATAGCACATTATAGAGTTTCTACTGTTCAATTTGTTCATCCTATGGTCCCTACATTACTCACATCTTTATTTTGTAAGGTTTCCCCTTTCTCTATCTCTACACCTGTAACTCTCTCAAACCCTTCTCCTAGCTGTCCAACATCCCTCCCCAAAAATATTCACAAGAGGTGTTAGCAGAATGGCTGCACCCTAAGTTCCCAGCTTATAAGATCCATGCATGGGAAATGATCAGTCTAAGTCTAACAGTACCTGCCTCCAAAAGATGGAGGTAGCTGAACATACATTTCTAGTTGTTCCAAGACCATTCTAGACTGCTGCACAGAACATAGCAGGTTACTGTGAAAAACAGAACAATGAAGACATCTCTAAATATGAAACTATTAAAGAAGGAAATTAATATACTTTCCCACAAGGCACTGAGTACCAGATGACCTTCTCATCTCACTTCATATGGCATTATCTTTCTACTAATCACACGATTGTAGATTTAGACCTAGAAGGGACCTCAGAAATCATCTGGTCCAATCCCCCAAACTGAGGCTGAGAGACATTAAGTGATTTAACCAGAGCCATATAGCTTCTAAGTGTCAGAGGCAGGATTTGAATCCTGGTCTTCTGACTCTAGAACACTATCTACTATATCATACTGCCAGAGCTTAGATTATATAACACCCAATTAAAGTTTATGTCTCTCTTTAATATTGTCCTTGTTACTAAAAATAAAATAGTACATAAAAGTTTTAAAACTAAATAAATAAAAACACTGAATTTGAAAGTATGGAAATTAAGGGCACATTTCAAATTTCTCTTTGGAATCTGATATGTATCTGTGAGTTTACCCAAACCCTGCTTAAAGAATTCTCAGAATATATTTTCAGTCACCACAACAATCTTTTGAAGAAAGATTCATATTGTTACATATTTGAACATCTCCTAATGCTCAGGCCCAACAAGCACAGACCTAAGGAGTGAGGGATGGCCCTGTGACATACTTATAGTGCAATCTGTGTATAAGTATGTCCTAGACATACTTATAGTGCTTTTTTTTTATTTTAAGAGGAAGGAAAGTCTTAAGCTTCCAAAGGGCTTCTAAAAAAAAGCATGGGAATTAAAGTGATTTTTTGAATTGCCTTTCTCACTCTACTCTAAATGATAAAATACACATCATTTTAATAAAATTATGCACTTTGGTACTTTCCAGTAATAAATTCTGTAACAGGCCAGCCATAAATAATTTAATATTTAATCAGACAAGCTTATAATTTGGAGAAGATGATTGGAAGCACCTCAAATCCTCTACCTCTAAATCCACTCATCCTTTGCAATATGCGTGCACACACACACACACACACACACACATACACATACACACATACAGACTTCTGTAAACTATCTCAAACTCCTATCCACTATAACTCTATAAGGAAGATGTAAATGAGCTTCTGGTATTTCTGTGAAGCCTTGTCTCCGTTCATAAGACAGCTCCCTGAAAACCACCAAATACAGAACACCCTCTCAATTTAATGGCTTAAGGTGATTAAAATCAAGACCACCAATTTTAAACAGATTCAGACTAGACTTTTAATGAGTATGGGGAGACTTCTAGGAGCTATTTGTTTTCAGCTCATCATTTACTCAGAGTTTGTTAGAACAAAGTGACTCACAGGATTTGCTGAAGTAGCAGAAATTTTAGAACACTAATAATATTAAGACAAAAGTTAATAGTGCTGCAGGTTAACTTTATGACCAATTATTCATGCAAGACTGAGCATACTCAAAACACATTACTGTAAATGTGAAGAGCTATTTTCTTTCCCAAGCTCACATTTCGTGACGATACTTTTTATTTTAACATAAATGAGGAAAATATAAGACCAATTAGGAAACTCTTTTAAAGTAAACTCTTTTCAGTAAATTACTTAACATTTTGTAGTAACAAGTGCTTTGTTGAATGGAATGTCATTCTTACCTCCATGGGGAAAGCTTTGAAGTTAACAGTATGTTCAGAACCACGCTGGTTTTCTCTCCCCCAGTGAAATCGGACTTCATATAGTTCAAATTCATGCCCTTGAGGCAATGGTCCTCCTGTAAGTACTGGGTGGGGGGGGGGGACAACATACATTTTCTTTAGTTATTATATTTTTCCCAAATATGTATATTTCTCAGTACAGCATGTTATCAACATAAGAGACATTTGGCCAAGATAAAGCAGTTATATGGTGATTATATGATTATATGATGATTATATGATGATTCTAAAGTTGGCTATGGGGCAGCTAAGTGGTGCAGTGAATATAGTGCCAGGCCTGAAGTCAGGAAGACTCAGTTTTCTGAGTTCAAATCTGACCTCAGACATTTACCACATGTAAAACTACTCCAGTATCTTTGTCAAGAAACCCCAAATGGCATCACAAAAAATTGAATGTGACTGAAACAACTGAACAACAAAAAAGGTGGCTATGTCTAAGAGGCTTGTATACAGATTCAGCAGATCACAAATTCAAATTCCTTGTGAATAAACACTTTTTTTTTTCATTTTGCCAGGGTCCAGAATTTACACAAATTCTCAGCCTGCTGTAAAACAAGCCTCCTCCAGTTGTGAAAAGATCCATCCATTTTGGAGAGCAATTTGGAACTATGCCCAAAGGGCTATAGAAATGTGCATACCCTTTGACCCAGCAATAGCACTTCTAGGGCTATGTCCCAAAGAGATCATACAAATAGGAAAAGGACCCACATGTACAAAAATATTTATAGCAGCTCTTTTTGTGGTGGCAAAGAATTGGAAATTGAGAGGATGCCCATCAATTGGAGAATGGCTGAACAAGTCATGGTACATGAATGTAATGGAGTACTATTGTGCTATAAGAAATGATGAACAGGCTGACTTTGGAAAAACCTGGAAAGACTTGTGTGGTCTGATGCTGAGTGAAGTGAGCAGAACCAGGAGAACATTGTACACTGTAACAGCCACATTGTGTGATGACTAATATTGATAAACTTAACCCTTCCCAGCAATACAAGGATCTAAGACATCTCCAAAGGCCTCATGATAGAAAATGCTATCCACATCCAAAGAAAGAACTATGGAGTTTGAATGCAGATCAAGGCATACTATTTGCTATTTTTTCTTCTGTTATGTTTTGTTTCCTCTTTCTTGTGGTTCCTCCTACTGGTTCTAATTCTTACTTACAACATCACTAATGTGAAAATATGTTTAATAGGTATGTATATGTATAACCTATATCGGATTGCTGGCCATCTTGGGGAGGAAGGTGGGAAAGGAGGCGGAGAAAAATTTAAAACTCAAAAGCTTATGGAAGTGATTGTTGATAATTCAAAATAAACTAATTAAAAAAAAAAAACAAGCCTCCTCCAACCTGCCCTACCAGTGATAATGACTTCATCCCTGGTTCCCTCAACTCAAATAGGTGAGCCCCTGCCCTGTCTTTTCAAGGTTCAGGCCTCCAATCACTTCCCCTCTCTCCACACCATGCGCTCCCTACCTTCCAGCTCCCTTTATGTGTTGTCTTCCCCTAGTAGAATGTAAGTTCCTTGAGAGCAAGAAATTTGCCAGGTTATATTTGTATCCCCAGCACTTAGCATAGGGCCTGGCATATAGTGAATAGTTAATAAATAATTTATCTACCTCTCTATCTAACAAGACTCAAGGCTGGCAACAGAGGAAAGAACACTGAACTTGAAGTACCAAGTCCTGAATTTCAAACCCCTTTCTGTCACTAACTACTTTTGTAACCTTGGATATGTCATTAAATTCTTTGGGCCTCAGTTTCCACATCTATAAAATGAACTATTTTAAGTTCCTTTCCAACTCTAGACTTATGATTCTTAGTCAAAGTAAAATATTTAAGTATGCTTAATACACCTGGGGGAAGGGGTAGGGAGAACAGGCACTAGATGAACTTCACTTTTATCTGAAATGGGCAAAGAATTGAACACAGACAAGTTGTTGTACAAATACGTAAGAGCTCAACAGGAAACAAGCAGGGATGGGTGGGTGGCCTTAGGGTGGAGGGGATGGGGGTAGGGGTCAGGAGTTAAGAGGAAGGATAATACCAGGGAAAGGAAATAGCCTGAAAGCAAAACAAGTCCTTTGTCCCTGAAAGGCAGATTAAAAGAAAGAAAAAAAAAGAAAAGCAAGGAAGTAGCACTCTAGGAGGTGCCCATCAGTGGGAAAGTTCTGAACAAATTGTGGTATGTAAATGTAGTGGAATAGAATTGCACTATAAAGAATAACAGATGACTTTAGAGAATCTGGATAGTAGCAACTGATACAGAGTGAAGTAGGCAGAGTAAGAAGAAGAGTCTATACAAGGACAACACTGTGAAGAAAAATGACTTTGAAAAACCTAACAACTCTGTTCAATGCAATGATCAACCATATCTTCAGAGGACCTATAATGAAGTATGTTATCAATCTCTTGACAGAGACTGGAGATAGACAAAAAGTATGAAAAGACATACATTTTTGGACATGGCATGACTTTTTTTTAACATTGGATTCTTTTTTCTCTTCTCAATTTTTAATTGGGAGAAGGTAGGGAAGAGAGGAAAATTGGAAAGAATGATGTAAATAAAAAAATCCAGGGCCATTTAAACATTTTTTTAAATGAAAAATTCAGAAGTCAGCAAAGCAGGATAGTTCTAAAAAAAAAAAGTGTGAAATTATTATATTACTTAAAAAAAACAAGCAATATGAAATGAAGATTCAGTTTTATGTACAGTCTTCTTTTTATCTTTTGCTGGGTATATAGAAATGCTGTTGTTTTAGAGTTTAATTTGATAATAAAAATGAAAATTTTAAAAAGAAAAAGACAATTCTTTTGAACTAAGTACATACTATGGATTTCTTCAAAATAAAACAACTAATTTAAAATCCTAATAACCTAAATATAAATATAATGTAAAATGTAACCTTCATCTCTATAGCAATATATATTTGGAAGGAGGTAGATGGATAGATAAGTAGATAGATAGGAGGATGGATAGAGAGACAGACTTTGAAAGATAATTATACAAATTTCCATAAAATATTAAATGAGAAGCTTTTTGACATCTTTCATTTAAATAAAAATGTCATACACAATTTATCATCTGTCCTCCTTATACCTTTCATTTTCTTACTGAAATTAAGATCATATGCCATACTCAGATTAGGAACTATTCTGCCTTAAGAGAGTTTACTAAGGCATTGAGCAATAAAGTAACTTGAAGATGGTCACTCATCCAAGATGTGTCAGTGGCAGAACTTGAACCTAGGTCTTTCTGGACCTGAAACTGGCGCTGGATCCACTATTTCATGCTGCTTCTTCATTTGGTCTA
Organism: Vombatus ursinus; assembly: GCF_900497805.2. NCBI lineage: Eukaryota > Metazoa > Chordata > Mammalia > Diprotodontia > Vombatidae > Vombatus > Vombatus ursinus. The sequence goes on from NW_020954590.1 coordinate 5,892,033, forward strand.
ATTTTTCGTTCAGTCACTTCAGTGATGTCCATTTTGGGAATTTTCTTGGCAGAGATACTGGAGTGGTTTGCCATTTCCTTCTCCAGCTCATTTTACAGATGAGCAACTGAGGCAAACAGGGTTAAGTGACTTGCCCAAGGTCACAAAGCTAGTAAATGTCTGAAATGGAATTTGACCTCATGAAAATTGAGTCTTTCTGATTCCAAGCCCAGTGCTCTATCCACTGAACCACCTAGCTGCCCTTCATTAGGCCTAATACAATAGAACAATTCTAAATTCATTACAAATTATCCATCTAACTTCATCAATAGAAGTGTTTATTAATTAAAGCTCCCTTTTTTCTGTATCAACCCAATTCTAAATTTGTAACATCTGAGAAATATGTGATACAACTTATTCTTTGAAGATGACAAGAATCTCTTGATTACAAGCAGCTAGGCTTCACATAGAGTGTGGGACTTGGAGTCAGGAAGACCTGAGTTTGAATCCTGACTCAGGCATGTGCTACAATCTGTGTGACAAATCAATCTCTCTTGGCTTCAGGTTCAGTTTTGTTGTGAGGATCAAATGAGGTAATATATGTAAAGCACTTTGAAAAGCTTAAAGAATTCCAATCCTTATTTTTATTATGTCAGAGTTCACCTTGCTGACCCTGGAACTAAAGAATAAGAGACCTACTTTGACAAAAAAAACTAATTCTTGCCACTCAGTAACAGTGACTAGCTCTAACTATAATTCTCAAAGGAAAGATTTTTGATGTATATAGTATTTTGAAAAATCAATATACCAGCAGAATGTTCTTTACTATGGTTGTGAAAAAGACCTTGACCTTTTCAGGTAAATACATAATAATGTGATACCAATTCATTACCCTTTGTACCTGGAGAAGTTAGAAATGCAGGTTGTTTATTTTGGGGATAAATGGTCCTGAGGACTTAATCTAGCTACAACTTCAGCTCAGAAAAACACTGACAGAAAGAAATGATGGCATGGTGCCCAATGTCATTGTCAAGGCCTTATAACATTATATGATTTTAAGATGGCAGTATAAGAATCAAAAATTAAACAAAATGAAATGTCATTTAGTCAGTTTGTGACAAAAATTCATGAATTCTCAAGTTTGAATTTGAGAACTGGGATTCCCTTATTCCTCATTATCAATAAGGACAGTTCCTAGTATTATCAATACTATAAAAAGTATTAAATGAATTAAGCTACAAAGATAGAAAGTATTTCCAGGCATTCAGAAGCTTAGTATAAAATCAAATCATTCTATACACTCTTTGTAAACATCTCACTTCCGTGTATTTGAGGAGTTTCTGATTTTAGATATTCAGATTTTAAAAGTATTCTACCATTGTCCCATACTCCCTTGTTAATCACACAGCTCTCAAGACTTAACCTTAAAGAAAACAAAACATTATATAGAGAGTGAACTCAATTCTTCCATCCGAGTTTGGGAGAAGACAAGGAACAGTTCCTTTCAAACTGTTCTTTAGTCTGCTCAGCTTATACTTAAGGAGCTGGAGGATGCTATCAAGGCAACCATTTGTTGAATTCTGACTAGGTAGTAAGAGAAGAGCATGTATGCACATCTTTAAAGCAAGGCAATAAAAACTCTCCCTGGGTAACACAGCATGGTTGCTATGTAAGGGAAAACATGAGGGCTAAAGTCACATTCGCTACATTGTGCCTGGAGAAAATGGAATGAAGAAAAGATGGGATTTTTTCCAATCCTCCACTATACAAATATTCAGAGAGGTATTGATGGTCCAGATACAGGTCAGTTCACTATGACCCCTCTGGAGGGGATTGAAAGAAAGGTTAACCAAAGGAATCACAGACAAAAAGGACAGCTTTGAAAGTTACACGTTGAACTTATTATATACTTACAAAGAAAAACAATCTCTACACAATAGAGATTCTCAGTTTCAGATACAATTCCCTCCTGTTCTATTATATGTGGAAATTCTCATTTTATTTGTTTTTTGTTAAATTGCAATTTTTAAAAAATTTTAACAGTTTAAAAAGAAGGAGGAAGAGGAGGAGGAGAATGGGAAGGAGAAGGAAAGGGAGGAGAAGGAGAAGGAGGAGATGAAGGAGGAAGAGGAGAAGGAGAATGGGAAGGAGAAGGAGGAGATGAAGGAGGAGGAAGAAGAGGAGGAGGAAGAGGAGGAGGAGGAAGAGGAGGAGGAGGAAGAGGAAGAGAAGGAGGAGGAGAAGGAAGAGGAGGAGGAGGAAGAGAATAGGAAGGAGGAGAGGGAGGAGAAGGAGAAAGAGGAGGAAGAGAAGTAAAAGGAGATGAAGGAGAAAGAGGAGATGAAGGAGGAAGAGAAGGAGGAGGAGGAGGAAGAGGAGGAGGAGGAAGAAACTGACCTAAGGCTGCTGCCTATTAATAAGATTTCAGGGGCCCCATAAGAGGGATCTTCTGCCCCCAAAAAATAAATCTCTTAATTGCCACTTACACTTTGGATTCCCTTACCAGACAGCAGTCTTTTATTCCATAATTAAAGATAAGAGTTAAAATCCAAAACCAGAAGAAAGATAGCACATAGATTTTAATTGGCAATGAGGTATTCTTTAAGTCAGAGGAAGACCCATTAGGAAACAAGAAGAAGGAAAGAGGAATCCAAAGGGGAGACCATGGAGGCTAAATATTGCCTGAGCTAGATCAAGTAGAGATGTGGAAGGGCACCAGCCTCAATAATATTTTCTAATTTCACTGGAGGAATTAAATCACACTCACATCTAATAGCTCTACCAAGCCACAAAAAAAACAAGAAAGAAAGAAAGAAAGAAAGAAAAAGAAAACTAAATCCAACATTTTATGTTACTAGGTAAATGCTTCATTTCTCTAGTGTGAATGGGTTGATAGACTAACAGTCAAGTGATCCTCTGTCTCATTCATTTGACAATATGTTTTATGTGATTGTTCTGAATGATTATTTCATTGAATCTCAGAGTTGGAAGGAACTTCAAAAGTCATCTAGCCCAACCTGTACCTGAACAGTTGTAATCCTCCCAACAAATAGTCATTCAATCTCTTGCTATTCTGTATATACAACATTCTTGTACATTTCTTTGTTTCCCCAGTGACTAGCACAGTGCCTGGCACATGACTGACTTACTGAATATTCATCTCAAATCTCCATGATTTTGTCCCTGTGATTATAATGCACCCTTTCCTTATGTTCACCTCTTCAAATCCCTGGAGCTCCTTTCAAAATTCACTCAAATGCCACCTCCTCATAAATTCTTGGCTAACCTTTCTATATTCTAGTCACCCAGCCTTAGGCTATTTGTTTTTGACCATGGCCTTGGGCCCTCATGGCTGATTACTTTATTTGGCTTAACAATTAAGCATATGTATGAAGCTTTCAGTTATGAAGGCCTGGAACAGATATGCAAGAGAATAAGGGAAGGCCCACTTTGAGGGATAGTCTTGCATAAAATGGTATCAATAAAGGAGAGCAGTTCCCTTGTTCTTTGAATTTGACAAACTTTATTACCATATGGGTTATTGTTCTTATTTTGTTCATATTGTCCTGAAAGAATCTAGTGACCTGAGACCTGAAGAGCTGCACCTGTATATTTTATGAACATCTTTATATATCTTTTCTTAGTGTTTGTTTATATTTAGTAAAAAACAAAACAAAACAAAACAAAACAACAACAACAACAAAGTTTATCATTATTATTGCTGCTTTCATTATTGTTAGTCTCATTGACATAAGTTTCCAAATCTAGAACTTTCATTGGGGCTAATATATACCTGACCTAAGGCAGGTCCTCTCTCCTCCAAAATTACTTTGTTTTTACTATATATAGTGACACAGTGGAAATATAATGACCTCTAGATTCAAAGAGTTCAAATTCTACTTCTGATACTTGCTAGCTGTGTGACCTTGAACAAATTAAGTTCGCTGGGTCTCAATTTGTTCATATGTAAAATAAGGAGGTTGAACAAGATGGTCTCTGAGATTCCTTCTTGATCTAGTTCTATGATCCTATCATCCCATGATGTTGCCCCAATAGAATGTAACCTTGAGGGGAGCAACAGTTTCATTTTCATTTTTTTTAGGTGAGGCAATTGGGGTTAAGTGACTTGCCCAGGGTCACACAGCTAGTAAGTGTTATGTGTCCGAGGCCAGATTTGAACTCAGGTCCTCCTGACTCCAAGACAGGGGCTCTATCCACTGCGCCATGTAGCTGCCCCTTCATTTTCATTTTTGTAACTGCATCTTCTAGCCTGCTTATTTATTTAATTTTTTTTAATTTTTAAATTGATTTAAAATTTTAATTTATGAATTTAATTTGTTTAGTTGATAAATCAAGAGGACAAATAGTGGAGTTGACCCAAGTAGCATGGCAAAAATTCACTTCTTTATCAGAAACTGGAGCAGAGAAAAAAAGAATGATGGCAAAGGGTTTTGAAATACAGAATAGGAAGAAAGAGGGAGCTCACAATGAATGTAATTTTCTTAGTGAAGCCCAAGGCAAGTTACTGCATTAAGAGAGAATGGGAAGAGAGGATAATCATCAATCTGATTTATTAGTTATGATGTCATTATGTTCCACAAAATGTTAGTGAACTATCTTGAAACCCATAACATACCATACTGACTCATGCATAGATTAATAAAATAGTCTCCTAACTTATTCCCCTGCCTCAAGTCTTTAAAAAAACTGGAGCATGTCCCGAAAAAGGCTAAATGATGGTTAGGAGGCTGAAAAATATGGCATCTAAGGATCAACTGGAGGACCTGAAGGTATTTGCCCAAAAGAATGGTTATTTTTAAATTTTTGAAGGGCTTAGCTCGTTATGTACTCAGAAGAACAGAACCTTGGAGGGACTTCAAAAGTCCTCTAGTCCAGCCTATATCTAAACAAACTCCCCTCTATAGCCTACAAAGGTCTTTGCCTGAAAACCTCTAATGAAGGTGACCCCAATACCTCTCAAGGCAACCCATTCCACTTGTGGGTAGTGTAATTATTAAGAAGATTTTCCATCTCTTGATAAACTTTGCAACTATTACTACTTGTTGCTCCTAATTGTGTCCTCTAGCACCAAAAAGAACAAATCTAATTCTCCTTCCACATGGAAGTTCTTCAGATATTTGAACACAGCTATCATGTTTCCCCTCAATATTCTCTTCTCCATGCTGAAGACCCCAACTTCCTGCAAACAATCCGAATCTGATATTGTCTCAAAGTCCTTCACCTTGATGACTCTCCTCTGGACTCTCTTTAGTTTATTCCTTAAAATGTGGCGTGTACCACTGAACATAATATACCAGATGTGGTCTTAACAGGGCAGAATACAGCAGTCCCAAATACTTAATGCAACATTAAGTTGTAATCATTTTTGTTTGTTTTTTCTTTATTATTAATGGCCATCACATAATTGATTTATTTTGAACTTACAGAAAAATTTCTATAAAATACATTAGGTAGGACTTTTGTCCCACGTAGATACAACCTATCTAAGGATAAGCTTGTAAAATGCATAGTTCTAGCTTAGTAGCTAAGCTAAACTAGTTTTGCTTTTACGTCTAAAGATTGCATAAAGGTTAATTATTTAAAAAAAAAGGTTCTATGCTTTTGAAATAATGCAGCCAGCGCCTAATTGTATATTTTATTTTTTTGTAATTTAAAATCAATTTATTTATATAAATGAGTAGTCATTTTAAATATGTACTGTGAAATTTACAGTTTCCAAATTTATGAAGAATATCTTATGTTCCTGACATAAAATAAAATAAATGTTTGATGATGATTTTTTTTAGCCCATCCAATTTGCTAAACTACTTCCTTGCTTGTGGATAAGTGATATGCCTAAGTGAACTGCTATAATAATGAGCTTTTTAAAAACAGGGTATACTACTTCCATCCAAGTAGTAGCTGGAGCTTAAAAAGACTTTTTCAGTTGTATTGCTTTCTAGGCATACCTGCCCATTTTATAGTTTTTAAGTTGATTTTTTGAACCTACATTAAACTATATTTTTATCCCTACTGATATTCATATTATATCAAGTTAAATTTTCTAGCTTGTAGAGATCTTATGGGATCCATACTCTATCATTCAACATGTTTGCTATACTTCTTAAATTTGTGTAATGTGCAAATTTAATAAGCATGCTATTTTTTACTTTATCCAAAGCTTTGATAAGTTGTCATATGGCAGAGGGATTACATTTGTATTGCATGGTTCTGGAGGGAAGAAGCAGGACAAGGTAAAAGCTGTAGGAAGTATGATGAGCAGGATGATTTCAGAAAAACTTGGAAAGACATACATGAACTGATAATAGCATGAAGTGAGCAGAACCAGAACATTGTACACAATAACAGAAATATTGTATGATAAACAACTGACTTAGCTATTCTCAGTAATATGTGATCCAAGACAATCCCAAAAGACTCATGATGAAAAATACTACCTCCAGATAAAGAACTGATGTATCTGAATATCAAAATATGCATATTATTTTTCACTTCTTTCCTTCCTTCCTTCCTTTTTTTACTTTCTTTTTAGTTTGAGTTTTCTTCCATAAAATGATTAGAAAGGTTTTTACTTGATTGTAAATGTACAACCTATATCAGATTGCTTACTGTCTCAGGGAAGGGGAGGGGAGGGAGGAAGGAATAAAGTTTGGAACTCTAAATTTAAAAAAAAAACAATGAATGTTAAAAATTATTTTTACATGCAATTGGGGAAAAATAAGATCATTTTTTAAAAGTTATAGAAAGGCAGATTTTGGCTTGATGTAAGAGAAATCTTCTTACTAATTAAAGCTGTCTAAAAGTGAAAGAGACTGCCTCAAGAAGTAGTGGGTTCACTTTATTGGAGGCCTTCAAATGGAAGCTGATGGTCATTTATCAGGGATGCTGTAGAAGGGTTTCTGGTTCAGAAACAGGTTAGAATCTATTTCCTCTGAGGTTCCTTCCCAATCTGAGGTTTCTCTGATCTGTACTCAGTCTCCATTGAAATTTTTCCAGTAATCAATTAATCAATCAACCAATAATCATTTATTAAGAACCTATTCTATGTCAGGCACAGTGCTAAGTGTTATGGACACAAAGTTAAAATTGAAAATACTACCTATCCTAGTACCTAGTTTACATTCTAATGGGAAAAATGACAGATATGTACATACATATATGTATATATGTGTATGTATGTATATACAAAAGAAATACAAGTATATATAATCACTCAACTCCATTCAGAACATGTATAAAATAAATATGAGGTAGTTTGGGGTGGGAGAGCACTAGCAGATGAGTGTGGCAGGTAAGATTTCATGTGGAAGGTGGAGCCTGAGCTGAGTTTAAAAGAAACCAGAGATTTCAAGAGGCACAGGTGAGGGGGAAGAGCATCCACTGCTACCTAAAGTAGTCTCCCTAAAGCATAGTGCTAATTATACCTCCTTTTGATAAAAAAAAAATTTTTTTTGGCTAGGCAATAGGGTTAAGTGTCTTGTCCAGGGTCACAGAGCTAATAAGTGTTATGTGTCTGAAGCTGGGTTTGAACTCAGGTCCTCCTGAACTCAGGGCCAGTGCTCTATCCACTGAGCCACCTAGCTGCTCTCTGATCAAAAATTTTTAATGCAACTACATTAACCAAACATTCTCACCTGGCATTCCAGAGCTCCAAAACTTGTTTCCAAACTACTTTTGCTGCCTTATGTACCACTATTTATGTATTCTGCACCCTAAACAAATTCAATATTTCCTACTCCTTAAATGTGTCACAAAGTTCCAAATAATTACACTGTCCCTCTACCTGCAATGAATGCCCTCCTCAAACTATCTACCAACTGTTACACATCCCTCAAGGCAATTCTTCTATCTTATTCTTAGTTATTAGCAAGTAAAGGACATTGGCCAACTCTGATTTGATTTCTCCTGCCTAACCAGCAAGAACCTGAATTGGCAGAGAGAACAGAGAAAGGGTGGAAAGGGAACAAGCATTTATTAAGTACCTACTGTGTGCTAGCCACAGCACTAAGTACTTTATAAATATTATCTCATTTAATCCTCATAAAAACCCTGAGAGGTATGATCCCCATTTTACTGAGGCAAACAGAGAGACGTTGAAAGACTCTACCAAGATAACATAGCTAATAAGTGTCTGAGTTAGGAATTGAACTTAGGTCTTCCTGACTCTAGGTCCAGCACTCTAACCACTGTGCCACTGAGCTACAGAAAAAGAGATACAGAGACAAAGACACAAAGAGAGATAGACAGAGACAGAGACAGAGAAAGGCTCTTCCTTATATGGTTCCCAAGAGTTATTGAGATTAGAATCTTAAATTTCTCTAGATATCTCCTTGCCCTGACCCTAGAAACTATGCTTTCTCCAATCTTCCCCTATCCTCTCAATTCTTGGTCTGTTTTGCCTTGGTAATGAAATCATCTCCTCTTCTTACACAGTATGAGACTCAAGACCTGTAGCCTGCATTCCTAGGCTTCTGTGAACCAAGCAACCAACCCTCCTCATCACAACATTCTCTACCATCCCAAACAAATTCACTGTATAGCTCTTCACTATGCCCCCAGATGGTACTATACCTAATTTTCCAGTCATTGATAGTAGAGTTGAGCTGACAATCACATCTTAAGGACAGTGAAAATTAGATACTGTTTCTTGTTTTTGTTGTTGTTGTTGTTTTTAGCTGTATCCACATTCACTTCACTTACGTCAAGGTGCCAAGTCATTGGCCAAGTTTGAGCTCCTTCCATACTAGAATGGATGTTCAGGATTATGTACTTTTTGCAATGTACAAACAAAAACTTTTTTAGCAAATAGAAATATCAACATGCTCACACTCTCCCTCAAAAATTGGGCAGGATTATTTTACCACTCTGCTAGGCAAAAGTGATCCCACAATCTTTTCAACTAATATGTCTTCATATTCATTCTTCTGACTGTACTTCAACATCATGCCTTGTATTAAAGCTGTATAATACAAAGTTTGTATCTTCCCTAAGAGATTGCATAAGGGCAAGGACCGTATTTTTCTCTTCCTTATGTCCCCCATAGCACATAGCATGGTGTTTAATATTTAGTAAGCATTAATCAATATTTGTAATTGAATTATAGAAAAAATTAGAAAATAATGCGATGACATCTATTTTTAAAAATGTTTGCTGTTATTATTGTTGTTTAATAATTTTCAGTCATGTCTAACTCTTTGTGACCCCATTTGGATTTTCTTGGCAAAGACGCTAGAGTGGTTTGCCATTTCCTTCTCCAGCTCATTTTACAGATTTGAAAACTACAGCAAACAGAGTTAAATGACTTCCTCAGGGTAACATAGTTAGTAAGTATCTGAGGATAGATTTGAACTTAGGTCATTCTGACCCCAGGCCCAGCACTCTATCTACTGTGCCACCTAGCTGCCCTTTTAAAATGTTACCATATACTAAATAAAAATCTAATCCTATGTGCTAATGTGAATTAACAGGCCATAATCGCATCTTCTGTGAAAAGGAGTAAGAACTCACTTGCTGGCACCACCTTTAAATTTAAGTAAAACTGCTGAGTCACACTGTATGTCACGTATTTATGGGAAGAAAAGATTCCTGACCCTAAAATTAGTGCAGAGAATTACAAAATACCCAGAAGTTAAAGTTTCTAATTAAGGTTTCTATAATAAGTTACAAGTAAAGGGCATAATGACCTATCCTGATTAGCACTTCCTTCTGTACAAATAGTGCATTTAAAAAATTCATTACCCTTAATAGGTTTGTCTAGTAGTCAGATGAAATATATAACCTTAAGAGAGCTTCACTCTATTTTGCTACTTGAAAATCAAAGTATGCACACCTAAAAATCTATATTTTTTTTATTTTTGCCTTTAAGTTCCTCTTTATATCACTTTACAGCGATAAAATCAATTTCAATTTTATGTCCATTTATAAATGCACAATTTCATCCTGTGGCACATGAAGAAAATTAAGATCCTTGGAGGACAGTGATTGGTGTGTGCAACAGAAAAATTAAGCAGTGTACTTGTCCAGGCATTTGTACTAGTCAGAGTGGAGAATGGAAGCAATGACTAGAAGTAAAGGGAATCAATCGAAGCCTATACTGGTTGCACTTCTGGAGCTCTCCAGGAAAGTCAGAAAATGAAATTGACAGCTCAGAAAAGTCCCATAACATGTAGATTTCTCCAAAGTCATAAAAATCTGGAAAGAGTAAAACCCTGGCTTAATGGAGTCTAAAAGAAATACAGAGCAGTATTTTGGAAGAGCTGCCTGTTCGTATAATCTATTATCATCATATACTCTAAATGGATAAATAAAACCTTGGGATAGCTTCTCTTCTTAAAATTTCAACATGAACACCTATCAATAATCCTAAGACCAACTGGCTTGCCTATACTAGATTGCTGAGACTTGCCTTTAAGAAATTACATAGTATGGCAATGAAAGATCTCTGAAGCAGTCCTAAATTTACATTTCCTACATATTACCCACCCTTCTCCTTCACATTAAACTACTTACTATCCCCTGAACTTGTCTTTTGCTTTCCTACATTCCTGCTTTGGCTTCCACCATTTCAACCACCTATAAGGTCCTTCCTTAATCTTTCCATCTGTTCATCTTTCAAAACCCAGATAAATTCCTGATTTCTCCATAATGCCTTCCCTGGGCTCTCTATCCAGAAATGATGTACCTTCAAATTCCTAGCACACTTATTATCTACATTCTTCATTCATCATCCAATCACATACAAAATCTTCTATTGTTGTGAGGGCAAAAGCTGTTTCATTTTTGTGTTTGTATTTCAAATGCCTAGCACAGTGTCTGGCTCACATAGGCACTCAATAAATGTTCATTAAATATCTTGGGCTTTTATTTCATTCTCTTCCTATGTACTTACTTTTTTCTCATTCTTATATCTTACTTCCCAACTATATTGCAAGCCCTTTGAAGTCAGAGACCAGACCTATACACTTCTTTGCATTCAATAATTATTTATTGAGATGATTTGATTTGGGCAGACTCAATACCTCTATTACATTATTAGTTTATAGATTAAGTCCTTGAGGAAGTTATAGCTTCCTCAAGTATATTATTGGGGTGGAGGGAACACATTCTTCACAAGGATAACACCTAACATTTAAAAATTGTTAATTTGGTATTGATTAGGCAGTCTGAGTTCATTTCTTCTGAGGCAACCTAGTTTAATGATAAAACTAAATGTTTAGATATTAATAGAGCACTGTTTTTTTTAACCTAGAGTTCTTTGCACAAATGACAATTACTATCTTCTTTAGCATCAATCTACAAAATTCATGCTCCCTAGCCCCAAAGATGTATAATTAATAAAGCTATTAAACAACTTTTCAAAACTAACATTAAATATATTGCACCTAAAAATGCATGAGATTTATGAACTAGCCAATTTCATTATATCCTGCTTTGAAAAGTAGGAGCCCCAGCTAAACATTGCAACTCACTTTACTAAAATGAGGACAGGTAAAATCAGAGCCCTCCTCACCTTCCTTGCCCAGGTCCATTACTCCTTTACAGGCTTCTTTAAGCACTCTCTACACTAGTATTTAAAAATCTTCTCTGCACTTTTGAAATGCTCTAAATGTTGTCCTGTTTTAATACCAAATATCCTGGAAAGGCTACAAATCTTATTATTTCCTAGCAGTCTAAGAGTGAGCTCAGACTCTAAAAAACTTTACAAATGTCAAAATAAACACTATGAATCATCTTTTATGTAGCCCAGTCAAGAAGCGAAGCATTTGAATTAATTAGAAATTCTAGTTAAAGGAAGTTATCATATAGGCCACTCAAGGATTGCTGATTTTGAGATGATTCAGCTCAGATAAATCCATGACCCACAACTGTATTGAAAATAATGGAATCTTTCACTGATGATTTGTAAGGCATTCTACGATCTATAAGTACTTCTGGGTGGAACCAAGACAAAGAGTAAGAAAGGCTGGCAGCTGCCTTAGGGTGAAAAATGCAAGCAGAGAAAAAGAGAAGCACTTTCAAAAATTACTTTTTATAAACTAAGATAACAATCTTCCACTTCTCTCCTCAGAGGCTTGTTTTGGAGAAAGTCATTTGCAAACAAAGAGCTACATAAATGTGAGGTTAATATTTTTAACCATAAAAACTAGAGGGGGAAATTATTTGAAAAGTAGAGAAAATAAGAAGGAATAGTCTGAAAAAATAAATGGCCTACATCTAAATTATCAGTTTGATAATATATCTCTTGAGACCATTCAATCTCCTTGAAATACATTGGTACTTTCAACGATTTGTCATGGATGTCACAGAATATTCCTAACGGGATAGTCTCTTCTTTGCTTGTAGATCTCCAATGAGGTGGAACCTACTACCTTCTGAAGCATCCCATTTCACTTAGAACAATTCCAACTGTTAGTAGGTTTTTTCCTTATATAATCCTAAAGGTCTCTGTGTAACTTCCACTCATTACTCCTAACTTTGCCCTCTTGAGGAAAGCAAAATAATTATAACCATTCTTTCCCCATGAATTACCTTGAAGGCAGCTATACGCCCCTACTAAGTCTATTCTTTTCCAATCGAAATATCCCCAAGCTCCTTTCAATGATCTCAAGGCCCTTCACCATCAAGGTTGTACTCTACAGATAGTTTTCAAGTAATCAATGTTCTCCATCAAATGTGGTCCTAGAACTGAAAACAGTAGTCTGGCCACAGTCTGAGTAGGACAGAGTAGGGCGGACTTTAACCTCTCCAGGCCTGGCACTGTACCTCTCAATACAGCTTAATGTCACATTGGTTTTCTTGACAGCTAGGTCACATTGTTGACTCTTAACTGAGATTGCATCTACTAAAATGCCCTGATATTTTCCAGAGAAATTGATACCAATCACATATCCTACCTCTTATATTTTTAAAGTTTTTTTTAATCTAAATGTAAGATTTTATATTTATGCCACTTAATTTTTTTTCTTATTAAACTCAGTCTATCATCCTCCTGTCTCCTCTCTAGGTTTTTGGGAAACTTTTCTCTCCTGGTTCACCTCCTTCATGTCCAACTACTCCTCCTTCTTTGATAGTTCTCCATTCAGATCATGCCCCCTAACTGTAAGTATACCCCAAAGTTCTATTCCAAGCTCTATTATCTTTCCATTCTATACTATCTTTGGTGATCTTATCAAGTTTCATGAGTTCAGTTATCATCTATATACAGTTGACTCCCAGACCAACTTAATCTAGCTTTAGTTGCTCTCCTGAGCTCTCAGATTCATGTATTCCACACCAGGTATTCTTTTTCTCTTTCAAAAATTCTGAGATGAATGGGGCAGCTAGGTGGCACAGTGGATAGAGCACCAGCCCTGAAGTCAAGAGGACCTGAGTTCAAATCCAGCCTCAGACCAAACACTTGACGCTTATTAGCTGTGTGACCCTGGGCAAGTCACTTAACCCCAACTGCCTAAAAATAAATAAATAAATAAAAAATTCTGAGAGGGAACTGTCACCAACCCACCAAGGTTTCCATCAGTTCTACTTCAGTACCAGTTCTTAATTAGTTCAAAGGCCTTCATGTTCTACATTCTCTAGATCAGTAGTTCTTAACCTGGTGTCTGTGAACTTTTTAAAAAATATTTTAATAACTATATTTCAATATAATTTGTTTCTTTTATTTTATTTTCTCTGTATTTGAGTTTATGTTTTTAGAAACATTATTCTGAGCTTTTTAGGTTTCACCAGATGTCCAAAAGGGTCTGTGATATAAAAAAGGTTAAGAACCCCTGCTCTAGACCCTCTTGCTGTACTTGACATTAACTATTTCCACATTCTTGCAATATCTTTATCTCTCAATTACCATAAAACTGCAGAATCCTAATTTTCCTTCTATTTATCCACCTCAGTCTTCATTGACTTCCCTGAGGCTCTACTTTCTTCTTAAATCTCCTAACTCTAGGTATCCCACAAGGTTCAGTAGTTAACCTCTTGTTACTTTGCCCTATGATCTCTTCTTTTGTGAATTCATCTATTCCTACAGCTTTAATGACTTCCAAATCTCACTTTTATCTTCTCATTTAGAGGGCTGAAAAATTTTCTGTCCCATATCTCTAACTGCTTTTGGAGACCAGTCCTTGGAATACCTACCACTCCCTCAAACTGAGTATGTCCAAAGCTGAAATCATTAGAGAAAAACAGCATCCCAGATCTGAAAGGGAGCTCAGAGGTGATCTGATCCAACCCATATGTGAACATGAAGACTCTTACATCACCAACAAGTGGTTGCACAGACTCCATTGAATTCTGCTAGTTGGGATAAACCCATTATCTCCCATGTAGGAAGTCTTCCTTTAAATAAGCCTAAATCTCCTTCTTTTCTTCTTCTACTTAGTTCTTCCCCTGGAGCCAAACAGAACAAATCTAATCCCTTATCTATGTAACAAGTTTTTTTTTAATTACTTTTTCTAACTGCTATTCAAATCCAGAGAAAGAACTAATGGAGTCTGAATACAGATCGAAGCATATATTTTCACTTTCTTTATTTTTTCATAGTTTCTTTTTTCTTTTGGTCTGTTTCTTCTTTCACAATATGACTAATAGAGAAATATGTTTTACATGATTGTACATATATAACCTATATCAAATTGCTTACCAACTTAGGGAAGGAGAAAGAGAGGGAGGTAAGGCAAAAATTTAGAATTCAAAATTTTGAAATGGATGTTAAAATGTGTCATTACATATGATCATAAAAATAAAATACTATGAAAAATAAAAATTAAATAAAATTTTAAAAAATATTTTCTATTAATAAGCTTTTATTTTCTCTCCCATGAAAAAAGAAAAACAAAAACCTATGAACAATTTATTCTATAACAACATTGTAAAAATGAACAACTCTGAAAGAATTAAGAATTTAATCAATGCAGTGACCAACTATATAACAACTTCAAATACTTGAAAAAAGCTATCTTCCTCCAGATATTTTCCAGCTTAGCAATACCATCCATACACTAATTTTTCTCTTTTGTTGTTCAATCATGTCTGAATGTCCATGGGGTTTTCTTGGCAAAAATACTGGAATGGTTTGTCATTTGGATTTGAATCCTGACTCCAAGCCAAATGCTCTATCCACTGTCCCACCTAGCTGCCCCTAATTCTTTTCTACTCCAGGCTAAATATCCCCAGGTCTTTCAGTAAGAACTCAAAGAACAGACTTTTCCAGGGTCACACAGCTAATAAGTGTCTGAGGCTGGATTTGAACTCAGATCTTCCTGGCTCCGGACCCTATGCTCTATCCACTATGCAACCTAGCCCCCAGAAAATTGTACCCTTTCAGTTCCAGAGTTCCTCCTACCTCCCACCCCAAAATCCTGATTGATGGGTGTCTCATGTGGCCCACTCTAGCTAAGAGCTTCAGCCATGCTTCCTCTTAAGACCTAAGCCATCCTCTCCCCTCTCCAGTTGTCTTTCCTCCATGCATATACCCACAATTTCTCCTTTCTTCTCACCCCACTCCCCACAACTTAAAGCAAAATCCCTTTCCTTGGCAGTGGAAGACCTTTATGACCTCCAACTTAGTATTTAATTTTATAATATTTTGCATTTATTTTATATTGTTTCAAGTGTGCAATCTTTGCTATTCACCACCACCACCACCTTTATGAGCTTGTAGATTCCCTGAAAGCAGGGACAGTGTCAAATCCTTTTTTTTTGGAGGGGGAAGATCATTTTTTTTTGTATTTAGTATAGACAAATAGCACTTAACAAATACACGTTGAATCAAACTGGCCAATAAAGGCATAATTTTGGGGGCAGCTAGGTGGCACAATGGATAGAGTGCTGGGCCTGGAAGGCAGGAAGACTCAGATTCCTGAGTTCAAATCTGGCCTCAAAGATTTACTAGCTGTGTGACCCTGGGCCACTCACTTAACCCTGTTTGCTTCAATTTCCTCACCTGTAAAATGATCTGGAAAAAGAAACGGCAAACAACACTGGTGTCTTTGTCAAGAAAACTTCAAATGAGGTCACAGAGTAAGACACAATTGAAATAACTGAACGACAATGAGCAGGTATAACTTTTGAAACAAAAGAATTAATTGATCCCTGTCTTAACACAACCTTTATTCTAGTAACAGCAATATATCAGCATTCAGGGCATATTCAAGTTTTTTTTTTCCTAAAACATGTTTTCCACACAAGAAAAACTAGCATTCAACCCCATTCTAGTAAACTTGAAATACTTATTATTGCCACAGGAAAAATAATCTGGATTATGGATTGAGTTCAAAATTGCATCTGAGATATGAGCAAGGTAATCAAACATAATCTTTTGTTTATCAAGCACAAAAATCCATATTATATTGGGTATAATGCACATACCTTGACCAAACTTGGACAAGCATGAAAGAAAACATGGATCTACAATTCTTCCATAAGAAGATTAATTCTAGATTAAAGTCCAAAACCATCCATAATTAATGACTAATCTATAGTTAGAAATCAATGCTTGAACTGGGTAATGATAAATCTAAAGAATCTGTAGTTTGAAATATCGCATGTATTGATTCTGAATTAATTTAAGCACATTTAGGCACTGCTTGTCAGGCATCTTATGTAATTCAAATATATTCTAATTTTTCACCCTTCCTTAAGTGTTTTCCAGGAAAAATCAACTGTTCTGTGTGTGTGTGTGTGTGTGTGTGTGTGTGTGTGTTCCAACTTTTCTTAGTATACTAAGCAAGAGAAACACAGTGTTGTGTGGTGAATAGAGCGCCACACTCAAAGGCAGAAAGATGTGGCTTCAAGTCCCATCTCTAACACATACCGTCTATGTGACCTCTGTGTGGACAGGTCACTTAACCTGGCCATGCACTGGGCAATGGTCTTAATCAAGGGTGAGGAAATTCAGGGATCATCTAGTCAATCCTTCCATTTTACATATGAGGAGTGTTAATTTAGCCTTCCTGTGTAACATGGAAGGTTTTGTAACTGTTGTTCAATCATGTCCTATTCTTTGTGGACCCATCTGAGGTTTCCTTGGTAGAGATATTGGAGTGTTTTCCCACGTCCTTCTCTGGCTCATTTTACAGATGAGGAACTGAGGCAAACAGGGTCACACAGCTAGTAGGTGATTGATGCTGGATTTGAACTCAGGAAGACGAGTCTTCTTGACTCCAGACCCAGCCCTATATCCACCATGCCACCTAGCTGCCTTAACATTGAAGATATAGCAATTTCCTAATAAAATTAGCCTGGTGAGATAATTAAGGGTAATGTATGGATTTTGTAACTCTTTCCTGAGGCCCTACAATTTTCCAAACTACAGCCTTTGTCATATGTATTAAATAAAGTTGCACCACCACCTAGTGAAATGTTTTATCGCACAGTACATAACAACCTACCTGACATCATTCTGAGTGTGGTATAGTAGAAAGATGCTAGATTAGCTGGATTCAAATTCCAGCTGTACTGCTTATTCCTTGTGAAACTTTAGGCAAGTTAATCTCTCTCTGAGCCTCGAGTTCGTTCCTCATCAATGAAAGCAGGAAGTTGCATTATATGTCCTCCAAGGTCCCTCCCAGGTCTAAACCTATCATCTGATAATCTTGTGATTCCAATGACTCTCTTTTAAAAATATTCCATAAAAACTATATATATTATATATATATATATACACACACATATATATGCGTAAATATGTGCATATTTGTGTGTATATATGTATATGTATGTGTGTATACACATACACACTTTTCACCTAGTGTAAACAATAGTCTTTGACAAAGCTTTGCGACTGCAGAGGTGGGTGGAGGAAAAGGAAATATAATGCATAAGATAAATTAGTATATTTCCAGAAAAAATAGAAATGTTACTCTATTTGCCTCCTTATTATCATAGAAGCTTTTCCATTATTATTTTGTAGGTCACAATAACAACAATTTGGTTTACTGGAGGATGAGAGCAGAGGAAATGGAATTTTTTAAAAATACCTGATTTTGATTTGAGAACAATCTGAATGGTATGTCCATCATTGGTGACTTCACAATCACGACACACCACATAATTTGGAGACAGACGGATATCCAGCAGTGAGGGATCATATCTGGCTTCTCTTGAATTCAAATTGATAGGAGACTGATATTCTCCATTAGCATCAGGAAATACCAAGCCCCATTCAACTCCTAAGAACAAAATAAATAATAATCAAGTTGAAACAAAGTGATATTTTTTGTAGGTTATACACATAAAAAGCATAAAACAAAAGTCAAAGTAATGTTTTCTGTTTATGACCCTGACACTTCCATCAATAAGATCCTTGTTTTGTGGACAAGTTTCATGGCCATGAAACTCTACATGGGTAAAAGAAAGATAAATACATTTCATTAGATTTTGAAGCAATGTTTGATTCTCTGACAAAGCTACTGTACAAAGTTTCCATCTTACCCAAACTACTAATTTTTAAACAAAAAAAATTTAATTTATTTATAGCACAATATAACACTTTTATTTTTGCCACATAGATATAATTATGTGATTTGTGACTTAAAGAAGGCAAAAATATCTTAAAGTGACAAGAGGTACTAAAATATCACAAACCACTAGTAATAGCAATACTGCTTAATGTGGAACAAATGGAATGGCAGGTGTAATGTTAAAAAAAAACTTGTGGAGATAAATAGAAAAGGATAACTGATATTCGTGAGTTTATATATAATACATATATGTATATGTGGTATCCATGTGTACAAATGTGAAAAATATATCACACACAAATTCATTATATGCTTTTTTAAAACTGACATAATTATACATTGTATAAGTATGTGAATAGAAACATTGTATATATCAGTACTAATTCAAAATGATATTAGTAGCCCTAAATATATAGAAAGAAAGTTAGAGCACTAAATTCTAAGAAAGCCTTCCTGCATCTCTGACTCTTTCAGTTTGAAACTGACATATAGAAAGAGCTGGTTGTACCATAATGCATCATATAATGTGAAATTTCACTAATGTAACATATTCAAAATGTCCAGTAAAAATTGCTCCAAAACTGTTTTGAATAACTCTGAAGCCATTAATTTTGTTAGGTTCTTGTTAGTTTTTACAATTCTAACTTTTAAAGGGATGTAAATCAGCAACTCATACTTGTAGAGTCATCTGTGGCAGAGAGAGGTTAAGTGACTTCCTTGGGTCACACAGCCTGAATGAATGTATGTGAGGAAGAATTTGAACACAGGTCTTTCTGACTCCTTGGCCAGTCTGACTCCTTATCCATGATGCCACACTGGCTGTCAAGTCAAGATAATTGGTCTAAATTAGACATTGATGAAATAAGGCTCCATTAACATTATGTGTCATTAGATACCCCTCATCAGCTATGCTTTCTTCTTCTAGTAGAAACTTGAGAACTTAGTTCAAAAAGAATAACAGCTAATGAGGTAAATTAGGCTAACTACAGAATGTGTGTCTCTGTGTGCCTCCCTGGTTAAATTTATATACACATACATATATATAGATCAAGTTTATACAGTGATAATGGGAGGGGGAGCATAGCCAAATAATAAAATATCGTGAATTGTTTTTGTTTTTGTTTTTGAGGGGAGGAGGGGAGAATTCAGTAAATCAGAAGGGTAAAAGATAAAAAGCTCTTCTCGAAGATAGAGAAACTTTCTATCAACAATAAATCCTCAAAAATTATATTAGGTCGCAACTACAAAGAAAATCAGGCCACGGGTTCGAGGTGGGTCCCTTCTGGGAAGGGAGCAGGGACTCCAGGAAGGAGCTAGTGGCCTCCCAGCTGGACCGGTGCCCTCAGGGCCTTCTCCCAGTGACCAAGGGCAGGCTCTCAGCGCAAGCAAGCAAGAGAGCCAGGGAGCAGAGCTGGAGAGGCTGCCTCTGCGCTCCTCACCTCGTCTCTCCGTACCCTTCAGTTCCCGCTAGGCGCTGCGGGGCTGCGCAGTGCCTGCTCTCTTCGACACTGCCACCAACCCCACCGACCTCCACCCCGCACACCTACCTAAAAGACCCCAAGCCCACACGGAGGGTGAACACTGCCCGGACCTCCATAGCCTGGACTTTTGTCAGGAGATTTGCTCCTAGCCACGATAACCCAACTCTGTGCCGGGTTTTCTATTACCTTCCTCGTAACCCCACTCCACACCCTCCTCCTCCTCTTCTTCATCATCTTCCTCCTTCCCAGTGTAGGGTTCAGAATCTTCAATGAAGCTCAAGTCAGCCATGGACAAGCTTTGTCGGCACCTTCCTCTCTCCTGGCTGGCGGTACTGACTTTCTAGAAAGCCTGTTGTTCTCCGCGACCAGGGAGGCAGTACGAACTTCCAAGCTCTCTGAATGTGTGCGTGCGTGTGTGTGTGTGTGTGTGTGTGTGTGTGTGTGCTTGTGTTTGAGTACTCTAGAATGTGTGTGCACGCGTTCGTGTGTATGTGTGTAGCAGCAAGACCCTGAGGTTTGTTTTGCAGAATGAGAGAGTGTGCGTCTAAAGTCCTACTTTATATAACTTACAACCATAAAGCTAGACGAGAAAAACAGTGAGAAGTATGAATTCACTGGGGGTGGAGCATATTCCAAAAGAGGTAAGTCTTAATAAGTCTCTTTGCCCTGGGAGTGGAAAAGATTATCAGGAAACATCCCATGGGGGTGATAGTACAGTACTGACTGAAATGAAAGAACACTCTAATACTTAAGGGGGGGGGTTTCTTCTTTTTTTATTAGAAATTCTTCCCCCACCCTAAAGATTCCTGGCTCACTCTCCCCCCCACACACACCTCCTATAACAATTAAACTTCTGTCCAACCTTAAAAACAGCTAACAAGTGCTGTAGCAACTCAGTGACTTATTAATAGGTGTTTAATAAATATTTATTGACTAATGGAGAAATGTCAATCATAGAATCATAGATCTTGAACTGAAAGGGACCTAAGGGGTCACCTAGTCCTCCTAGAACCTGCAGAGCTAGGCTCTGCAAGTTTAAATGACTAGCCCAAGATAACACAGATAGTAACAGAATCAGAATCTATATGCAGTTCCTGTGACTGCAGAGCCAGCCCCTACTTCTCAGAAATAAACCCTGAAAAGGGAGGGTGGGAGGAAATAAGTGAATAGTCTAATACTTACATGGGAAACTGCTTTGAACCTTTCTTTGGTATGTCAGAGAAATAGAACAGGGTTACCCTCAGATACTCACCAAAATCCCCATTGTCTCTAGGAGAGGAAAAGGTAAACAAGAGAGCTTTGTAACTGCATAAAAAGCAATTTGCACATAGTTGGCATTTTTAAAATATTTATTAAATCGAATTGTTTCCCACTTCAGGATTTTTATTACCTGGTACTTCATTTTTATATGCACAGTAGAAATTTTTGAAACAAAATATATCCAAAGACTTCATGAATTGTTAAAAACAGTTTAGTGACTTTTAAAAAATAAATTAAAATGGAAAATAGGTCATGATTTAGGGAAATGTTCTTCATGGAAAATCCTGGCACAAAGACATGAGTAATATAATTATATTTCATTTTATTCTCAGAGGCTGTGACGGTGCTACAGTCAGGACTTGCTATGTACACAACTCCACAATCACCTAGTGAAATCGTGTAAATAATGAAATGTACACATTGCGTAACAAACAGGAACTTTCATGTTCCACAGTGGTCACATTATTACCTCTTAAAATCTGTTTCCTACGACAGCATTAATGACTTCAGGCCCCTTCTTTCTCCCTTAAGGGCCCTATTCAATACTCTTTATTCCGGTTAGCTATATTTTCATAAGGGGGTGTGCAGGAATAACAACTTCAGATTTCCACTAGTAGGATTTTTAGTGGTCTCTCATAAAACATTGAATATCCTTATGAACTCTTAAGTTTTGATTATTCAGAATTTGGCTTGTGGGGTTTCAGCTTCCATACTTATTTTTTGCTAACCACTTCAGGGCCATTCAATTAGCTGTAAGGAAATTCTTTAGTGAATGGGTAAGACAGAGAGGAAACAATATCCAAACCAGTCCATTCTGCCACTTTTTAGATGTTCTAGCAAGGGTGGTAATAAAATAAATAAATAATAACCTTACTAACTTTAGGCTTAGGTTTCAGCAATGTGTGCCATCCCTTTCTCACCTTAACAAAGAGTTGGTAGAAGTTAACCACACAATTCAAAAGGCTGAACAACAGAAAAATATCTGGGACTGAAAATTCAAGTCCTTACTGTGGGTTTTTAATAGCTTTGTACATTCTCTAAACCTTAGTTTCTTAAAATCTTGCAGTAACAAGACAAATCTACCCAATAAGGTGGTTAGAAGTAACTAATAAAATGTCTATAAAAAATTTTGCAAATATAGAGGTCAATCTAATAATTTCCCTCAGATTCTAATAAATTACAAGTTTTCACCATTCATTCCCATTATGTTGAATTTTATGGAGCTAGGAACTGAATCCGCAATTTTATTGGAATATGACAAAGGTGTCAAACTCCCAGCCAGATGCAGCCTGGAAAAAAAAACTGGCAAAACGACTGGTAGAACCAGATTAAAATGTAATTGAGAAATGTTTAGCAAAATTAATAAAAATACAATAGAACATAGATAATGTTGATTGTTGGGTTTCTAAATTCATATGTAACCTGTAGGGATCTGATTCTTTTTTAATTTGACACTATTGGTATAGGAAACTTCTAGATGAGAAATTCCCTCCATCAAGTCAGATTAGTACCTCCCTGCATCTTACTGTCTTAAAAAGTTGCAGGGGGGTGCAGTTAGGTGGCGCAGCACCGGCCCTGAAGTCACCAGGACCTGAGTTCAAATCCGACCTCAGACACATAACACTTGCTAGCTGTGTGACCCTGGGTAAGTCACTCAACCCCATTGCCTAACCAAAAAAACAAAAACAAAAAAGTTGCAGCAGGCAATGAGAGGTTAAGTGATTTGCCTATGGTCATGGAGTCCAGCAAGTCTTTATTTATAACATTTGATAAGCAACTCACCACAGAGAATATGGACATTTGCACTGACGTCTTGTTAAGAGGACAAAAACTTAAGTGGTTTCCCATTACTTCCAGATTCAAATATAAAACCCTCTGATGGTTTTTAAAGACCTTTTTTTTTTTACAAAATATTTTTAAATTTAAAAAAAAAAAACCTCTTCCTGCCTGTCCAGTCATCTTACATTTTACTCTGATCATCTTACCCTTTGGTAAGGTAGAGTAAGGTAAGACCTTTGGCCTCCTTGCTGTTCCTCCAACAAAACACTTCTTCTCCTGCCCCAGTTATTTTCATTGGCTAGTCCCAATAATTCCCTCTTGGAATTAATCTCTGTCTCCCAGTTTCCCTGGTTTCCTTCAATTCCTAGCGAAAATTCACCTTTCTACCAGAAGCCTTTTCCATTCTCCTTAATA
The DNA here is from genome assembly GCF_900497805.2 of Vombatus ursinus. Classification (NCBI taxonomy): domain Eukaryota; kingdom Metazoa; phylum Chordata; class Mammalia; order Diprotodontia; family Vombatidae; genus Vombatus; species Vombatus ursinus. The sequence goes on from NW_020954590.1 coordinate 5,915,419, forward strand.
CTAATGCCTTCTTTCTGTTGATTATTAATATACATACATACACATACATACACATGTATGTATGTGTATATATGTATATAGTATATAAAATTTATTCCTTAGATATTTTGTTCATACTCAGTTGTTTGCATGTTGTCTCCTCCCTTAGAATGTGAGCTCCTTGAGAGCAGTGATTGTTTTTTGCCTTTCTTTGTATCCCCAATCCTTAGCACAATTCCTGGAATATAGTAGGTGCTTAATAAATGCTTGTAGACTCAGATCCCTCCTAGGTCTCAGTGATAACTATTGTCCCAAGATGAATTAGTCACTTTTCAGCCATTTCTTAGAACTTCATGGGGGATGGATTTTAATGACCGAAGCTATAATTTAGTTGTCTAGAAGTCAGTTCATACAGGCTCTCATTCAGTCATTTCATTCTTGTTCAACACTTTGTGACCCCATTTGGGATTTTTTTGGCAAAGATACTGGAATAGTTTGACATTTCCTTCTCCAGCTCATTTTACAGATGAGAAAACTGAGGCAAACATGGTCAAGTAACTTGCCCAGGGTCACACAGCTAGTGAATGTCTGAGGCCAGGTTTGAACTCAGAAAGATGAGTCTTCTTGATTCCAGGCCCAGCATTCTATCCACTGCTCCAATTGTTAAATTTTCAATTTGATCATTTCTGCCTCAGAAATTGGCAAAAGGATACAAATCAGGGCTTGGGATATTGTGTTGTTGGTTGTCTAGACTTAAGAAAGTAATGGAAAATGTTGATAGTGCAGATAATACTTGAAACTGTGTCATGGGTACAAGTTCCTGTTTGTTCTTTCGGAGGGCCAATTGTTAAATCTTTATCGACACATCACCTGGTACCTTCTTGGTGTCAGCCTATAAAAGAAAGAGGGCACTCCATTCTTCCTTCTTTTTAACTTTTTCTCTTTTTATCTCGTGCCTTTCTTTCAGGGTGGAGCAGAGGGAAAGGGAGCTTCTTTCATCCCCATCCAAAAGGAGTTATCCACTAGATTGTGAGTTCCTCGAGGTCAGGGACTGTCTTTTGCCTCTTTGTTTCCCCAGTGCTTAGCACAGTACCTGGCAAATAGTAGATATTTAATAAATGTTAACTAATTGATTGATTAATGACTGATTTTTGTCAGAAGCATATAGTGATTGAGCTGCATGTGCTTGCCTCAGTCATGCAAGAGAAGAGCTTTTGGACTTCAAGGTTCCTAGCTGGTGTTTACTTCTCTGTTTCCCTTTCTGAACACATGATTCTGGAGAGAACCAAGAGGTCCTGACCCAAGAGATGGCAACAGCCTCTGGGTAATAGTGAAGAATTGAGCCTGCCAACCAGTAGTAGCCATTAATAGCTACTACAAGACAGAAGCTATGAGAGGCAGCTAAGGTAGTGCAATGAGTAATCGTGCCAGACCTGGAGTCAGGATGACTCATCTTTCTGAGTTCAAACCTGGCCTCAGATTCTCACTAGCTGTGTGACTTTGGGCAAGTCACTTTACCCTGTTTGCCTCCATCTCCTCATCTACAAAATGAGCTGGAAAAGGAAATAGCAAAACACTTCAGGATCTTTGCTAAGAAAACCCCAAATAGAGTAATTAAAATGACTGAACAACAGCAAAACAGAAGCATATGGTGGAGTCAGACATGAACTGCATCCCAAATTGAATGAGGGGAGGAGATTAGAAAGCATTGCCCAAGAGAATAGTTCATAGAGAGAGTTGCAGAACACCTATCTTGTGGTAAGAAGAGGAGGAAAATTTCCTAGGCAGCATAATCCTGGAATCTAGTATTCTAGAACAGAAAGGAAATTTCCTGAGTAGCACCAGCCTTAGAGGTTGCCTCAGGAGTAAACCCCCTGCCAAGTTTACAAGTTCAGGGATCTAAGTTTCAAGAAAGAGATAAAGAATTGCCAAGAACTAAGGAGAAAGAAAAGGATTAGTCACTTGGCCCCCAGAATGGGAAGAGTTCTAAAGAACAAAAGCCACAAGATAGACAAATAGAAAACCTGTGATTTGTTCCACGCTGTTACTGAGAATCATTAAGGCCGTGCAGTTCTGGTGCAAAAAGGCTTTCCTCTCCACCAGCTGCAACATGTATTTTCCCTCTAGGAAGGAAGTCAAATCATCCCTCCAAGTCTTGAAGAAACTCTATAGAAAGCTAAGGGAGAAAAGGATCTCCCAGAAGTGTCAAGGTATTATCACCCTCCTGGCAAACTCTTTCATTTCCTTCTAAGGAAAGATTACAAACTACTATGAGGGCTTTATGTGCTTTCCATATGTCAATGTATTTTCTATGGGGAAAAATAAAGAATGGACTATATTTGGATATGATACCATTAGTGCTTGGAAATATAGGTATGGGCACAGTTCAGAGATTTCCCAGGAAAAAATTCTCAGTGGGGGCATATGAGCCAAAGAAAATATAATCTTTTGAGGTCAACAATCAACATCAGACCCAGTCCATCAGAGCCCAAGGCTTGGGAACCTGTGGCCTAGAGTCATAGCTGTTTTTACATCAATATCAATTGCAGGGGCCACTTGGATGCCAAGGTAATTTGCCAGTATCATAGAGGGTTCCTATGAAAAGTCCAAATAGATGAACATTTTTCAATAAATTGTGAGGTTCTCTAGATACTTTTGTTTGCCAATAACATTACGTCAATTTCATCAAGCATCCAAACACCAGGGAGCTTCCTCAATAAAAATCCATGGTTATTTAAAATCAGTTCAGGAATGTAAACAGAAAATCTAAGTGGATAAAGAACACATCTTGTTCATATTATGATACGCATTTGAACGGGAAATCCATTGAGCTAGTAGATTAATATCTGTGTCTTGTAAAGACACTGTATGAGGACAGTAAGTTAGATTCAAAATTTAATAGGAGGAAATTCTGAACACAGTGCATTTGGAGGGGGAGGGGGAATTGCATAGTGCTTTGAGTCATCCTGAATTGTTCTAGAAGAGAAAGGAAATTTCCTGAGCAGCACCAGCCTTAGAGGTTGCCTCAGGAGTAAACCCCCTCACCCAAGTTTACAAGTTCAGGGATCTGAATTTCAAGAAAGAGATAAAGAATTGCCAAGAACTAAGGAGAAAGAAAAGGATTAGTCACTTGGCCCCCACAAATGAAAGAATGATGAATGAAAAATGATGCCACAAATGACATCTAAAACAATAACAACAATAATATTCTCCCAGTAATTCTAAATGACTCCAAATCATGGTACAGCACTGCTGTAGAAGAATCAAAATTGCAGGTGACTCAAAGGATCATGAGAAATACAAGGTGGTTGTAAGCAGACTCCACAGCATATGGCCAAGAATGATTCTCATTTGAGAAGTCAGTAAGGAAATGTAGACCAGAAAAAAAAGATTAGCAAATCGGTAGAACAGATAGGCAGTGTATGTGTCCTGGACATCCATGAAATAGTAAAAGAGCCAAAGTCTTTTAGGACATTGGGAATGTATCTCAATAGAAGATTTGTAGAAAGAAGTTGATAAGAATTGCATGTGACCAAAAGGAATAGGTGTGTTGTAGTGCACTAGTTGAAGGAGTATTCACCTTAATGAAATCATGGGTGTGCTGTTGAAATGTCTTAGGTGTCCATCTGTTCTAGGTTCATGGGACTAACTCCAAAAGTCAGAGAAGTGATAAAGATTTCCTGCCCATCCTCCAACATTTAGTGGCTGATGTTCAATAAATGACTAGTTCTGTGGCAACCATCACCACTCTGCCACAAAAAAAAAGATTAAAGCAAAATCCAACATAGAACTGGAATATGTATTCCAGTGAAATTCATTGAAGGATATAAGTTGTTCCAGAGATGAGTTACAGCCAGCCAGATTTCAAATGGGTAATGAATACTTGAAATATGAATTTTGCTTTATATTTTGTTGGGTACTTTCAGCTGAAAGATGCATTTTGCCAATCTATATCCAGATCCATGTGAGGGTTGCAAGGTATCATTGGCAGCAATATTATTTGAGTTCAGGTTGTTTCTGTTTATATAGTGACAGAGCTACATTTCTGATGTCAATCCTTATTAACGAGGCCTCTGTCTATTCTGGAGCAGAAGTGGCAAACGCTTAGCCTACTGAGCCACAAACAGGCCACCACACTCCTGAGGGCTGCCCAAACCAGATCAAAATGTAATTGGGAAATATCTAGCAAGATAAGTAAAAGTACAATGAAACATAGATAATATTAATGTGTGATCTTATATGGCAATATACAGCCCACAGGGATCCTTATAAATGGTTTAGTAACCCCCACATTGATTTGAGTTTGACACCACTGTTCTGAAGGATATTTGAGCATAGCAAGTATACTATTGTCTCACTGTCCTAAAACAAAGTCTGCTACATCTTCTCTACAAGGTCCTAGGGGTACCCTGAAGGATTGTGGTAACTGTTCTCTATTGATCTCAGCTCAGCCTCTCACCTGTTGTGTCCCTGATAGGTGTCAGTTATCGTATGGATGTACTCCCAGTTCCATTTAACCATGTAATATGAATTAGCTTTTACAAAGGAATTTTACTTTAAAAATATAGCAATATCGAAAGTACAAACATTTGCCCCCAGCATCTTGGGAGAACATTCTCCCCACACCACCTCAGTCTCTAAGGGGATAAGGTTTAAACTTAACTCAGTTCCCACATAGCATTAGTCCCACCAAGTTCACATCCAAATGCAGTATTGCTGCCAGATGAGTCCTTATCTCAGATACCGCTGGGCTGGATCCCAAAGATCTCTTCCAAAGGTCATTGCCACTTTTTGGGATACTTATATCAGGTGGCTGCAAAACTCAGAATAGTCTCAGACCTCCAGAATCCCAGACCTTGGGTAGTTGCTAGACTCCCAGAAGTTCGCTCTCTTAAACTTTCAAAACTCACAAGGTTGTACTTTGACCAAAACATATAAGAAAAATCATAAACACAAAGGACCAAGACTCATTTCATATGACCATATGTCAACCTCAGAGGGGAGAAGACCTCTATATTGTCTCTCACTGGACACTGTTGGTGAACGAGAGAGCAGCTCAAAAGAAAATAACCAAGGTTCTAGTTGGTTGATGCCTTTAAAGGCATTCTCAGTTCAGTATGCAGTCAATCAAAGAAGCTGCCATTTACTTTGTGGTTAGCAGACTAGAACCGGTCACAGAATGTCTTGTCTATCCATGCTCCACAGTCTCTTCAAGACACTTCTATTACATATCATCACAAGTCTTCCAGGGATCGACTCCCTAGAGTCTCCTACATGAGGAGTAACACCGGAGGTTCTCTAAACATGCACCAGATCCCATTGTGTGAGTTTTAATTGGCCAGGCAGCTTGAGTTTGTGGAAATTTTTTCTGAGTGCTAATTAGCCAAAGCACATAAGCTTTGCTTGTGGACAATTCTTTCCATACACGTGGTTATGGACTCTCAGTGGCCTTAGGTATAAGCATCTGTTGTCTGGAGGTAAATATGATAGATTGGTTCCCATAATAAACCTAAGGATGATGTATAGTAAGCGACATTTGGAGGTGACAGTTATCTCAGGACAAGCAGTCTGCTCAGCTTAAGCATTAATAAATATCTTATGAATAACTGATAGGAGCTACCATTATCTTAAGGGGGAGGGAGGAAGCTTTGCAAAAGTTAAATGAAAAGGAAAAAATTACACTTTTGACAAGTAAATTGATGAGACTACAAGTGGCTGTGCTTTAAAAAAAAGCTTCATGATTAACATGAAAGCAAAAAGAATTACAAACCATGTTTAACTGGTATTTTCTTCTGCTTGAGAAAAGAGTCTGAGACTAGTGCAAAACAGGGTTTGCACTTATAGTCACAGTAGGAAATAAGTAATAATGACAATAATAATGTGAGTGGCAACAGCAATAAAAATACAAGTTTTATCGATCACTTAGCCTCACTTCTACAGGTACAAACTCATAAATCAGTAGGATCTCAACCCATGGGGTGGGTCATAGCAGTCAATATAAGGCACTGGCTAATAGAAAGGAAAGGAACCCAGGCCACCATTTTTCCAAATTATATATCCTTCACCCATTATCATGTTCGACATACATTTATAATCATTAGTACTACAATGAATGCTAATAAAGTATTAACGAAAGAGGGGACGCCAGGCTATATCATCATTGCCTCCAAAAGTCACATGGTATAGCAGAAAGAGTACTTCTTTTCAAGTCAGAGGTACTGAATTCAAATCCAAGCTTTACCACTTACTTTCATTGTGATCTTGGTCAAGTCACTTTAATGGTTTTAAACCTCAGATTATTCATTTGTAAAATGAGGGATTGGACTAGCTGAATTCTAAAATCCCATCCAATTCTATATCTATGATTGTGTTAGTTTCTTATAATTTTCCCCCAATGGAGAAGTATATTACATATTAGACAACTCCAGTGATTCCTTTGCCTCTAGGATCAAATACAAAATGCTCTATTTGGCATTCAAAGTCCTACATAACCTAGAACCCTCTTACCTTTACAATTCCCCACAAATAGTCCTTGATCCAGTGACACTGTCCTCCTGGCTGTTCCACTAACAAGAGACCACATTTCTTGGCTCTCAGAATTTTCCCTGGTTGTTTTCCATGCCTGGAACATTCTCTCTCCATTCTCCACTCTAACTACTTACCTCCTTGTATTCCTTGGATTCTCAACTAACATCCCATCTTTTCCTGGAATCTTTCCCCCAACCACTCATAATTCTAGTGCCTTCTTTTTGTTGATTGTCATCTATTTATCCTGTAAATAGCTTGCTTTGTATATATTTGTTTGCATATTGTCTCCCACATTAGATTTTCAGCTCCTCAAGGAGCTGTGCTTAGCACAATTTGTGACAAGTAGTAGGTGTTTAATTGTTTATTGATTGATCGATTGACAATTGAATCCTTAATATTGAATGTTCTAGTAAATCCCCAAAATTACCTGTATGCAAGCATAATTTACAAATACAATTGATTAAAATTAATTAAATTAATTTTTAAAAATTTTAAAATTTTAGAAATTAAAATTAAATAAAAACAGATTCTTCAGAGATATATGTTCTTTTCAATTGTGTATCCAAATAGTCAATTAGCTGCCTTAATTGCTTTGAGAGCATTTATTCTGGAAACCTTGTCCATTGTGGAAAGCAATTTGGAATTATGCAAATAAAGTGATTAAAATATCTATACCCTTTTACCCAGAAATTCCATTAATGGGCTTATATCCCAATAAGATTATTGATAAGAAAGTCCTCAAGTAAACCAAAATATTTCTAGTAGTGCTTTTGTTTTAGAACAAAGAATGGGAATCAAAGTGAATTTCCGTGAATTGGCAAATGGCTAAAATTGTGACACATGAATATAATGGAATATTACTGTGCTATGAGAATTGATTAATGTAATCAACACAGAGAAGCATGGAAACATCTAAATGAACCAATGCTGAATGGAATAATGAGAGTCAAGAAAACAATGTACACTATGACTACAACAATATAAACATAAAGAACACATACACACACACACACACACAAAGTGAATGTTGAAAAATTATAATGTGGGGCAGGTAGGTGGTGCAGTGGATAGATTACTGGCCCTGGAGTCAGGAGGACTTGCGTTCAAATCTGGTCTCAGACCAGACACTTGATACTAGCTGTGTGACCCTGGGCAAGTCACTTAAACCCAATTGCCTTGCACAAAAACAACAACAACAAAAAAATTATAATGAACAAACCTAGCTGAAAAGAAGAGATATGAAAAGACACTCCCACCTTTCCCCTTTACAGAGGCAGGAGTGTCACACTTGGCAGAATGCACAAGTGTTGCGTATTGCACATATTTTCAGACTTTTTCAACATATCAGTTGTGCTGATTCTTTATTTTTCTTTTTTTGTCTTAAAAATATTAATATAGAATTGCTTTCTGGGAAGGTAAAAGGAGGACAGTAGGGAAAACTATGATGATGTAAAAAACAAATGACATCAATAAAAACTTATTTTCTAAAAATGTTTGATTGAATTCACTAGTAAGTCATCTGGACAGATCAAGAGTTTGAGGTTTGGGTTTAGGTTTTTTATGAGCTAATTTTTTAAATTGTTAATAAATGTGTTAATTCATTTCAATTTCTCTTTCTATCATTAGATTGTTTATATTCTCAAATTAATGTTTTGCTCATTTACATATCATATAACCATCTATTTCATTTAAATTTTCATTTTGGAACACATAATTGAGTATAGTGATTAATGGTGGTTTTCTCAAGTTTCTTCCTACTCATTGTGAATTCCCCCTGCTCAATGTCAGATCTTGATCATTTAGTTTTCCCTTATCCTTCTTCATATCTTAGTATTAGATCAATTTTTAAAGTGGGCATGTACTTAAAATTTACATTGAATAATTATAATAATCTATCATATCTAGATTTATTAGCATTCCCTTCACATCATTAAATTTTTTCTTGTTTATTTTCATTAGGCTTACCTGATTCTCAAAGATGAATGTTGATATCACCTACAATTATAATCATACTATCTAGATCTTTTTTGAATTTCTATCAGCTATTTGTTTAATTACTCAGATACTATGCTTTTCATGCATATGGTTTACATTGATAGTATTCCATTATTTTGGTCCCTATTTATCTTTCTCGCCATATATTTTCTATTGCCTTGTCTAAAACCATTCTTACCAGTCCTGCTTTTAAAGAGTCATAACATTTTTTCTAAATCTTCATTTTAACTCTAAAAATCTTTATGTTTTGAATAAGGTTCTTCTATGTATAAAATTATTGACTTTTGCTATCTAATTCATTTTACCATCCTTTTTACAAAATGAGCAAATTCATCCAAATAACATTCAGTTCATTTTATCACCATAAGATTCTGTTATATTTCTCCATTTAAAAAGAAATTAAATCATTACTAGGTGTTTGAAGTTTATTTTGCTTAGAAATATCCAAACACCAGTCTCCTTAACTTTATCTGCCCTCCCTGGTTAAATCCAAACCACTAGGTTATACTTCCTTCCCCCACCCTTTTTTTGTCATTAGCCCTCTATAACTGTAGTTCATTCTGCATGATACAATGACTTCTCTGACTCTATACTCAAATTCAGACTCTCCTCTTCCCCCTTCTATGACTCAGCATAGTCCATTGTTCACTTTTTTCTATATTTACTACTATAATATCTTTTTATCTTCCCTTGCCTGACCAAGATAAGTTCAAAAATTCTCCTCCCTTTCCCATGTCCCATTTAAATTACTGTCACTTGTCAGGCTCCAATTTTAACAAATACAGAGTCCCTTCTTTTCTCCTCCCTGGCAAGCAGTAATCACTCAATAATTGCTTGTTTCCTTCCTTCCTTCCTCCATCTCAAGGAGAAAAAACACAAACCCAGAGACTATCTCCTTTTATTCCCTCTATTGTTTATTAGTCAGTAATACCTGAGTTCAAATTTAGTCTCAGCCAGTACAAGCTGTATGATGCTGGGCAAATCTGTCAAACTTGGTGTGCTTCTGCTGTAAAATGGAGATAATAATAGCACCTACCTCATAGAATTGTTGTGAGGGTTGAATGAGAAAATATTTGTAAAGAACTTGACACATAGTAGGCACTTAATAAATGTTTATTCCAGGGGCAGTTAGGTGGCTCAATGGATAGAGCACCAGTCCTGGACTCAGGAGGACCTGAGGTCAAATCTGACCTCAGATACATGATACTCACTAGCTGTGTGATCCTGGGCAAGTCACTTAACCCTGATTGCCTCACTAAAAAAAAAAATTTTTTTCCCTTCCCAGTTGTAAATCTGACATTGATCCCTCATCCATGTCAGACTTCCAATAGACAATAGTGATACAATGGAAAGAGCATGGTGATTTAATGTTAGAAGAAATGAATTAAATCCTGTGATTCCATGGCTTACTATTTGTGTGGCTTTGAAAAGGTAGAAAAGGTCTTAGAGATTTAGTTCCTCATTTGTCAAATGCAGGCAAGATCACTTCTCAGATCTTTCCCATCTCTAAATCTCTCTCTTTCTATATGTGAGCCTAGCCCTTTCAAAATATTTAGACTTATTTCATTTGAATGCTGCATTTTTGTTTTACAGGTGGTTCAATCCTGGATTTTACAAAAGGAATGTATGGAAGTCATTGTTCAAAAGTCAATGTCCATTCATTCTGTAACATTATGCTTAACTTCATAAAATAATTTGCATATTTATACAAGCTATTTTTCTTTATTTTTTGATATAACATACTCCAGGCTCTTGTTTCATTTCTCATTATTTGTAAATAGTTCTAAGCAATTTTGACTGGTGCTTCTGAGTACATTGCTACTTGCAATATTTTCTCTTTGACTTGGCTGACCTAGAGCAGAGGTTGGCAAATTATGGCCCATGGGCCCAATTCAGCCTCCCACCTGTTATTGTAAGGCCTGCAAGTTAGAATGGATTTTACATTTTTTTTTAATGATTGAGGGGAAAAAAGAAAAATAATGTTTCATGATGTGAAAATTATATGAAATTCAAAATGTATTGTCCATAAATAAAGTTGTATTGAATAATAGCCATGCTCATTCCTTTACATATTGTTGATGGCCACTTTCATGCTATACAGGCAGAGCTGAAGAGTTGCAAGAGATAATATGTGGCACTCTCATCACTTTGCACTCCTGCTTGGCACACTACAAATCGTTGTGATGCAGTTACAACTCAACAGCCTTTTGAGTCCAATGTGTATAGCCATAAAGCAACATTTTGTTTTATTATCAGTGCATACCCATCATATAAAATCAAGAAAAGACAATTTGGAAGCTTTATTATTTTTGAGCTCAGTGCCAAAGATTGAATTTTTTCTAAATGAGAACTGTTTCAACTTCTATTAATGAACACTGAATGGCTTGGGAAATTAGCTTTTGCTGCAGCCTTGGTAATGTTTTTTAATTAATTCAACCTAAAATAACAGGCAAAACCATGCTTATACACAAAAGTTATACTGCAGTAAATCAATTTCATGACAACTAACAGTATTTGAATCAAAGTATTGTTCAGCTACTTTATACATTTCATGTGCTCTCAAAAGTTAAAACAAAAAATAAGATCTCCATTCCCAGACAAATTTGCAGTGGATCTATTTTCCAATCTCAAACTATAGCTCCAGGAGCATTTTTTAGACCTAAATGCAAGTGCAAAATAAATTTCCATTTTTCTAAATCCATTTAACTGTGCAATTGGGCAACTTCCCCCTATTCTTCAATTGGAAGTGATAAATCTATAATCATGCTAAAAAGTAAATATCAATAGAAGAATCTAATAGAATACTATAAATGCCTTCTAAGCAATAAATATGCTCAATCAAAACAGTATGTTCATGGATTGGTATCAGTATTTGATAGTACCTAATTTTGTGAAAGACATTTTCAAAGATGAGATATGTAAAATCTCATTACAGATCATCATTAACAGATGTACATTTGCAATCAATTTCAGTAATTAAACCTCAATTAGGCAATTTATCCCTGGCCAAAAAAAAAGAGAATTCCTTTCTTCTCATTAGTAGAACAATATAACAATAAAATACATTTTGTTATTGTTATTATTTTTATCATGATTATTTTTATATTTTAATGTCATCAATAAAAGTCAAAGAAATGTGTTTTTTCTCTCTCTATGTAGATATTTATATAATATCCTCAATTTTGCCTCTTGCCCACAAAGACTAAAATATTATCTGGCCCTTTACAGAAAAAGTTTGCCAACCACTAGCCTAGAGCTCAGAACCTCAATTTCTGGGTAAGCAAAAACTAGCGTTCCTTTCTGGTGGTGTCCTGCAATTCTATTCATCTGTATTGTTCCCCACTACTTCGAATACAACTTGTAAAAAAAGTTTTGTGCTTTCATAATTCATTATATTCATACTTTTTTATTATATTTTGAGAGGACAATGATTCTTTCCTTAGATAATGATTAGCTTAATCTAGATTATTTTTTTAAAACTCCATCTTCCAAGTCAATCAGTTCACTTTGTAGAGTTCTTATATAATCTTCCAGTTTTGCTCTAGACATTGTTCTAATATTTCTTGTATCAGGGTTTTACTTTTTTTTAGTTCTGCTCAGTCAGTCCATTTTTAGTTCTTCAATCCATTTTTTAGGATATTCAATTGTTGTGCTGATTTTCCAGTTTCTATTCTAAACTATTAAATATAATTTTGACTTTTTCATTATAAACTATAATTTCACAACAATTCATTTATGATGCTTTTAAACTATTACTGATGTTTTTGTGCCCATGCCATTCTCCTTTCTGAGATTCTAATTGTAGTTGTTGCAAAATTATTCTCTTCTTGTTGAAATTTATTCTTATGGTTTTTTACCCAATAGCATTTTGTCCTTCACATTAGAAAATATGTGCTTACATTTACATGAGATTACATGTAAAGGTGTGGGGCACAGTCCCTTCCAGACTTAGATCATCTGTATCTGAATATAAAGGGACCAGGAATAAACAAGTAGCAGAAATAATGTCATAGACTACTGGGCTTATACTATTTCTATGCCTTTTCTAAGCCTCCTCATCTCCTTGTGCAAAGAATTAGGGTATGAAAACAGAACTCCAAACTCTAAAGCTGTCTGGGAATTACTAAACATTTGGATTTAAAAGCAATAGCAACCTATCTGTCTGCTGTGATTGGGACTTTGGACGAGCTTCACTGTAGGTGGAATAGAAGGAGGCATGGGAGTCCATCAGCTGGCCACAACTCTTACTAAGTCTGATCTCACATTATATACCCTTGCCTAAAGTTTGAATACTATATCCTTGTAAGCTAAGTAAACCTATTCTTTTATACTTCCCTTGCTTATATTCTGTCAGTCATTTCCAACATTTCAATGGACTGGAGCCTCCTACACCACCCATCCCACAGGAATGAGACCAGTGTCAGCAGTAGCAACGTGATGACATCTCTATAAGACATCAGTGGCCCTATGGTGTTGTAGGTATCAGTGTCTTGTTTTGATATAAGCATAAGTTGTTCTACCATGAGTGTCCCTTGACCACTTGTGTTCCATATATAGCACCTTCTCTAGGCCAACTCTCCCAAACTCCTCTTGAGGTGACAGGCAACTGTTTCCAGGGATGACTGAGTACTCCTACCTTTATGGTTATATGGGTAACCCTAGAGATTTGGGAATTCTACTGCTGTTGATCGTGAACTCTCATTGAGTAGTTTTCCCTCCCAATATAAATTAACCAGTTAACATCTTACCAGTAGCAGTTAACTAGTTGATATCAATTAGTGGAAGGGAAGGGAAGGAGAAAAGAAGAGGAAAGAAAGAGAAAGGAAAACCACTGTATCATAAAATGACAGTCAAGTAAAACAAATATTGGCCACATCCAAAACTGCATTTCTTATTCTGAATATTAGCGCCTTATCTCTATGTCATGCGGAGAGCAAAATTCTTCATTGTATAATCATGGTTGATCATTTAGTTGATCAGCATTCTTAAGTCTTTTATAATTGTTTGTTTTTACAATATTGATGTTGTATAAATTGTTCTGGTTCTGCTCACTTTACTCTGCATCAGTTCATACAAGTATTCTCATTTCTTTCTGAAACTTTCTTCATTTATTACAGCCAAAGAGTGTTGTACTACATTCATATGTCATAATTTGTTCAGTTATTTCCCATTTGATGAATACACACTTAATTTCCAATTATTTACCTGCTCTGACTAGCTTTTAAAGATAAACACATTGATGGAACTTAATGAGTCATAACTTTAGAAGTAAAGACCCACAGTATATTTTGAACCTGGGGGCTCTGTCTGCATGGGGACCTGTACTACAAGGTGTATGTGCCCTATATTTGCATATTTATATCCTCTATTTTGTTACTAGCCTTTCTGTGGGGATTTTATTGTGCAGATTTTTTCCCTTTTCTCTTTTCATGGTTGTTAATACTTTATATGGTATATTTCTTGAAATTCTGAAGGGATTTGGAGGAGCTAGACTTACATATAACTTCTTACTGAGATATTTTGCCAGAAGTGTACCACTGACAACAAAAAACATACCCAATACTAATTTCATACATTATTAAGGGCATAGAAGTAAAATTCTAAATGAAAAGTTAACACAGGGGCAGCTAGGTGGCACAGTAGATAAAGCACCGGCCCTGAAGTCAGGAGGACCTGAGTTTGAATCCGGCCTCAGACCAAACACTTGACACTTACTAGCTGTGTGACCCTGGGCAAGTCACTTAACCCAAATTGCCAAAAAAAAAAAAAAGAAAGAAAGAAAGAAAAATAAATATAAATGCTTTAAAAAAGTTAACACGATTACAAAGGAGTTAGATTTAAAAAAAAATAGTAGGGGGCATGGATATGCCACACTAATGGAAAAGAACAAATGGAATATACAGATAAAATATAAGAATTTTAGAGACATGAAATGAATGCTGAAGAGCTAATTTTATCAATTTTGGAGCAATCTAAACAATGATATCAAGAAATTTCCCTTTTAGCCAAGTGCACGTGGAACATTTTTTAACAGACCATACTCTTTGGCATAAACAACTTACAAATAAATTCAAAAAATAAAAATTTTAAACAATAATTTTATTGGTCATGATGTAATAAAGACATATAGTGTAATGAAGAATACCTAGGTTTAAATCCTAGCTTTCAGATGACCAGGGGAAAGTAAATCTCTGTGAGACTTAGGTAATTCTCTAAAACTGTGTTTTATGTGGGTTGTAATCTGTGTGGTTAGAGTTCCCAGACTCATGAAATCACATATCCTTAAAGTATTAATATAATCTAACAACAACAAAAAATAATATGTTGAATAGTTATAAGAGTTGATGGAGACAAAAGTAAATTGTTAAATAATGCTTAGCTCAAAGTCCAAATTAGAGAAATAAGAATTTTATTAAAGAAAATAATAGAACAGTGAAAATTTATGAGAAAGAGATAAAAACAATTCTCAAAGGCAAATTTATATGCCTAAATGCTGGCATAACAAAGAGTAAAAAGAAATAGAAGGTTAATGGGTTGAATTTAAAGCATAAATAATGGGAATTTTAAAAAAAATTAATGACCAAAAGCAATTATAAAAAAGTCATCAAAACTAAAGGAGAAATTGACAAAGTTAAAAATATAGAAACAATTTAATAAATAAATACTTCTGGGCATATATTTCAAAGAGGTCAGAGATGGAAAGAAGTGCCTATATATAACCTAATATTTATAGCAGCTCTTTTTTTTTAGCAACAAAGAACTAGAAACAAAATATGTGACAACTGATAAGGAGTTGACTAAACAAATTATGGTGTATGAATATAATAAAATATTACTCTTCAATAGGAAATGATGAATATGAGAAGTACAGGAAATCATGGGAAGACTTACATAAATTGATACAAAATAATCAGAATAGAGAAAATAATATGCAGAATGACCATAACAATGCAAATGAAAAGAAAAAATGAATTTTGTGTAATTGAAATGACTGAGTTTGTTCCCAAAGAAGTGATTAGAAAAACATCTCCCTCCCTTCCTGGCAGAGGTGGGAAACTATAGACACAAAACATTTCATATACTGCCAGACTCGGTTGATATAATTATTGACTTTGTCAAAGAGCTCTTTGTTGCCTTTTTTTTGTTACCAGGAATAATTCTCTGAGTATTGGAGGAAGAAGGGTTATATGCAAAAGTGAAAGGGTTGTAAGTATACACATGTACACACACACACACACACACACACACATACGGCTTTTTAAAAAACAAATGCACCCTTTTCTTCAAATCTGAATTGCCCCAAAAAATCTGGGCTGTCTACCCTTACCTATTCCTAGAAGTTTTCAGGTAGAGCCTAGATACATAATGTTACATGGTAACATGGATGCTATAGGGGAAAAAACCCTTTGGAATGAAGAGCTTTGACTAAATTACTTCTATGGTTTCTTTGAACTCTAAGATTCTATGTGTTTCAGCAGCCTGACCTGACTAAATAATTAAAACATGGTCTGGGGTCCAAAGTAGAATTCAGAGATTTTTCTGTTCTGACATTGAACATTCTATTATCCAAGTGGGTCCATTCAACTTATCTAATATTCAGCCATTCACATTTGCAACCAACCCTGTGAATTGTAAAGTGCTTGTTTTATAATCAACACAATTATGGAAAAATTCCAGCATATTTTGTGTAAAATATTTCCATATTATTCAAGACTTTGTGCAATGAGAAGGAACAAGAAAAGTGAATATAATTCACAACACAATCAATACTTCTAATGTTAATGATGCACAGCATAAATACGTTATGATTCAGGCTCCATGATGAGTCCTCACTGAATATTATTTTTAATGTTTTAACCAGTGATAAGGAAAAAAGCCTATATTGGTCCTGTGTACATGTATGTGTGCATGTATGCATGTATATATATACACATATGCGTATGTACACACATAGATATGTGTGTATTTGGCACCTTTATACAGAAGCAAGCTACTTTTCCCAATCTCTACAAAGGGCTTAAACTACAGCATTAGAGATTTAAGTTAAGACATGGAAGAGTTTCCTGCCTGGATGTATTGCTATTACTCTGTCTCTCTGACTTTGTCTGCTTATCTGTCACTGTCTCTGTCTCTGTCTCTGTCTCTCTGTTTCTGTCTGTCTGTCTTTGTCTCTATCTCTCTGTCTGTCTGTCTCTGTCTCTCTCTCTGTCTCTCTCTGTCTCTCTCTTTCTCTCTCTCTGTCTCTCTCTCTCTGTCTCTCTCTCTCTCTCTGTCTCTCTCTCTCTCTGTCTCTCTCTCTGTCTCTCTCTCTCTGTCTCTCTCTCTCTCCCCCC
The DNA here is from genome assembly GCF_900497805.2 of Vombatus ursinus. Taxonomy (NCBI): domain Eukaryota; kingdom Metazoa; phylum Chordata; class Mammalia; order Diprotodontia; family Vombatidae; genus Vombatus; species Vombatus ursinus. The sequence goes on from NW_020954590.1 coordinate 5,932,254, forward strand.
CTCCCCCTCTCTCTCTCTCTCTTTTCCACATCCTAATCAGGACTTTATTTCACACAGTCAAAAAGTCAAAAAAGTCACATGGTCAAAAAGACCCACGTTTAAATCCTGCCTCACATTCTTACTTGATCTGTGAGCCTGACCAACTCACAATCTTTCCCAGACTTGATTTCCTTGTCTATAAAATGGAGATAATAATAGTACCTACTTCACAGGGTTGTGGTGAAGATCAAACAAAATAATATATGAAAAAAAATTGCAAACTTTAAAGCACTACATAAATGTTAGCTATTACTGCCTATGTCTTTAGACAATTCAGTTAATTTCTCCTTTATGAATTTTGATGCTATGCCATTTGGAACCTATAAATTTAATATTGATATTGATTTATTGTCTATGGTTCTTTTAAACATAACATAATTTCCTTGCTTACTGATATTATGATTTTTTATTCTTACTCTTACTCTTTTTCTTCACATGACACATAATAAATTTTATTCTAGTCTCTCTTTTAGAGTGTATTTTTTTTTGCTTTTCTAGATATATTCCAAGCAATACATTATGAGGTTTTGTTTTCTTATCAGTTCTGCCACTCTCTTGCTTTATTGGATTAATATCCATTCATTTTTAAAATTATGAGTTTTATATTTTTCTCCATTTTCTCTAGTTTTGATATTTTAAGAAATGTTTTTATTCCTCCTTCCTCTTTTAAGTGGATATGTTGTCCCTGGTACTAGCTTTGCCTAGACTATTTTGATGCAGTCCTAGTCCCACCCACTCTCTCTTCCCTCTCCATTTCCTTTCCCATTTCCTAATCATGAATGAGGTAAAACTGGTCCTTAGTCTTTTGTGCATGCCTTTGGTCTTCTGTGAAGTCTTTTCAGTTTGGCCTTAATGATGCCTTATTGTTTTCCACAGTTATGGAACTGTCACATTTGGACACTATTGTTTCTTTATCCTAAGTATTATTTGAGGAAATAGCTGAGAAACTTAAGATAAAATTGGAAAAAGCAGCTAGACCTGAGTGCATGCAGAGTTTCAGATATTACTGAGACATTAAGGAATGATATGCTTTGGGCATTTGTAGATATAAGTCTGGAGCTCAAACAAGAAGCCAGAACTAAAATAGAGAGAGAGACAGAGAGAGACAGACAGAGAGAGAGAGACAGAGAGAGAGAGATGTGTGATCATCTACATAGAAAATAGGTGAAGTTGTAAGAGTATATGAGATTACTGAGAAAGAATATAGAAAATGGAACATTTTCTACAGGGCCATGGATGGACACAGGAAACTTTTTAAGATAGAAAATGGAGGTGGGTGAGTCATGTAATCAGAATGAGAGACAATGAATGGATTAAGGCCCCACGTGTAAGATAGGTACCCTTGAAATATAAAAAAGAACAAGAAAAAAGGACTTTATCAAGTGGGAAAATTTTAAGGAAACATGAGCAAAAATTACAGAGAATAAGAAAACATAGAATAGGGATTGTGATCTGTACCAGTAGGCATCTATGAAATCAAAGTATAATAAATTCTATGGTACATGGATACTTTTGCAAGACATTTTGCTGATAAGTTCTAACAATTTCAAATGTACCTTTATTTCAAGAACCACTACTTCTTCCAATTCTAACAATCCAATTTATTTTTTAGTTTTGTTGGTATGTTTTGTTTTTTACAGTACAAATATTTACAGATTACTCCCATTTCATGAGAAGTTCTTGTAACAAAATAAAACGATTAGCAAAAGTAATAACATAGTGAGCTCATTTTAAAATGCATACATTTCATAACCATAGCACCCCTCCACCTCTCTATTTTTTAAAATAAGAGAAATCTATTTTCTCTCCCTCTAACCCACTCATTCCATTGGAAAAGAAAAGAAAATCAAATTAAATTTCTTCTAGCAAATATACATAGTCAAACAAGACAAATTCTCTTGATGGTTTTATATATGACTCATTCTTCAACCTAAATCAGTCACTCCTTTGTTATGGATAATTTCATCACTGGTCCTCTGGAATGATGGATGAGTATTTTACTGTTCATAGTTCTTACAGCTTTCAAAGTTGTTTGCTTTTATAATGATGTTGCCTTGCTCATTTCATTCATCAGTTTATAAAAGTCCTTACAATTATTCATTTTTATAATATTGATATTATAGCATAAATTATTCTTCTGCTCACTTCACTCTACCTTGGCTTATATGTCTTTCCATGTCTTTTTGAGATCATTTATTTCTTATAGCACAATAGTAATCTTTTACATTCATATGCTACAACTTACCCAGCCCTTTCTCAACTTATGAGCAGTCATCCAATTTATGGGATTATAGATTTAAAGCTAAAAGCAACTTTGAAGTCATTGAGACTAATCTTGTCATATTAGATGAGGAAACTGAAGCCCAGAGAGTTGAAGTGCCCAAAGTCATACTATAATTGCAGAGCAGGGAGTCAAACCTAGGTCCTTTGACTCCCAAACTACTTTCCTTTCACCAGATTTAAGAAAAGGACTTATAAATCTGAATAAGGTTCAAAGGAAATGGACATAGAAGTATTTTTGTTTTTGATTTATCATCAGATTTTAATCCAGATATACAATGTACCATAGATATTCCCAGGTTTTGAATGGACATCTGGGCATTTCCTTCCCCAAAGGTTAATGTAGTCACCAATTTTAAAACATCAAATCAAAATTTTCCTTGAATTTCATTTAAGTAGATTGATCTTATCACTGATCCATTAACTTAAATTATATCACTCCATGTGTGAATCAAAAAATAATGTAGGCCCTAGAAAACTGAATCCTTTTTGTTCAGATAAGCAACATTATTGTTTGACAGCATTTGTCATGAAGCTGACAATCCCTAATTGGAGTTTCTGGGAAGGATCTGTTTTTTTCTCTCCTTAGTTGTACTCTCTGGGTTTCCAAATCTCTCTTCTACAACAAGCTTTCTTTGATGCTTGTAGATAAGACTCAGTAATAGCTCACCCACAATGAACTGTTTTCCTGGATATTCATATCTAATAAAAATTCAAGCTTCTATTAATACCTCCAAATGATCTCAATACCAGTGTGCAAAATGCTTTCTTTACTGTTGTCAGAGCTACACCTTATGTTGCAACAGAAAGAGCTCAGCTTCACAACCATTTCTCAAGAAGTCAAGTGAGTGACAGGAGTAAAGACTCATGAAATTTCACTTGTACAGAAGAAATATCCAATCCATGTATCAAAACAAAGCAAAGTAGAATTCATTTAAGAGGGAGATATTTCATAGAACATGAAAATTGGAGATGATTTTCAAATTATCTGGTATAATACAGTCATTTTAATCAAAAGCATATTAAGCATATATACACATGCCAGATACTGTGCTAGGTACTAAGGACACAAAATCAAAAGTCAAGCAGTCCCTGCCTTCAAGGAGCTTACATTCAAATTGCAGAGAGAAGATATAAATATTACACACACACATACACACACACACACACATTAGTATATGAAATATAATACAAAATTTTGCAGATAAGGATAGTGAGATCCAGATGGGGTAGTGAATTTCTTGTGCTAAGAAATGAACTTTTTAGAGGACTCAGGGTAACAAGGGAATCTACCCTTTCCCCTGAAATCACACAGCTACGTACAACTCAAATCACCAGTTACAGGCAAAGTGTAGGATTGTTCCATTGTGTTGGGGTTCTTTCTCTTACCAACCCTCCAGTCCCTCTCCCACTTGCCCCAACAATATGTTGCAGTGGAAAAGTAACTAGATTGGGCATCATTGGACTTAGGTTTAAATCTTGTCTCTCCCATTTTGTATGACCTTGGGCAAGTCTCTTGCCATCTTTGAGTCTAAGGTTCTTTATGTATAAAATTAGGTTGAAGGACTTAGATTAAATAATCTCTAAAGTTCCTTCCTACTCTAAATGTATGATCCTCTGCTTGGCCCACTTGTTTCATGACTATTTCTGATCTGAATACTTTTAGCTCTCTACTTGGCCCAGTGACTACTTGCTGTTCAAATGTTGCTTTGATCCATTACCCTTCCTGGTGCTGCATTGTTCTTTGCAATACATGGTTCACCATAGGCCCACTTGGTTATATAATCTCAGCTCCAAGGGAGTCTGTGTGTGGCCAGCTGATTCCTCTGTCTTCAAACTCGTATCTCTGGCTCTCCTGGTATTTCAAATCTACAGCTTCTTTTAAAGGCCAAACTCCAATGTCAACAAGTAATTAGGATTTACTAAGTGACTATTATGTGCCAAGCAATGTGCTAGGCACTGAGGAGGCAGAAAAAGGCAAAAAAAGAAAAAGTAGTCCCTGTTTTCAAGGAGCTCACAATCTAATGGGGAAGGTTACAGCTGAGGCTTGAAGAAAGCCAAAAAAGTCAGGAAGAGGAAATAAAAAGGGGGATTTAAAAAAAAAAGAGTCTGGGCATGAGAGAAAGTCAGGGAAAATGTCCAGAATAAGAGATAGAGTGTCTTGTGTGAAGAAAAACAAAGAGATCAATATCATTGGAGCATAGAGTACTTATAGTAGAGTATTGTATAAGATGAGTGGAAGGGTAGATGGGAGGAGGGGCAGATTATAAAGCAGTTTAGAAGCTGAGATACTTTTAGAATTTTATTTTTTTTGTCCTAGAGGTCATTGGAAAGTCACCAGAGTTTATTGACATGCTCAGACCTGCTCTTTAGGAAGATTACTTTGACAGCTGATTGAAGAATGGGCTAGAGTGAGGAGAGACTTGAAGCAGTGAGACCAACTAGCAGATTATTGCAATAGTCCAGGTATAGAATCATGAGGGCCTTTACCAGGATAGAGATAAGGGGCATACATGAGAAATGGTGTAAAATTAGAGATGGCAGGATTTGACAACTAATTTAGGTATGGAGAGTGAGAGAGAGACTAAGGAATTGAGGACGATACCTCACATGTGTTACTGGGAGGATGATAGTGCCCCCAAGATTAATAGAGAAGTCAGGAGGAGAAGGGAGTTTGGGGAACATCATAATGAGTTCAGTTTTGGATGTGTTGAGTTTAAAATGTCTAAGGGACATCCAGTTTGAATAGTCCAATAAGCAGTTGGAAATATAAGACTGAAGCTCAGGAGGAAAGTAGGGGTTAAATAGATCTGAGAATTAACATCATAGAAATTATAACTGAATGTATAGGAGCTGATGGAATCACCAAGTGAAATAGTATAGAAGAGACTAGGACCCAATCCAGAGGTGTAGGGGAAAATCATGGTTTGTGGTCACAACCAGAATGAAGATCCAGCACAGGAGATTGAGAAGCAGTGGTCATATAGGTGGTAGGAGAACCAGGAAAGAATAGTGTCACTATAATCTAGGGAACAGAGAATGATTGGTAGTGTCAAAGACTGTAGAGAGATCATGAAGAAACGACAATTGACGTCATTAGATTTAGCAAATAAGAGACCATTGATAAATGGTGAGAGTAATTTCAGTTGAAAAATGTCATTGTAATACAGACTGCAGATAGCTCAGAAGAGAGGCAGGGGAAAGGAAGTGGAGGCACTGATCTGGAAACCTTTTTCAAGAGGTTTGGTCATATAAATAAATAGAAGTACAGAATGATAACTGATGGGAAAAGAGAGATCAACAGAGGGTTTTTGAGGTTGAGGAAAACATAGATATGTTTGTGGGCACCGGGAAGCAGGGAATAGAGGGGAGAGATTGAAAATTAATAAGAGAACTGGGATGAGAAAGGGGACGATCTGCTAGAAAAAAACAGAATAGAATGGGATCAATTGTGCATGTAGAGAGGATTGTTTTGGCAAGGAGAAGGGTCATCTTTACATGTAAGACAGGGATGAAGGAAGAAATAGTGGGGGAAAGCTTCTGAGTCATGTGAGATGAGGAGGAGGGGGAAGGGAGGAAGGAGCTCAAATAACCTCAGTTTTCTTCAGTGAAATATGAGGCAAGATTCTCAGCTGAGAAGGTGGGGAGGAGGAACAATGGAAAGTTTGCAGAAGGTTGAAAAAATTTAGAAAAGTTGCTATGTTAACAGTAAATTGTTTAGAAAGGTGTAAAAAGGATTATCTTGCCTTGTGAGAGACTAAGATTTTATAAATTAAATTTGTACTATACTTTGTCAACACGGTTTCATGGTTTTCTCCAGCTTTATTCAGCAACAAGAGTAGAAGCAAAGACAGTGGATAGTGGGAGTAGCCAAAGGTTGGTGCTTGGCAGGATAAAATAGGTGTTAAGATAAAGGGCAAAGGACTTGGGAGAAGAAAATAGTGTACATTTGATTTGGTTCACCAAGAGGGCAATGGGGGAAGGAAAAGAGTGTAGGTAGCCAAAGTTGGGGTAATGGTCTGGGTAGGAATTGAAGAATGGAGGGACTAGAGGTCACAATGAAGATGAAGAATAAGTCTTGGGGTTGCAAGAAAGAAGGAAAGGTAGAATAACAACAAATTATGATCAGATAAAATAATTTTGAAGTTCACAAACATGGAAGTGGTACATTTGTGAGTTAGGGCAAGATCCAAGATATGACCATTTCTGTATCTATCTGAGATGGGCATGGAAAAAAGAGTCATAGGAAGAATTAAGAGTTAAGAGATTTGAAGGATTATCAATATTCATGTCAAAGTCCCCTGGCATGAGGGCAGCAATTGGGGAACAGAGAAAGATTGTGAGCCAGGCATTGAATTCATTGAGGAAGGAAAGAGACTATTCTGGAGGACCAGTAGACAACAGTCATCAAAATGTTGATTAGGTCATAAATCTGGATTGAACGAACCTCAAAATTTCCTGAATGATATTTGTAGAGGGAGAACCTGGAAGAGGCAATGGGGAGCAAAATAGCGTATGAGTAAAAGTGTAACAAGTATTTCAAAGGATGGCCAGGGAAGCTTGTCATCATGAGGCACCCAGGCGTAAATGCACAAACACAGAGGAGCAAGAAATGAAGTCAGAAGAGGAAAGTTAGTTTGTTACTTATGGACCAGGAATTCCAGAGAGCACAGTGGAAGAAGTAGGGAGTTTTTGAGAGCAATGTTGCAGAATTTGGATTGGTGGATGTTGGAATAAGGGAATAGTCAATGGGGGAGTGGAGAATGTGCTCTGAACAATGGCAGCCAAGGTTCAGAATCACTGGGTTGGGGAGGATTGGCTGGATGGAAATTTGTTAAATATCAAGAAATGAATTCATGTAGGTTGCTATTTTCATGAAGGTTTTTCTCTATGGGTAGAGACCTCTCAAGTGTCTAACTGAAAGGGGGATGAAGGGAATAGGATAAGTAACAGACTCAGGTAGGTGGAGGGAGCACAATGATGTTAGTAAAGTTCCCTCCTTCCTCATGCAAGGACTAGTAGAGGGAGTACAATGGAACAATATCTCCATGCACGAGTGAAGTCAAAATTTTAGCCCAGTCCTTTGATTTTTCTGATACCCAAGTTGCAATGTACTTGTGAGCATATGTGCTGAAGTCAACATTGTTGAATAATTTCCCGGTAGTCAATGGGTTTATAACTTCCTCAACCAAGTTAACCAATTAAAACAAGTAACCACCCATGTGTTATGATTTAAGGGTTTCTAATAGTTAAATAAGACAAATCAAGAAACTAGAGCCATGGTCTTCTAACTGGACAGAGTCCCAGAGCAACACAGGGAACTCACAGAGCGCCTTAGGATATTTAAATTTTAAGGGCATTAAATTTCTTGCCTTCTCAATGTGTGGGAGAGGGGCTAACAGAAGGGAGAGAATTTGGAATTAAAAAATTTTAAATGAATGTTAAAAATAAATTAATTTTTAAATGACATTTAAAATTTTTACCTAATTACTTAATAAATAACATGTTAGGTATTTCTTTTGGCCTAGGAGCACTGTGAAAAAATCACTGGGACACTAAGTGGTATAAACTGAGAAAGTTTGGAAATCTCTGATCCCGGGGTTGATTGATGTTGCTGAGGGTTTTAAGAGAGAAAATGGAGAGCAGAAAGAGTATGTTAGTTCATAAAGAAAAAATAAGGGAATGGAACTTACTATTTATCATAATTGGGGTTCATGAGAAGAAAAGTATATTAATATGGAGGAAAAAGTGGTAGGGGTAGGCATCAGATGGATTTTGATTTTTTTCTGAAACAAACAAAGGAGGGCTGAGCACACAGGCTGATTTATAAACAAAGAATTTGGAAACTCAATAGGAAAACAGGAGGAAATAGGGAGAGGGAATGTTAAGATGGGGGGCAATACCAGGGAGGGAGTAGTTACAAGCAAAACAAACTTTGACTTTAAGGAATGGATCATGAAGAGGGTATTAAAAGAAGGGGGAGATAAAAACCAGTAATGAAGTCTGGGTGAGGAGAAGAGAGGAAGGAATAGTAGAAGCAGATTGCTTCAGTTATAAAACATTGTTGTTAATTACATTTATTCTGTTTCACTGACTTCATCTTTGTGTAAAGACGTTTGTGTGATCCCACTCCCTCAGGACCAGATCAAGTACATTTTACCCATCACAAGCTTCCAGTTCCCAATAAGGGTTTAGAGTCCACAGACTGTCCTTTCCATTTTAGGGGCCCAGTGATCAGTACTTCAGTTCTCTAGAACTACTTCCTATTGAATTCACTTTTACAATAGGATATTCATTTCAAAGATATAACAAGAATAAACATTTCCCCCAATACCTCAAGGGCATAACCCCCTACCCTTGCCCCTTTGATAGGGGGAAGGACAGATTAGGCCCATGTTTCACTCTCAGGGGTAGAGCTATGTTGTTACATAGCATTGATCCCACCAAGTTCATGTCCAAAGTCATCATCAAAGCCTTCTGCCAGGCTGGAGCCTTGGAATCCATACTATCTATCTCAAGACATTGCTGTTAGGTTGCTTGCAACATCTCACTTGGATTCTGAGATTCCCAGATCTCTATGGCTTTCATTCATGCTAAGTTAGGCCATTTTAAAACACAACAGTTCTTCAGCTATAAAACCAATGGGAAAAAGCTACTTCTTAACTCCATCAGAAAGCCAATGTACTCTATCCATGAATGTTTCAGTTCTCCATTCTCCTTGCATATTCCACATGAGTAATTCCATCTTAAGTGGTACAGGTATATGTCAAACCTCAATTATATTTGTAAAGACAGTTGTGGAGTACTAAGTGAGGAAAAGTGACCATGAAAAAAATCTTTACAGAAAATTTCTCTGATATGGGTCTGAAATGCAAGATTTATAAGGAACTTATTCAAATATATAAGGATGGCAGCCATTCCCCAATAGCTAAATTGGTCAAGGGATATAAGAATGAAGTTCTCTTGCTGTTTTTTTTTAATTAACAAGAATTTGTTTTTCCCTCTTATTTCTCTCAATAAAAAGAGAAAGAAAACCTCATAACAAATATGCATAGTCAAGCAAAACAAATTTCCACATTAGAGATTCCACAAATATATATCTCATTCTACATGTCAAATGTATTACCTCTGGGTCCCAAGACTGGTTGTATGCTTTATCATCAGAACTCTAGAACCATGGTTGATAATTGCATTGATAATTACATTTAGCACAGTGCCTAACACATAGTGGGCTCTTAATAAATGTTTGTTCACTGATTCTTCTCATTTCACCCTGCAACAGTTCATACAAGTTTTGCCAGTTTTCTCTGAAAGTGTTCTTTCATTTTTTCTTGAAGTACAATAGTTTCCCATTAAATTCATATACCATGATTTATTCAACCATTCCTCTATTAATGGGAACCCCCTTAGTTTGCAGTTCTTTGCCACTACAAAAAGTGCTACTCTAAATATTTTTTTAACATAGACATATTTTTCCTTTTCTTAAAAAATTTATTTAGGGTATAGGCCAAGCAATGATACTGCTATTAGATAGGGTCAAATTGTATGCACCATTTAGTAATTGTTTTAAGTATAGTCCAAATTGCTTTCTGGAATAGCTGAAACAATTCACAGCTCCACCAATAGTACATTAGAGTGCTTGTTTTCTAGCAACCACTCAAACATTTGTCATTTACCTTTTTTGTCACCTTTGCCAATTTAATCAGTATAAATAGAACCTCAAAGTTGCTTAAATTTGCATTCTCTAATTATTAGTGATTTGGAGTATTTTTTTATATGACTATTGATAGCTTACATTTCTTTCCACTGCACACCTATGCCTGCATTGAGTCAGGTAAGTCATAGAGTGCTGAGACTGGAGTCAGGAATATCTGAGTTCAAATCTGACCTCCGGTACCTAATAGTTGTATGACCCTGGACAAGTCATTTAACCTCTCTCAGCCTCAGTTTCCTCACCTGTGAAATAGAGATAAAAACAGCTTCTACCTCTCAGGGTTGTTGTGAGGATAAAATGAAATAGTATATGTAAAGCACTTAGCACAGTGCCTGGCACATCGTAGGAGCTATATAAATGTTTAATGTCTTTCCTTTCCTTCCTCCTTACTCCCTTCTCAGGGGTAGAGAGAATTCCCAGCATCTGTTAAGGTTCAACTTAAGTACCACCTGTTACAGAAATCCAAGCCTGATCCTATCCACCTCCCAGTCACTACTCTTCTCCCCCAGGAAATAACTTTAAATACATTTTCCATTTAATTGTCCATGTGCATACTACCACCTCTTGCAAAAAAAAAAAAAATGAAAGATCCTTGAGGCCAAGAACCAATTTACTTTTGTCCCCAGTACATAGCAGTGTCTACTATTAGCAGGCACTTAATGAATACTTATTAAAGTATTGAATTGAATTGGATTTCCAGTGACACATTACTCCCCCTTTACATAATCTATGTTTTTGCTTAACTATACTATGCCCCAGTTTCATCCTATCCTCTCCAGTCTTCTTGCATTTTCATGGTCCATCCTGCATAGAGTTAATTCCCCCCCCCCATATCTCTGCCTGCTAAATCCCTCCCTTACTTCAGTGCTTCACATAAATGCCACCAGAAATCCTTTATTCTAGTCCATAACTTGTCCACAGATACTTATTTAGCCCCCAAAGTAGTTATGGTGCCACTTGCAACAATATTGTTTTCTGCTATAATTACATTGCTAATATAGAGTAGTTTGGTTACCTTCTGGTTAAATAGACTTTAGAGGATACACATGGATAATTAACAATATTGGGAAAAAATATCCTGGTCTGTGTAGAGGAAGAAGGAAATGTAGATGTATAGAACCACTGGGCTGAGGGCACTGAAAAAGCTGAAGGTATTGAATGAACCAGGAAAGCTGGTTTTGTAAACCTAGAAATACTTGGATTTGTTGTTGTTCAGTCATTTAAGTCCTGTCCAATTCTTTGTGATCTTATTTGGGATTTTCTTGGCAATGATATTGAAGTGATTTGTCATTTCCTTCTCCAGCTCATTTTATAGATAAGGAAACTGAGGCAAAGTTGAGTGGTTAAATGACTGGCCCTGGGTCACACAGCTACTAAGTGTCTGAGGCCACATTTGAACTCAGGAAGATACTGAAGTTTGAAAGCATGTTAGCTGGGGAGATACAAAGCACAGAACTGGAGTTCAATCAGATCATTTATTTGCTACTTAAAGAGATCTTCTTAGACAGTCTTATTTTAATTGTTTAAATAATCTTTAAAGAAGAATCTGGAAACACCATCCATTTGAGTCCCTAACAGAGTCCAATGCTTGTTAGGACCTGTTTACCAAGTTTCCTAAAAACATTACAGAAATACGTTTTCTCATGCACTGTACTGCTAACAATCATAATACCAACTATTTGACAATAGCTTTGAAATATAAACCACCTCAGTGAATTCTATTTTTATACAGCCATAGAATTTTAGAGTTGGAAGAGACTCCTGTGGTCTTCTACTCCAACCCACACCTAAACAATATCCCCACTACTGTATACCCAAGTATACCCAGTTATTGAGATTCTGCTTGAAGACCTGCAAAGATGAAAGGCTCTCAACCATCCAAGGGAAGCTATTCCATTTGGGAATAACTCTAGTTGTTAGAATGCTGTTCTCAAGATCAAAGCTAAATTTGTCTCTTTGTAACTTCTACCTGCAGCATATGCTCTGGAGATATTCTCCCAGTCCCCACTGGCATTGGAAGCAGGCTACTACTATGTCACCACCTTAAAATTCTAGGAGTAGGGGGCAGCTAAGTGGCACAGTGGATAAAGCATCAGCCTTGGAGTCAGGAGGATCTGAGTTCAAATACGACCTCAGACACTTGACACTTACTAGCTGTGTGACACTGTGCAAGTCACTTAACTCTGATTGCCTCACTAAAAAGCCAAAAAAAAAAAAAAAGAAAAATTCTAGGAGTAGCCTTGAGGGTTCAAGAGGTGACTTTGTAATTCTGTAGCTAATGACACCCACCGGTGTGCTTTCTCTTGTCAATTAATTAGCCAGTCTTAATTAGCTTATAGAAACAGTCAACTGTGGTCTATAGAAACAGAAACTGTGGTAGTATAGTTGGTACAAAATATCCCTGAAAAGTCCTCAAGATGTTCCCCTTAGATGTAGTATTGTTCTTCTGCTAGGTACTCTGTAGTGCCTTGAATTTACCTTTCCTCATCACATCCATGCTGTCCTCTATCATCAGCTTTCCATGGACATTATTCCTAGGCTGCTAGTGTAAAGTCCGAGATTTCTCTGGAAGCTTCAAAACTCACAAGGTCTTCCTCAGTGGAGGAGGAGGACCAAGGCTGAAGACAAGTCTCTTTTCCTCCCCACATAATTCCTTCTCAGGAGTTTAACTGTACTTTCCTCATCACTCCTTCATATTCTAGGATTTAGAACTGATCTGCTATTTACACAAAGCCCACAGTGCATACTCAAGTCTCCTCAAGCAATCTGAACAGACTTCTTATCAAACCTAGTTGAAGTGCCTAGTTTACCTCCTTCTTACACTTCTGATTGCTCAAGTTAATTGAAATGAGTTCTCATCTAACAAAGATGTCAGGGCATAGTGTTACTTACTTTAAGTGGGAAGGAGAGATTTGATTGATTGACTCAAATTAACCCTATTCTTAAACACCCATTACTCCTGGGGTTTGGTTTCCTTACTTATATGGTGTATAATCCTTTTTATTACCCCAACTTATCCTGTGTTTTCTTGTTGACTCTACTCTTTGAGAGTTATTAGAAAGGAGTAAATACCTCAGTCTTCCTGGGTTTCAGTTTCCTCATCTGTAAAAAGAAAGAAGTGGGACTAGATGCCTCCAAAAGTAATAAGCACCAGAGGGAAGATTTTAACCCAGGGCATCTGACTACAAAGACAGCATTCATCCTCAGATGCCACACTGCCTTCTTGACCCAGAAGAATAAACCTAATCCCTCTTCCACACAAAAGCCCTTCAGATACTTACACAGTTCTCGTTTCTATTTTTAAGTCTTCTCTAGACTAACCACCCCTAAGTCCTTCAACCAGTCCTCATGTGGCATCAACTCCAATCCCTTTACCATGCTGGTTGCCCTTCTCTGGACAGTCTCATCTTAGCAAAAATTAATCTAATCCAAATTCCTAACCTTTTCATTTGTAGGGTTCAAAGAGAATACTTAATTTTTCTCTTCCTTGGGTTATTGCTATAGCTTTAGAGTCTTTATTTCTGTAATAAGTGCCTGAGTAGAACCTTTTGTTTGTGATTCCTCAGCTCTATTTGGGGGCTGTTTGATGGAAACCTTTTGTTTCTCTCGGTAACTGTGGGAACACAGGCTTGGCTGTGCTTAGAGCCTTCCTAAGGAGAACTTTTTGTCTCTTGGCTACTTGCAAACAAAGATTAGTCTGTAGTCTGGGTCCCCTGACAAAAACCATTTGTCTCTTGGTATATGTGGAACTCCAGGCCTGTCTGTTTGTTGTAGGGACCAGAACACAGCTTACTTCCTTTTCTCAAAGCTTCTCTACTTACTGATGGTTATTTCAGGATCCTGAATGACATTGTTTTGGACAAAAATGTAGTTTCTCATGAACACAAACTGAAAAGGGGATTTCTTTAGTGAAATATATGGTCGATACTAATTTAAGTTTTCTGGGAGATAACTAGGTAAAGAGTTTAAGCAGAGCAGAAAGAAACCAAATGGAACACTTCTAACAGGCAATGTGTGTGTTTCAATGAAGTTCAAAGAGTATAGTAAACAAGAAAACTTAAGAAGAATTGGGATAAGGAAAAGGAGTAAATATCTGATAGTTGACAAGATATCTAAGATGGTCTTCCCTCCCTAAGAAAGCACAGTACAATGAAAGCAAGGCTTTGTGTTTGAAATTGTATGTTTAACAGGGAAAAAAGTCGCATTCTTGGGTGGTTATTTTGATTAATATCTGACATTGGTAACTCCAAAGCCAACCTCTACAGAGAGCCAATTGCTCCCTGCCTTACCAACACCAATCGTTCTATAGTTCCATTGAATCTTCACTGAGGGCCTACTATGTATAAGCACTTTTGTGGCACATACAGAAACAAGCTTCAGATGGGAGTTAAAGTGACCCCAACTATCAAAACTGGAGATGTGATTAGGGATGGGAGGATCAGAGAACCAGGTAGGCCATTGCACAAAAATGAACAAAACACAATCTCTGCTCCTAAGGAATTTACAATGGAGTAGCGAATGTCTTGTACACAAACAGCAGCCATACTATGATGTAGAATGCGATTTAGATACGTAAGATACAAAGTTCTTTATGAGTAGCAGATAGTACTTCTAACTGCTGTCAGTGTAGAAGGAAGAATGGAGTGCTGCTGAGAATAAAAAGGATAAAATAATAAAAAGAATAAAATAAAAAGGAGTCAGGTCCTTGCACTATACATAGGAAATTCCCATGTGACACTCCTACCCAGCTGCCATAGATGGCTGAAACAGGAGGTAGCTGTTTACAACAGCATTTCCACCAGAGTATTGGGGGGCGGAGAGGATATAATAAAAAGCAGTTGGTGTATCTTAGAATAAAACTTCCTGGGGCAGCTAAGTTGTGCAGTGGATAGAGCACCCTGAAGTCAGGAGGACCTGAGTTCAAATCCAGCCTCAGACCAAACACTTGACATTTACTAGCTGTGTGACCCTGGGCAAGTCACTTAACCCCAATTGCCTCACCAAAAAGCAAAAACCAAAAAAACAGAACAAAACAAAAACCTTCCTACAAAGTGTTTTTGAGGAGAGTGGCAAGAATTTTCAAAACAATAAACAAAAGGCCTGACTTCATTTTTTTTTTCTGTTCTAGGTGTTAGAAGTAGAGTCTCCAAGAGAGAGGCCAAGAGAGTGAGTTTTGAGAATCCAAGAGTTGGAAACCAGACCAAGTTTTGCAGCCAATGTAGTACTGATCCCCCAAGGAACCTAGAATGATCTTCAGGAATGACCTTTGAGACCTTGGCCAAGGTGAAGGATTTAACTGGCAGAAATATCAATGATATGGAAGTGAACCTGATAAAAGCAATGCTATGTAGGAACTGAGCTAAATTATAAAACTAATCTCTCCTCTCAGATCTCTGTTGTATAAGAGTAATTATGCCCTGAGGTACTGGGGAAAATATCTATACATTTGTAGTTTCTATATTTGTGAAGTATATATCCTTCTGTTGAAGTTATCCTGGATTATGTGGTTAAATGGAAGTGAAGCGCTAGTTACCCCCTAAAATTAGGGAGAACACAACTGGTGGAGGCCTAAGTTAATAGCGCATAATACAGATCCCTACAAACCACTAAGGGTGCCAAAGAACCCTAAGAGGGAGATGCAGCAGACCTGGCCCTGAAAAAGTGGGCCCAGATCATACATGTTACATAAAATTGACCATTTTATCTTGTGTGACTCTTTCTTTCTCTTATTTGGTCATTAACTCTTCCACTATACATAAATCTGAAAGGTAATGTCTTCCTTGTTCCTATAATTTAATCATGATATAGTCTTTTAGATCTAGGTCAAATATCCATTTGAAGTTCATCTTTGTATATAGTATAAGGTGCTGGTCTAAACCTATTTCTGCCAGGTTGCCATGCTCTGTGGTCATCAGTTTGTCAAACACCATGCTACAGTATTTGGTTGTTTCTCTATGTCGTACACCTCATCTGTTCCACCTCTCAACCTCTCTATTTTTTTAATCAGTACCAAATCATTTAAATTATTATTTACTCTGTAGTATAGTTTGAGATTTGGTCAATCTCAGTTTGAGATAATTAGTCAATGTATCCTAAAGCATAATAGAACTGGAGAAAACACAAGTGAGGGAAACAAGTAACCATTGAGTAGAGGAGCTTTTATAAATGGAGAGGTCTGTTAAAAAAATTTTTTTAAAGTCAAGTCAACAAGTATTTATTAAGTACTTACTATGTACCAAACACTATGTACTATATGCTGGGACCACAAAGAAAGGTAAAAGCATTGCCCACCCTTAAGGAACTCATAGTCTATGAGGCAGATAACACACAATTATATACAAATGAGATTTTTGGCTCTTATCTATTTTTTGCTAAGATAGGGGGCAGGGGAGAGATAAAAAAAAGTACTCAGTATACAGTATGAATCAGGTATGGGACATGTATTTTAATACTACACACAAAAAAAATGTTAAGCCTAAAAAATTCACAGTGCCCATTGACAGAATAACTTATAACTTAAAAACAACTCATAATTACTGTTAACATTTGCTAAGAGGTTATGTGTAAATTTCATCAGAATGCAAAACAGTTTGCAGACCTATGTTATCTTCTACAAAGATCCTATCTTCTGGAAAGCCAGGCCAGGGTCTTGGTCTCTTCCTCCTGTGGGTGGTTATCTTCTCCAGTGGAAAAACTCCACCTTCCATCCATCTGTTCAAACGACCCAGGACCTCTGGACCTCTTGAACCTACAAGGTTGCCTCTAAACCTGGACAGGTCTACTTCAAAGTTAATTCTCTGTCACCTCATCAGAAAACACAAAAAGGTAAACCCAGCCTGGGTGGTATAGGGAGGAGGAGCAGGTACAAGCCTGATTAATGGAATCTTCCTAACCTAGTTAACACATAAAAGTGGTTGCCATAATGCCAGAGTATAGAAGGGTCAGCTCATTCCCCACCCTCTCTAGAAGTCTTAGAGTCTTGTGTTTCTACCTGGAAGGTCAAAGAAAGAGGAATCAGTTGGAAGCTGTGTCTTCTTTTAATTAATGCAGTACCATGCCCCCTTGCCATCATCACAGGACTGGGTTGGAATAAGGCACTACTTGGAGTTTTGTGTATCACCACAAAGCATCAAGTTCTTTCAGTGCTGGGTCATCACATGAAAGGAGTCAGGTGTGGAGTTTGTCATCCCCAGAAGCCCTAAGTGCTAAGCATGACCCTGTGGCCCCCAGAAGTTTCCAGGAGAGTTCTGGTCATGTGCTTCCTGGGATGTCCAATTCAACCAACACTACCTAAGCAATGTTATTTTGCCCTTCTCTGGTTTTATATGTTTAATTCTGGTAGGTTGAAAAGATTCAGCAGAGAAATGGGAGCTAATAAGCTGTGATTTTGAAAAGAAGATAGACTCAAGGATTCTACAAACTCAAATATGAAAGTGGAGTTCTGCATATATTGAGGTTCAAAAAGTGTTGAGCTAAATGTGTGGCTTACTAGCTAAATAACATATTAAAAAGAGGAAATTTAAGAAGGTTTTGGAAATGTAACCTACCATGATTAATATCAGGGAGGACAGTTGTGCCCCACCACCACGCACCCATCAGTGTGAATGTTACTATAAGCAATAGAATGTTGAGTTAACCAGACAAAGGCTCTGATCCAGTATACCAAGTCTTGTGTATTTGAGATTTGATGTTTTGGGGACATAAGAGTTGTAAGTATTTACATATTTAACATATATACAGAAAGAGAGAAACAGAGACAGAAACAGAAGGAAAAAAAAACAGAGACTGAAAGAGACAAAGAAAGAAAGCAAGAGATTTTAAGCATAAAATGCTAGGAGCACAAGGACAGAGCAGTACTTGGGAAAAGGTTGAAAACAAACCCAGAAGCAGCTAAAATTGATTGTGAAAATAGCAACTATGCCCTATAGAAATCCAGCATTCTCTTCCCAACAAAGTTCATAAAAGGGGTCCAAAACATATGCCCACATCTGGGAAGTACATTCCTCATTACGAAATTAGTGTGCAGTAGGTATATCAATTAAGAATTTTACTTCAGTCCTCTGCAAATAGCAGGTACTCAGTGAATGATTGTCTGATTACTGAATTCCTTTAATGGGCCGTGCTGTATAAACAAGACAATGATGAGTTCAATTCTCTCTGAACTGTTTATTCAGCTTCATCATAGATACAGACAAAATCATAACTGTTTGCTACAGGCCTGCTCCTTTGAAAAAGAAAAAAAACACTAAATGGCAGGCAACTAAAGTCTCATATCACTTCAGAGTAAGTCCAAGGTAATTCTAAATTCTTTCCAAGAAAAACAAAGGCATTAGGGTCACAGGAGATGTAGACAGATAGAGAGGAAGTATTAGGAGGAGTAGACACCTAGATTATTCAGGTTTCCTTCACCTTGACCTGTCTTACACTGACTCCCAACCTCCAGTGAATGTCCAGACTGGATAATAGATTATGAGCTATAAGGAACTTCAGAAGTCACCTAGTTCACCCCCCTCATTTTAAAGATGAAAAATTGAGATCCATGAAGATTAAATGACTTGCCCAACATTATACAGGTAGTATGAAGCTAGGTGGGAGAGTAGATAAAGAAGTGGATTTGGAGTCGGGACAACCTGAGGGAAGTCCTACTACTAATACTTACTATCTGTGTAACCTTGAACAACTCATTTAACCTCTTAGGGCTCTAGAAATTTAGGAAATTCTCTAAGCTGTACATTGAGGAAAAAGTGCCAATCTGCATTGATAGAGGGATTTTTCTCCAGCTGGGAGCTCCTATGCCTGTGACATTAGGTGTATATGGTGTTCAGGGAAGACTAGCACTTCTGGTGTGAGGGCTGCTGAGCCTTTTCCAGGGCTGCTCATCCACCTTTGGTGTCCACCTGCCACCACTCTACTCTCACCTGTGGCTCCATGACTCAGCAGACAAGTTAAACCAGGTTGAGGGTAACTGATGGACCTCAAACCCATTGGTGAGTTAGAGGAATACCTACTGCAAACATATGAAGACTTTCCCCAGAGGAATGGGCAGATGAGAACAATTTGTTCCAATAGCCATGAAGGTGACTGAAACAGGCATTGTAGAGAGCTTAGAGCTTGGTCAGACATCAAAAATGCCGAGGTCATCCACTGCACTGGACTTGGATGACTCTGGAAGATAGGTAGAGGCTGATAACTTTGTGCAACTCTGCCTCACTTAAATCCAATTCACAGACAAGTCAAGACATCACACTGTGATGTCACTGGTCCTTTTCAAAAATGAAGAATAAACAACCCTTGTGAAATCACAGTCCCAATCCCTATCCCTATCCCTATTAGTATCTCTCTCTAGTAATGATATAATAATAAAAGAATCTACAAGATTATTTTGAGAATTACTTTGCAAATCCTAAAGTGCTATATAAATATTAGCTATTATTAGTAAATATCTGAGGTAGGATTTGAACCCAGGTCATGTCCTTTGACTCCAGAGACAGTGCATTTTCCATTGTACTTACTGTATTATCTTTTATGGACTCCCCTTCCCTTCTTTCAAGGTTCAGCTCAAGTGCCACCACTTCCACGAAGCCTTTCCTGATCTACTACAGGTAGAAATGATCCCTCCCTCCTTCTGTCTCTCATGCCACCTTGTTTGATCCTGTTCTAGGTTCTAAATTATATTCTCACTAGTATTACAGTTATGAGCCCTTGTCTTCTTGGACTATTAAATTCTTGAGGACAGAGGCAGTTGTGATCTTTGTATCTTATCTATCACCTCCCACTGAGCTTTGTTCATAGTAGGTACATAATAAATACTTATTGAGTTGAAGCAAATAACAGATTATTAGGTTAGGCAAGTAAGTGGAACAGTGGTTAAAGTGATGAAATTGGCATCAGGAAGACCTGAATTCTAAACCTGCCTCAGACACTAGGTTTCTGACCTTCAGCAAATCATTTAACCTCTCTTTGTTTATTTTCTCATCTGTAAAATTGGGGTAAAACTAGGATCTACTTCACAGCATTGTTATGAGGATCAAATGTAAAGTGTTTTGCAAGGTTTATTTAATGATTTAACTATATCACTTAAAGAGATATACAAATGCTAATTATTTTTCATTACTACTATTATTTCAGAATAAAGCAGCCTTCTGAAAGCAACAAACACACAGAAACACAGGCTCATATTAAAGGACAATCAGTCAGGGTTATGCTGGAGCCAGCTCAGATAGACAGACACTGTTAAATGTTCAGTATGAGCACTCACGCCTTGGGAATTGGCAAACTCCACAGAATGGGACTTGAATTATTATTTTGTTGATTGTCTTGTCTTAAGAAAGAAAGAGAAAATTTTAATAATGCAAATTAAGCTTAAAAGTGTATGTGGTAACATTTTCACACTGGAAAGCTGGTTGTTAAATATTTACCAGTAAACTCCTGACATCAGCCCTCTTGGAGGTACAAGAGGTGCAACAGTCTCTCTTGTATGAACATTTTCTAGTCAGGAGCAAAGTACAGAGTAAACTAGACTGTTCTCATAGCTTCTTCCCCCTCCATTCTCTAATCTAGCATTTTTTTTAAGCAAATGGGGGTCCAGGGGCACACAGATAGTGTCAAGTGTTTAGTCTGAGGCCAGATTTGAACTCAGGTCCTCCTGATTTCAGGGCCAGTGCTCTATCCACTGCACCACCTAGCTGCCCCTAATCTAGCATTTTTTAAGGAATAAAATTAAGTGTTAAAACACAGCCTTTTTTGTGTCAATAATTTGGTAATCTGATAAAGCCCATGGCATCCTTTTCAGAATAATGTTTTTACATACATTAAATAAAGTATACAGGATTACAGAGGAAAGCAATTATACTGATAAACAATATCCAAAAAAGTTTTTTTTTTAAATAAGGTCGTAGACCCCAGGTTAAGAACTACTCTAATTTAAAAAAACAGAAAGAATGTTCTTGAATGGGAAAAGAATTCACAAAAGGGCAACCTGGAAGAAAATATAAAGAATGTAGGTGAATCAGTTGATCTTTTGTCTTGGAGAGGAAGGGATTATAGCCTGATTAAATACATATGAGATTCAGGTCTTAAACACCATTTTTTGGTCTCTATCCAAGAGACTGTCTAGATGCCAGAAGCACAGGGCCCCAGGCAATTGCCCCAGTTTGCCTTCTCCCTAGAGATGGCCCAGCATACTATGTATTGTCCTTCACATAAGACTGTGGTGACATCAACTTGATATAAGTAGGGCATGAGTTTTGAATTGTTTCTCCAAGAGCAGTGATAGGGTCATTTGATTTCCTACACTTCAACAAGATGACTTCCTGATCTCCACAGACATTAATCAGAACCAAGTTGACTGACTTCTGGCACTAAGACCAAAGCCACTGACCTCATCAACAACATTTGAGTCCACTGGCTGATGTTGCAGTACATAATACACCACTATATAGTGAATGTAGTCCATTCATGAACTCAATAAGAAAAATAGCTGATATTTTTCAAGTACTTTAAGGATTATAAAACACTTTACATATATCATCTTGGTTGATCTTGACCAGCCAATTCACACATACACATAAAACTATTTCATAAAGTTCACTTTACACAATGGGAGCTCTAATTTTCCTTATTTTTTTTCTCTTTCTGCTTTTCTCTTTTCATTTTTTTATATTTGGTAGAAAAGGCAGACTTTAGGAAAAGGTCATTCAGGCTTACTGATAGTCACATATCCAAAACAAAGAAAACTTCCCTAGGAAATATCCTGCCATGTCTTTGTTGCTCATGGATATTAGTATTAGGAGTCTTAGACATGAATGTGTCCATCCAAAAATCTATGGTACAAAAGATAGAAAGAAGGCCTTCCCCTTACCACTTAGCCCCTGGGTCACACATAACAGTGTCTTCTCAGCTTTTACTGGAATGAAATAATTTTCCATCACCTCAGAAGCCTTAATTCAAAGATATGTTTGTGTGCCTCAGCTAATTAGGTCAGAATAGCTAAGGGCATGGTGGTACTCCCTGGATGATATTAAATAAAACATGGGCACAGAAGAGTTTTAAACTCATTGAGCTCAATTGCAGAGTTCATATCCCATTGTTACTGAGAAGAGTGACATAGTTAAGCTTGCAAAAAAAATCCTTCTAGAATAATTAAATAAGCTAATATAAAATTGCTGGTTTGGGCAGTATCAGGACTCCAAACCTGACACACTGAGCATGAATCACGCCCTTGGTAACTATTATTTCAGTCAAGAATTGTCAAACCTACAGGTGGTACACAGGAAATGTTTGTTAATGATGAAGACATGAAACAATAATGATGAAAACACATTAGAAAAACAAATCAGTTTCCTTTGAAGTATCTAAGCCCTAGAAAAAATAAGAAGTATGAAAATCAACTTCATAATGATAAAATAGAAGAAAAATGAAACAAATTATAAAAACAAGCATTCACAGAATTTACTTGTCGAACTTCAAAACTGCTGATAAAATGAGACTAATTTTTTTTTTAAGAAAAACCTTCTGCATATTCAGCTTTTGGACTCTGGCAAATTTATATCTTGCAACCTAAAAGATATCATGTGATTCATGTCTACTCCACAGTATTGGGATTTTTATTCATACCAGCTACTTAAACTAGCCCAGGAATATTATCAGTGGCAATAGTAGTAACTGAAGTGGCACCAAACACCATTTGCTATAACCTTGCATATCTTTATATTAAACATAAAAATGTAGTTAAAAGGTAAACTGAGAACAAGGTAGACTGTCAGAGGCCCAGGAGTAGAGAATTTTTTAAGAGATTAGGAAAAGTAGATGCCTATTGATTGAGGAATGGATGGGCATACAAATTGCAGCACATGAACGTGATGGTATATTACTGTGTTGTAGGAAATGTCAAATATTAATACAGATAAGCATGGAAAGACCTAGAGGAATTGATGGAAAGTGAAGTAAACAGAACCAGAAAAATGGTATACTCAACTACAACAATGGTAACAGAAAGAACAATCACAAAAGAATCAAAAATGAATGATGCAAAATTATAAAGAATAAGCTTCTCTCCAATGAAAACAAGATATTCCACTCTAACTCCTTTGCAGGGGGAAAGAGTGGGGGTCCACAGTAACAGAATATTACTTGTAATGTCAGATTTCTTCAATGTATCAATCTGTTTTGTGGATTTTTTTCTCTTCTTTCTCTTTTTATTTCATAAAAAGTATTTCTTATAAGAGATGACACTCTGGGAGAGAATAGAGGGATAAAGGGGAAATCTAGGTAATGTAAAAACAAAGGATATCATAAAAATCTATTAAAAGAAAGAAAAAATATTGAAAAATCAAGAAGCAAGAGGCAGAGTAGAGGTTTACTTTCAAAAAAGGAAAGGTTGATAAGTAGCGATACTTAAAGACATAGTGATAGAGGAGTTTGTATGTGGTGTATCAGAATCTGTCTCATTCTTATGAAAAAAAAAAGACCCAGGTATACTTTGAAGGATTTTCACACTCTCTTGTCTCATGATCCTGACTCAGGAAACCTGGACAGTATAGTATGATACCCATCGGCATATAGAGACCAAGTCACCATTTGGAAGCATAAAATCCAAAGTATTACAGAATAATATTTAACTAAAAGCAGGGAAGTAAAACAGAAACCATTGCAGGAAGGAAAGAAAGAAAAAAGGAAGGAAGGAAGGAACTTAAGTTTTTGTACTAAGTATGAGGATTCTTCTGAAACAGTCCTTTATCTGTAGTCCTGTCTTGGCCAGAAATTCCCTAATGACTCCCAGACATGTAAAGAAGAGGTGAGGAGGAGGAGGAAGGGTGGATGACATGTATTTGTGTCTCTATCTCGATCTCTATCTCTTCTTTCTCCGGTTCTCCCTGATTCTATCAACTTCTTAGGCCAGGCTAGAGTAAGTTTCTGGAGAATCTTTCAGTCTTTCAATGTCATCTCTCAGATGTAAGATGAGGGAAAAATGCATTTCCAGGGTGCTCTTTTCCTAAAGTTACTGCTACTGTCCCCAGTTGCCCATCCTCTTCTCTACCTTCATCCTATCTCCTTATGAGACCTGCCTTTTACCATGAATATTCCTTACAATAAATACACTATTTTATTATTTCTCAAATGGTCATAGATGTAGATTGAGAAGCCTTCTCAGATTTAAGAGAAGGAAAAAATATCCCAGCCTTGCTCATTTCTCAAAGTCAAAAAATGTATAATTTCTTCAAGTTATACCAGACACTACATTTATATAAAATGCATTTGAATTATTGAAGAATATACAGTGTTACACACAGTAATTCCACATATACAAAGTCCAATCATGTCATTTCCCTGACAAAAACCTTCAGTGGCTTTTCAATTTTTTGACATGGGGGGAGGGGTAAATGACTTGCCCAGGGTCCCATAGCTAGTAGTATCTGAGGCTGGATTTGAACTCAGGTCCTCCTGGCTCTAGGGCTGGTGCTGTATCTACTGAGTCATCTAGCTTCCCTTCTCCAATTTTTTAAGGATAAAAGAAAAACTATTCTCAAGCTGTCATTTCAAGTTCTGCATAATCTGACCCCTTCCTACCCTTCCACTCTCATTTCCTATTAGTTTCTGTTACAATTGTATGTTCCAGCCAGATTGGACTGCTACATACTCTGCATCCCCATACTTGGAATGCATTCTTTTTTCATCTCTACCTCTTAAAAATATTTGTCAATGTGATGGATATGTAGGAGATCTAGTTTGTACTACCACACTGTAACCCCTCACATGGAATATGAGAATACTCCTCTCTCTCTCTCTCTCTTCTCTCTCTCTCTCTCTCTCTCTCTCTCTCTCTCTCTCTCTCTCTCTTTCTTGGCTAGCACTCTCACTCAACCAGACCACACATTTACAGGTCAGGGTTCTCAGAGAAGGATTATATATAATCATAATTCAAATTCTCTCAGAGTGCTAAGAGTAACTCTATTGTGGGAGAATATACTCCTCTCTATTCACCTCTATAGCTCTTAAGTCCCCACCAGTGTGCTTCTACTTATACAAAGCCAACCACTCATAAAGATGACAGCATCAGATCATAAACATAATCATTTACTTAACAATAAGACAAAGGGCAAAAAATCAATATATCAGATATTTAATATAAAGCAAATTCAAGAATAATCAATATATTATAGTCTATACATAAACATGGGTTGAACCAATGTTTAATGCACTCATATTTATAGATGAAAATGGGCATGACCTGGCAGGGAAGCACATGAATCTGTAAAATTCATTTGTTTGAGGTAACTTGCAGATCTAGACTATAGACTTTGAGGTCATTGGTCCATTCACAATAACATCTGTGCCAAATAAGGCTGCTTCTCTTCTAACTCCTGTCCTTCTGAACCTTACTGCTCTTCTCCTGGGCAAATCTTCTTTTCTACAACTCTTAAACTGATGAAGCATTTATAAGATCTTTGAACTCATCAATACTCTTAAAATTATTCTCTAAAAATACTCACCAAAACACTTGAAAAAATATTATGCTATTGGATTAACTAGCAGTTCCCTCAAGCAAGAGAAGCACAAAGATCATCAGGCTGGTTCTCCCTGGGCATTGAGGAAAAGCCCAGCTCTTCATTCACCAGGATTCTTTATCTTCTAAACATATAACAGTTGGCCAATCCAACAGCAAATCAATGCAGTGCCCCTTTTTCCTGCTTCACACAAGAGAGTCAAGAAAATAGCAATAGGGACCTCTTTAAGGTTTCATTTCTCTCACATTGTAGATGGTGCTAAGGGCAATATCTATCTTTCAATGGAGGCGTATGACATGTTCAAGGAGGACTAAGAACTTTTGTGTAAGGACTTGCTGAGCCCTTTTCAGGGTTGCTTATGTACCTTTGCTGTTCACCTGCCACCACCCAACTCTCACCTGTGGCTCCAAGAATCTGTAGCATGTGCAGTGGCTAGACCCTGGCAACCCATCTTGGCAGATGGGTTAAACCAAGTTGATGGTAACCAAACTCTCAGTGAGTTAGAGGGATATTTACCCCAAGCATGTGAAACTTCCCCTAGAAGAATGGGCAGATGAGAACAATTTGTTCCAATGACCAGGAAGACTGAGGCAGGCACTACGGAGTGCTTAGAATTCAGTCAGACATCAAAGAAGCCAAGGTCATCCACTGTGTCCTTGGCCATCCCCAGTAATCTTGACTTTTGTCTTGCCACTTGACTTTGATGACTCTGGAAGAGAGAGTGAGGCTGACAACTTCATAACTTAAATACAATTCAAGTGTAAGTCAAGACATCACATTGTGATGTCATTGGTCTTCTTTGAAAACAAAGGACTGACAAACAACAATAACAATCTTCCAGTGAGCATTTAGACTTTATCCAACCAACCAGTAACTAACAATTTAAGCCTTCTTGTTATTTGACTGACTATCCGGATTCCAGTTTCTTCCCATAGCTCTGTCAGAAGCTGCTGAATCTGCATCCTTTATGCTTAGTTCTCTCCTCCCTGTCTTTGAACACTCCAACCAGGCAGTATGCTGCCTTATGCCAATATGCAACTATGGACTGTTTGAATGACATCTTTACTGAAATCCCTCAGGACATCTTGTACTAATAACCTAGTCCCTGGCCAGCTAATACAATATGCTTCAGTTCAATTCAAGAAGCATGTATTAAATGCTTTCTATGTACCAAGCACTGTGCTAGGTGCTAAGGACACAAAGACAAAACACAAAAATGGTCCATGGTCTCAAAAAACTTACAGTCTTCCAAGGAAAACACCATATTTACACATGAATAAAATACTATATGTGCTCTATAATTACATACAAAGAAATATCAAGTTTGGGGAGTGGTAACTGCTGAAGAGATCAGGAAAGACCATATATATATAGAAGGTAGCACCCAACCTAAGCTTTGAATGGAGGTAGTTATTCTGAAAGGCAGAAATGAGGAAGGAGTGCATTCCAAGCATGGAAGAAATCTCACACAAAGCCTAGGAGATAGGAGTTGGCATGAAAAATATGAATGAGGGCATCAAATAGGCCGATATGGCTAGAACAAAGGATGCATGAGATGAAATAATGTGAAATCAGTCTGGCATAGTACTTTGGAGCCAGGTTGTAAAGGAATTTAAATGGCAAAGGAATTCATATTCCATCCTAGAGAGAAAAGGAATCTACTGAAGCTTTCTGAGCAGAGAAGTGTTATGGTCAAACCTGTGCCTTAGGAATATCAATTTGACAGCTATCTAGAAGATGAGAGTGAAAGATAGACAGACACAGAGACAGAGACACAGACAGAGACAGAGATAGAAAGATAGAGACATACAGAGAGACAGAGACAGAGACAGTCAGAGATTAAAAAAGGAAAGCAGTTAAGAAATTATTGTGATAGTCCAGACGAGAGTTGATGAGGCCCTGAACTAGAAATGGAGGGTCATTTTGGGGAAAGGAAAGGAACACATGCAAGAGAGGTTGGGGAGGCAGATTTGATGTGATTATGCAATTATTGCTAGATATAAGTGGTGAGAGGGAGTAGAGTTCATAATGATTCCAACCTGGATGACTGAAAGGATCACTCTCAACAAATATAGGGAAATTTAGGAAGGGATGCAGGTTTTGGAAAAAATAAAATTATTTCCATTTTAGATAGACTGAATTTGAGATGGCTAGGGAATATCCAGGGGCAGCTATGTGGCACAATGCATAGAGAACCAGGCCTGGAATTAAGAAGATTTATCTTCCTGAGTTCAAATCCAGGCTCAGACATGTACTAGCTGTGTGACTCTGGGCAAATCATTTAACCCTGTTTGACTCAGTTTCCTCATCTGTAAAATGAGCTAGAGAAGGAAATAGCAAACCATTCCAGTATCTTTGTCAAGAAAACCCCAGATGGGGTCACAAAGAGATACAACAAAGAGACACAACTCAACAACAACCACAACAACAAGGGGATATCCAAATGGAAATGTCCAGCTGGCTGTTATTTGGTGATGAAAGACTAAAACTCAAGAGAGAAATGAGGTTAGTCATAGAGCTTTTGGGGTCATCTGTATAAAAATGATCATTGAACCCTTGGGAGCTGGTGAAATCACCAAGAGAAAATGTAGGGATTTGATTTCATGTCTCTTTGGATTTTCCATCTCTATTACTTATGGAACATCTGCCAGCAGCCTAAATTCTGGGCTCATAGATAGCTGAGGGCTATTCAAGCTGTCTGTTGGCCCTTTAGGATGTCTCTATCTCCTTGAGACTTCCTGCTAATGGAGCAGACAGAAAGTTGACTATCTGAATTTAGCTCCTATCTTCTGCCAAGGCAGTTTCCTATAGGCTGAGATAACCTTGAGGTTTGTATGGATTTCCCTGGATCCTCAGTGGGCACCCTATATAGTATGCTGCCTTATGCCCACCTCTTCCTCTATGTAGAATACTGAATGTTGTTACATTTCCTATCTGATAACTGTGTCCTTCTTTCCTTGACTCTCTCATTTCACAAACTATGATTTTATGTAGTTTACTAGATGACTCTTGCATCTCAGTTATTAAATTGGCAGCTTCTCTTTTTTTTTTCAACTAACACAAGCTCTGTTCCAATCACATGAATTACAAACAGCACCTAAAGGCTCTGCTGAGTTCAGAGCTCCTCCAAGGAGTTTGAATGACATGTCCGCAGTTTACTCCCAGATCTCAACTTCAATTTGGCCAGCTTGCTTCACAACTCAGGGAAAGTTTATTTACAGCAGAGAACATCTTTATAGTATCTGAAAAGAGCATCTTGATTTTAAAAATGGTTCCCACATAAAAACTGTTCCAAATGGTATTAGAGTGTGAAACTGGGAAAATATTTACATATTAACAAGAAAAAGGGGGCAATATCATCACTGTATAAGCATCCTTCAATATAAGAATGCATGGTTCAAAAAATACTTTCTTCCATGGGTCAGTGATTTCATTGTTATAGATATTCCAGTGATCCAACTAAATCATAACCTGGGCATATCTCATAATGCTGTGTGACTCTCATCCAAGTCCTTCTACAAATCCTCAGCCTCAGAAAAATCATGTAAAAAAAAGTCAACCAAATATTTCATTCCTTATATAATGCCTCCTCTAGAAGACCTGCTCTAAAAGGAGTCCCTGAAAGAAAAAAAGGAATGAGAATACACTGAGAGGAGAGAGGGAGATGTTTCCTCCCAATGGAGCACAGATGGGGCAAGTTTGGACTAACATCAACATACCGATTCTCCTATTCAAACTCAGTCCCTCAAGAAATCTGGAAAAGCAAAACCTAAAGGAGCAAGTGGCAAGATTGGAAATTGTTCTTTTTAACATGGGCACTCACTTGGGTGACTGAAGAATTAAAAAAAAAAACAGACAGGTGGGATAGCACTAGAAATCCCTTATCTCCTTCCCCATCTTCCTTCAACTGTGTGTAATAATCATCTATTTCTAGGAAAGTCCTTTTATTTGCATCTAATTAATCTAATCGTAAACTTAAAATCTTAATCTTAAATCTAATCATAAACACCTGTGCTTTGCATTTCCTTATGTCCCTTTGTTAGCAGAATCAGACTGCTGGACAGTTCAGAGAGTCACATAGGACAGAGTGACTTTTCCTAGCACAAGGCCAGGATCCCATTTCCTTAGATGTTTCATTCTTAAACAGGGACATAATCACAAGCCATTCATATGTTTCATTATAATACTTTCAAGAATTACTATGAATTTGGGGTTTTATGATCTTCTCCATCAGATCATAAGCCCATCCATAGTAACATATAATGTTACAGTAAGGTCATAGTTTTAGGGATCTTGGAAGTCACCCAGTCCAAGAACAATGGCTTTGTCCTGGTGGGAGGAGCTGGCAGTAGTGCTGAGTATTTCACAGGGAACTTAGGGTGACAGGAACACTGACTCTAAAAAACAGTCTCAGTACCACTGCTAGGCCTATACCCAAAAGATATAGGAATAGGTCCTATACGTACAAAAATATTTATAACAGGTTTTTGTGGCAGCCAAAAACAATAGCAACAACTGGAAATTAAAGAGATACCCATCAATTACAGATTGGCTGAATAAATTGTGACTTCTAAATGTGATGGAATAATATTGTGCTGTAAGAAATTGGGAAAGAGTTCAAGTTTTACAGAGCAAATTCTTTTATTAAGGTGATTTGTTCTTTGAAGACACTTGAGGACCTAGAAAGCCACATGTGGCCTTGAGGCTGCAGGTTCCCCAACCCTGAAATAGATGATTTCAAAGAAACATGGAATAAATGCAGAGTGAAATTAGCAGAACCAGAAAAATTTCTACTATAACATTAATATTCTAAAAATCAATGATTTTGAGGACTTTTATAAACTGATGAAAAATGAAATGAACAGAACTAAGAAAACAATTTATGTAATAACAGTGTGAAGATAAACAACTTTGAAAGCTATGAGCTATGATCAATACAAGGACCATCCAAGATTACACAAGGCCAATGATAAAATATAATGTCTACCTCCTAATAGAGTTGATAGACTTAGGGTGGAGGACAAGACTTTTTTTGTATACAGACAATGAGAAAATTTGTTTTGCTTGACTTTGCATATTTATTCCAAGGAATTTGTTTTTTCTCCTTTTCTTTTTTCTTTTCTTTTTCTTTTATGGGGTAGGTGACAAAGAGAAAATCAATTTCTGTTCATTTTTAAAAATAAACTAAAAATAGAGAGATTGAGGTAGAGTGCAACAAATATTGCATGCACTTTCAGATAAGATTGCTGCATTATTAGTTGTACTGAACTGTTTTATTTTGTTATAAGAGCATTCTCATTAAATAGGAATAATGTAGAAATGTTTGGAATGTAAAACAGAGTACATCAAAACTTTTAAAAGAAAATAAGATAAATAACCTGTAAACAGAGGCTATATGAGTTCTAGATTTGGCAAAAAGGAAAGTTCAGAGATTATATTCAGGAAATGCTTTTAAATTATAAAGAAAAGGTAATGAGAGTTCATATAGCAATAAAAATTTTCATATTTACATAAGAAGTCTTGCAAAGGATTTTTAAATATGCTTTTTATGATATTAACCACTTTCAAATATGTATTTTGTATGTATGAGCTTACAGATGAAACTAGGTTGAACTACATTGAGTCATTTCTCATTTCTTTTCCTTGGAACTTAGTTTGATTTTATTTTCTTTAATGAATTTGAAGAAACTCTTTAAAAATGTTCTAAACTCATCCTGTATTTTTTTCATATGGTCCAGTTCAAAGAAGGGGAGAAAACTATACATGATTCAATAGAAATTTTATGTTTTAAAAATAAAATTGAACTCAAATATCCCCGTGAATATGTGGTCTCATCAGCAGTTCTAGGGCTGTATTCCAAAGAGATCAGAAAAATGGGGAAAGTACCCACATGTACAAAGATATTTATAGCAGCTCTTTTTGTGGTGGCAAAGAATTGGAAATTGAGGGGAGGCTCATTAATTGGGGAATGGCTGAACAAGTTGTGGTATATGAATGTAATAGAGTACTATTGTGCTGTAAGAAATGATGAGAAGGTTGACTTCAGAAAAACCTGGAAAGACTTGTATGGATTGATGCTGAGTGAAGTGAGAAGAACCAGGAGAACATTATACTTAGTAACAGCCACGTTGTACGATGACTAACATTGATAGACTTAGCCCTTTTCAGCAATGCAAGGATCTAAGAGATCTCCAAAGGTCTCATGATGGAAAATGCTATCCACATCCAGAGAAAGAACTATGGAGTTTGAATGCAGATCAAAGCATACTATTTGCTATTTTTTTTCTTCTGCTTTGTTTTTTTTTCCTCTTTCTGGTGGTTCCTCCTATTGGTTCTAATTGTTCCTTACAACATCACTAATGTGAAAATATGTTTAATAAGAATGTGTCTGTATACCCTCTATCAGATTGCACTCTGTCTTGGGGAGGGAGGTGGGGAGAGAGAGGGAGAAAAAATTTTAAATTAAAGCTTATGGAAGTGATTATTGAAAAATCAAAATAAATTAATAAAAATTTAAAAAAAAACAATACCAATTGCAACCCATCCATGACTACTCATATCATTCAACTCTCATCCATGTGCTTCATAAATTCATCATGTTGATGCCCAGCATTCTGAGTGCAATCATTAAGTTCTCTTGATATTCCACATATACCTATGGTGCAGGAAGGATATCCATTGGTTATTCCTCCCTCTCACTACATCATCAGGTATCTTTTTTTTTTCTGATCTTATATTTCTCTATTGACTTCCTTTACATGATCTCTCCTGTGTAATTAATTTCTCATTTATAATGTTTCAAAGGCTGTTCACTCTCATTATGCCCCTCTCTATTGCCCTTTGGGTAATCCTCATTTTAAAATCCTTGGAGACTGTAATAGCTCATGACTTGTGGCCATATAACATCACTAAGAGAATATTGGGATTAAAAGATAGGCCTTTGTTTCATAGAGATGCTATGTTTCACACTGAAAAATAAGTGATTTGCCAAAGGCAGCTGAGCCTGCTCTTCTCTTCAATTTTGGGCCCAGCTTGTTCTCCATTTGCAGTGTCAGTCCAAGCCATACATACTAAAGGATAAACTCTATAGATTGTCCTTGTTAACTGTATAACAGAGTTTATAATAAGTATGGCTCATCCATTTGGCTTTTCCTGTATGATACTTAAGCCAATGCAGTTCTAGATCCAATTTAGGGTATTCTGTAATGATTCTAGGCTTGATGAAATCAGTAAAATATCATCCTCAAGCAGAAGTTATCTAGAGAACCTCACCATCTATAGGGAATCCTTCTCCAACTCAGAGCGGGACCTCTTCTGCAACAATGATGAAAGAAGACCTCTGGTGTACCTATACCTTCCTGTCTTAGGCTTTACTAGCTAACGACAGAGGGCTGTTTCTGTTATATCTTTCAATAAGCCTTACTGTAATGTGACATATGCAGAGAAGAAACATTGTTGGAAGGTGTTTTGGTCTGACTAATTAAATTCATCCTATAATCAACAAACCATAAACATAATGGAAGCTTTTATTCTCAGCATTTTGAGTCAATTGTATGAAAATTAATTTGTGGAATATTATTCTAGAATATTACAGTTATCCCTTCCACGTCATGGGGGTGAGGGGTGTAGTGTCTTAGAAAATTCATGTGAAAATGTTTGGCCCTCCCTTCATACCAAAGAAGAAGTCTGATTTTTTTTTCTTTTTCTTTTATGGGGTGTTCACATTAAATTATTGTAAAATTTGGGTTAAGTATTTGGTCATAGCCTCTGTGTCATGTGCTGATGACAAAAATTCTCATTTAATTTCTTAGGTGAGCCCTTGATATCTCAAACCAAATAGAAAAAGTCACAATGTAGAGGGGTAACTTGCAAAAGTCGGATAATCCTTTCTAGTAACCTCATCAAGGATGTTCTCAATGCATGTATAGATTAGATCCATTAAAGTTTTGTATAGATGGAAAAGGAGACATTTGGGTAAATAACTACTTTTATTTTGTCAGTTATCTTTCTTTGGTAATAATAAAGTTCAACATATTTTGCATACCTTTGTCATCCTTCTTCCATTCATATACCTTGGGAATCAATCCTTGAACACTCATATATGTATCAACTTCAGTAATATACCTCTTCTGTGTATAGCATATTAGCTATCCATCCCTTCTTCTTTGTCATTTTAGAAGGTAATAAGGATGTCATCTATGTCTTCATCTAAGTCACTGAAAAAAATGTTCAGTGTCACAAGGCCATCTACCTACCTCTGAGGTGCTCCACTGGCAACCACTTTCCACCATGTTATCAAAGGGAAATGTGTGACATCACCCTTTGATCAAGTTGTCCACAAATCCTACAATCTACCTGCCTTTAAGACTTGTTCTGTTAAAATCTCAGAGCTGGTAACATTAGATATATGAGGAGTATATGCAGTGGTGTGTTGGTAAATGATTAACAACTAGCTCTCCAGAGGGTGAAAAATATGTATGACACTTTAAAATTTAACCTGTACTATTAACATTTTCTCCATTCCTTTCTTAACTCTAGATAATGAATAAAATAATAAATCAAGCCCTTATTCGTAGTGTTGCCTAATTTCTGAGTTGTAGAGCTTACATTGAAAATTTAACGATCAACACTCACAAGCCAATTCAAGCTGGCTCCTTAGAGAGTTCACTTAAGCTTTTTGGATATGTTTCTTTATCTATAGGAGAAGGGAATTGTATTAGGTCCTATAACCTCATGGGTCTAGGCAATCATCTTCTGAAAAAAATTAAGAATGATATTTATTTTTTTTTTTGGTGAGGCAACCAAGTTTAAGTGACTTACCCAGGGTCACACAGCTAGTAAGTGTCAAGTATCTGAGGCCACATTTGAACTCAGGTCCTCCTGACTCCAGGGCTGGAGCTCTATCCACTGTGCCACCTAGCTGCCCCCGAGAATGAGATCTATAAACAGTTGTGGGTGTAAAAGTCAAATTAATAAGCACATATATTGAGCACCTACTATGTCAGAGTGCTATACTGAGAAAGAATTGATTGCTGCCTAATGGTATGATTAGGAACTAAATAACAAAGTGTTATGGGAGCCACTGATCTCTATATACAAGTAGGATCCTTTATTGTTTAGTTCAATATAATAAGGCTATTTCTATAACAATAGTGTGATACCCCCTCCAGTCCTACTTCCCTAACTTTCGTTTAAATTGGTGAGCTGGTGTTCCAGACTACTCCCCTCAAGGTTCTCGGGATAACTCTGAGAGTTGCTGAAGTTTTCTTGTACCATCACTTATAAGCCCCCATCAATGTATTTTTCATTAATAATCAGCCACCATTAACTAGCTTTTTGAAAAGTTATTATTAACTAAGCCTGTAGAGCAAGAATAGTTGTTACAGAAACATCGCTCCAAACTTAGGATCATACTCTTTTCTTGAACATATAAGATTTCTATTCTTTTTTTTTTCCTTCATGTAGTCCTCACGACATTCCCCTTGTCTGTTTCTCTCTTCTAGGCTTGAAGGATCGTTGAATGTGACTAGTTTATCCTCAGTGTTTCTCTTAGCTTCAGGTGTAGTCATTGTTATCAGCCACTGCTGCTTTAGTGACATACCTACTAACACCAATGGGAACTTCAGACCTTATCACCAGGTTTAGGGGAAGGGAAGCAGTTAAGGAAAAAAAGAGAGAAAATTCACTTCCCCCCTCTACCCCCCACCACCTATGGGCAATTCTTTATCAGGGATACTTCGTTTATGATTCAGCTACTACAGACTGGCCAGATGGAATGCTTTATTTTGAACTGGCTTTCTGTGTTGTGTATTGGTGCAGAGGTGTGTCTGAGTTTTTCAGACTTGTTCATATCTAGTTTATATTTTCAATCATTGATTGATTGATTGAATACAACTATCTGGGCCTTCTGTGAGTACATTAATGGGGGTCTGATAATTGAATAGAGGGCAAAAACCCCACTTTTACACTAATAGTAATAATAACAACTAACATTTATATAGTTCCTTGAAGTTTTCAAAATAACATGGATAGATAGATAGACAGACAGACAGACATAGATATGTACATGTATATACAAGCATGATGCAGAAGAAAGTATACTGGCTTTAGATTCAGGAAAATCTATATGAAAATCCAACCTCCGACGTTTATTACATGAGTGACTGGATAAATCAATTAGCCTTCCTGTGCTTCAGTTTCTTTATCTATAAAATGTAGGGATACTAGATAGTCTCTGAGATCCCTTCCAGCTGTGGATATGTGATCCTATAACCTTTAAGTTCAGATAGCCCATCATAACCCTGTCTTGCTAATGTGCATACAATAAATTCTACTGGAATAAGATACACTGTATGAACAGCTTCATTATGAGCAGTATAGTATTATATAGAATTTTGGATGTGAAATCAGAAATACAGGTTTAAATCTTGCCTCTGAAATCTACTAGCTAGGCAACCATGTATAAATCACTCAATCTCTTCAGACCTCAGTTTCTTAGGATGTAAAATGGAGATAACAATATCTACAGTGCAAGTTTGTTCAAAGAATCACAGAATTTCATATTTGTTATCCAGTAGCTAGTTTGTTCAACTTATGCCTAAAAAGAATCTTCTCTGAAATACATCCAATACATGGTCATCCAGACTTTGCTTGAAGACATCCAAATTAGGGAGAATCAACCTCTCCCAAAGTAGTACCTTTCAATTTTGAAATACTCTTATTTTTAGGACATATAGTTTTAACCTGAAGTTGAAATTGGTCTCATCATAACTTATACCCACCGTTCCTACTTCTGTACCATGAGGCCAAGTAGCACAAGTCCAATACCACTTCCACATATTTGCGTAACTTCTTATTGTCAAGAAGGCGAATGGAAGTATATTTTTCCTAGCTGAAAGGATAGACAATACCAGAGAACTTTTGAATTCTACAGAGAGCAAAGGTGCCAAGATAGTATGGACCAGCACCAGCAGCCAACAGATTGAAAGTGGATCCTCTGAAATGAATATAATCATGAACAGTTGAAACCTAGTCTGGCTCACTGGCCTAATTAAGGAATGATCTGCCTGGATGGAATTTTGCATTTTCCTTGATTGTTGGTGCTATTGTCCTCTCTCTACTTTCTTCCCTTCCCCTTCCTCAGTGGTAACTGGAAAACTTGCATTGCTTACCCTTGAGAGTTTCCTGTTCACCATTTAAACTTAGTTTATATGATATATTCATTTTTGTAATAGGTTTTGTCTCCATATAAAGATAACTTGATTTTCATTGCATTGATTTAATGTTTGTTACAAAGGAATCTACCACACAATAGAAAAGGATTAAGGTAACCCATGAACTTATTATCCAATTATTATCTCTCTCTCTCTCTTCATCACTCTCTCTCTTTCTCTCTCTCTCTCTTTCATCTATCTTTCTGTCTCTCTCTCTCTCTGTCTCCCTGTCTCTCCTTCTCCTCCCTCCCACCTTGATCTATAAATTAATTCATTTTAAAATAGTTTGCATGTCTTTTCTTCAGCCCCAATATTCCTAGCACTTTCAAATGGTCCTTACCTAGCATGAACTCTAGGCCCTTTACCATCCTATTTGCTCTCCTCTGCATGTTTTCTAGATTGTAAATGTTTCACCTAAAATGTGATTTACACAACTGAGCACAATATTCTAGATGTGGTCAGACCAGCACAAAACACAGCAGGATAATCATCTCCTCATTTTTGAAAGCTAATGAGTTCCCAAATCACAGGACCTCTTTGGGCTACCATACTATATGTACAAGTATTCGTATTGAACATGCATTTATGTAAAACCTGTAGATCTTTTTAGACCAACTGCAATCTTGAATTCCATCTTGTATTTGTGAAGCTGACTTTTTTTGAACCCAGCAAAAGATTTTATTTATCTATATTAAATTTCAATCCAGTGTTGTAACTTATCGAGTTCTTTTTGAATCTTGATGCTTTTATCCAGTGAGTTAGCTATCCTTCCCAGCTTTGCATTATTTCAGATTTGATCATTATTCCATTTGTCACTTTATCAAGTCATAAAATAAGTTCAACAGGACAGGATCAAGCACAAATCTCTAAGGAACTGCATTTACCATAGACATTTTTTCAAGTTGATAGAAAACAATTAATGACCACTCTTTGGGTCTAACCATGTCACTTAATTAGCTTAATTAGCTCCAGTGTCTCCCTGTTACCTCCAAAGTCTAGCACAAAATTCTCTACTTGGCATTTAAAACTCTTCATAATGTGGCCCCTTCTTACTTTTCCATACTTATTGTATCTTACTCCCCTCCATACACTCCAATTTGTCAAAATAGTTATTTTGGCCTAACAGTAGTTCCTTGAGTATTATGATAACCTCTGTGAGCTCTTTGGTATAGTCAGAGTTAACAGTGGTTGCATAACTGCTGTGGCTCTTTGGTCATTTGTTTTCAGGGTTTGACAAGTGTGACACCTCATCTTCCCTCTCTATGCCTTTGATACTGGTTGACTTCCATGAATAAAATGCTCTGCCCCCTCACCTCTTCCTCTTGGTTTGCATGGGTTCCTTCAAGACTCAGTCCAAATCCCGCATCATTTTAAATCTTTTTTTTGGAAACTGTAGAGGTGATGTTGTTCATATCAGTGACTATAGTAGACCTTTCAACTCCAGACTTAAACCCAGTGATAAACAGAATCCTTGAGAAAGGCGGGGGGGACTAGAGTTGTATTTTAAGCGAAGCTCCTCTGCAAGTGATAGATTGAGGGGCAGGGCAGATTCTAAAATGATAGGTTAGGTCACAGTAGAGTTGTGTATTTTGCAGGGTAGCAAGGAGGAAGATGTTAGAGATAGAAAAGATGCTATATGTAGATGCTAAATTATGTATCTGGACCAGGTGGAGAAGCCAACACTGGAGAAAAGGAGAGAAATATCAACTTTAAAGAAAAGACATCAAGGATCTTAGACAATGGATATGTCAGGGCATGGGTGCTACGAAAGGTAAAAATGACATGGGATGAAGGCAGAAGGGTCTGAAACATATGGAAAGGTTGGGACATTAGAAAACAGCGTGCAGGACTAACCTGAGAAAGGGAAACTAGCAGGAAAAGGCCTCATTCAACCACATTCTGCTCATCACCTGTAAGTTAGATAAGGCACCAATCATTAGACTTAGAAGAAGAATGTAAGCACAAGCCCTGACCACTACTGGACTTGTTTTTATGGACCTTAGCCAAATGATTGATAATAGTAGATCAGAGTCTAATATTAGTACAATGGATAGAAAACAGGCTTTAGAATAAGGAAGGTCTGGGTTCAAGTCCCACATCAGATACACATATGACTTAACCTCCCCAGAATGCACTCTTGATTCTCTGGACTTCCTCTTCCATGTCATAGAAACCCCTTCAACCTGGAAGCTCACCTACACCTGGACTTTTCATATTTCAAATAATCTCCACCTCTGCAGTTTCTCCTTCTCAGTGTCCACTTCCTCCCAGAAGCTCTGTTTTAAGGAGAAGGCTCAGAACAACCATGTTTTCATTCCTTTCCAGGTTGTACTCATGACTATTCAGACTTTCTCTACCATGCCCCTACATTGGGTACCCTCATCTCCTCTCCAGTGTTTTTAACCTTCCTTTTGTGTGTTGTGTTCTTTCATTAGAGTGTAAGCTCCTTGAAGGCAGGAACTTTTTTTCTGTTTGTATTTGTACTCCCAACATTTAGCACTGTGTCTGGCACATAGTAACCGTGTAATAAATGTTTGTTGGCTGATTGACTGACTGACTGATTTAACCTCCCAATGCCCCTATATAACTTTCCATGACTCTGAATTGAAGATAAAGTACTGATTTGCACTTATAGAAGGAGTTCCCCACCACAAGCAGTGTAAGTTAATGAAATCACAGGTCCAGTCAAAACAAAAATATATTAGATAGACCAACTCTCAATTTAAGAAGACAATCATAACTATAAGCAGTTTTAATTAAAATCACATTTCCTATTTATTTAGTTACCTCCCAAACATCTTGTTTCTATGGATAATTTTAAATTCATCTCAAGCAATAATGTAAATGGAGACATATTTCCTAAAAATTAAAAACAACATTCTCTATTTTATTAATATCAGCCACTCCTGGGTCAAACCACATTGAAAGTCACAGCTGTTTTTCTAATGATCCGAGGTAGCCTTACATCTTTTTAACAATTCAGTCTGTTACTACTGATGAGTACAGAAATGTATTTTCTCCCTTCCCTGCTTTCCAAATTGAATTGGTAACAAATATGAAATCCATTTTTCAGTACCACTGCAGAGTACATGCAGAGTGTTATCAAATACAGCCTATACTGCTATTAACTTTAGAGCAAAGAAATGGTCCTATCATATGGTTCTTATCAAAAAAATTAAATAGAAGGACTGATTACCACTGGATAATATTCTCTTGTGAGTCATTTTTTTTAAATGGGTCACATTGTTCTTTTCATTGGAAACTGAAAATAGATGCTATATCAGCAGCGTTTGGGGGAAAATAGCACATTATCTGGAACTGACTTTGCAGGACATATTTCTTTGTAAATTGAGGCTGTGGTAGAATCATAGAATGTTTACACCTGAAAGGGATATATTCAGTACCTTCATCTTCAAGATGAGGAAACTAAAATCTTTAACACAGGTTAATCAAATTGCCCAAGGTCACACAGCCAGTTAGTTGGTAGAGCTGTGATTAGAACCAATGTTCATAATTTTGCTGTTGCAACTGAATACTTCAAACAAAAAAACTAACTTAAGTATTTTCTGTATCATATGCCTAGTAAGTACTAAAACCATGTATTTAAGTGCCTGGCATATAGTAGAAGTTTAATAAATGCTTGTTGATCAAATTTAAGTTCTTACACAGATGAATCTAAAATGTAATCAGGGTTTCTAAGTCAGAAATGAAAAACAAACAAGTTTTATTATATCCTTTTGTTTTTATATTATAGCCATTTCCAGATATGCAACCCTCCTCTCTCCAACCAGCATCAAACTTTTATCTTGTAACAAAGAAAAACAATTAAGCAAAAGCAACCTACTTAGCATCCTTGTTCCACAATGTATCCCAGACCTATAAAGTTCTAATTTTTTT
This sequence comes from Vombatus ursinus, assembly GCF_900497805.2. Taxonomy (NCBI): domain Eukaryota; kingdom Metazoa; phylum Chordata; class Mammalia; order Diprotodontia; family Vombatidae; genus Vombatus; species Vombatus ursinus. Next base: position 5,972,903 of record NW_020954590.1, read on the forward strand.
TTAAATTTTAAACTTTCTTGTTTATAATTTTTGCTTACATCTCCTTCATTCCCAAGTACATCCCTTTTACCCCTTTCCTCTCCAGAGAGCCATCTCTTATGACAGATAGAGATAGAAAGATAGAGATTTTAGCTGAATTGGTAATAAGGCTTCTCACTCCATTCCTTTTTATATAGGCTTGCTTCATCAACACACATGAAACTGAACATCACCGTGGAAATTCTCAGGGGCACATTGACTCATCCCTCCTTGTGAGACTTCTGTTGGGCACATGAAACTTCCTTACAGTGGATCATACCATAGCATGAAGGAAGCTATGGCTTTTGCAATGGCCAGTTTACTCTCTGACTATAGCTAAGCCTAAATGTATTAAAGACTCGAAAAGGGAATAGTAAAGGGAAGAGGCATTGTTAACCTCATTAGTGAACAAACTTTTTTAAGAGCTTACGGGGGCAGCTAGGTGGTGCAGTGAATAGAGCACCGGCCCTGGATTCAAGAGGACCTAAGTTCAAATGCGGCCTCAGACACATAACACTTACTGTGTGACCCTGGGCAAGTCACTTAACCCCATTGCCCAGCCAAAAAGAAAAAAGAAAAGAAAAGAACTTATGTACCAGGTACTTTGCTAAGTGCTAAGGACTCAAAGGCAAAAATATTCCCCACCCTCAAGAATCTCCTATACTGATTAGGGAGATAGCATGCAAACCGCTATGTACGTACAAGACACATACAGCGTAAGTGGAAGATAATCTCAGAAGAAAGGCACTAGCAGTAAGGATAGACAAAGGCCTCTCACCTTCACCTTTATGGGAAACAGTAGAGTTTATATAGTATCTTAGAGATGATAGGATGTCACTGGAGCTTATTAGGAAAGGTGGGAAGGTTTCATGGTGACATGAAGCAAGGAAACCCACCAGGAGGTAAGACGTGAGCTGAGTATTGAAGGAAGCCAAGGAGACTAAGGGACAGATGTCTTCTGCTATCACCACCCCCCCACTCCCACCCAGTATGGGAAACAGTCAGTGAAAAGACGTGGAATTGGGAGACAGAACATTTTGTCCAAGGAACAATAAGAAAGCCAGTGTTACTGCATCACCTCACTCTGAATTTTCTCCTCCATGCCACAGAAACCTCTTGACTCTGGAAGTTCAGACCTGGACTTCTCACAATGAAAACATACTATACCCTGTAGCCTCTTCCTCTGATAGGCTGGTTCCTCCTCAAACCTCCATTTTAAGAAGGAACCTCAGGCTAACTATGTTTTCATTCCTATCCAGGCTGCACTCCTAACTCTCCAGACTTTCTCTACCATGCCCCACAATATACCCTGTTCTTCACCCACCACCACCACCACCACCACCACCACCATCCCTGCCTAACCATCCCCCATGTTTTTCAGTTTCTTTTTTATATATTGTCTTCCCCAATTAAGATGTAAGCTCCTTGAGGGCTGGAATGGGTCTTTCTGTTTGTATTCTATTCCCGGCACTTAGCACAGTGCGTAGCTCACAGTAAACACTTAATAAATGGTTGTTGATTTGTCCTGAAGGGTACTAAGTGGTTAGGAAGGAGCTATATCATGAAGAATCCTAAATGCCTGATTTAAAAAAAAAATCTATATTTTATCTCGGAGGTGATAGGACACCACTAGCATTTCCTGAGTGTATGTAGTGGGGAGGAGGTTGACATGGTGAGAAGAGGCAGGGAGACTCACCATCAGGTCATTCCAATAGTCCAGGCCTGAAGTGAGGAGGGCCTGAATAATGCCAGTGTCCATTTGAGAGGAGAGAAGGAGATGCATAGGAAAGACATTGTGAAATTAGAAAAGATAAGCAGTAGCAGTGGTTAGTTACTGGCCAAGAGGCAAAAGGGGAAAATCTAGCCCAATAGACAGAGAAGCCAGCTCTCAACCCACTCCACAGTCTTTACTAAATACATTCCCCTTGATGGCCTGCATTGCACCTGTTTCCTTTTCTGAGAAAAGAGAAAGTAAACACTTTTATGTCCTGGACATTCAGGTGGAGATCAACCCGGGACCTCTCACCCACTGAGAAAGTTTCTCATTTAAAATATTCTTTTATTTCTTTTCCCCTGATTCCTGCTTTGTAGAAGAAAAACAAAAACCTTTTGAAAGCCATAGGAAAATGAACAGCTAGGAGTCTAAGTAATTATACTTCTTTTTCTATATACTGTACTTGGTTCTCCTACTCTCAGCAGGCTGTAGCTCAAGGACGTACAGGGAGACTGAGCTCTGCTAAATTAGCTGCTAGCCAAAGTCCCTTGGTAAATAAGGAGCACTGAATTAATACCAGAGTCCCATCAGGTGAGACCCGAAGCACCTCACCGACAGAGATAACTTGAGATGACCCAATTGTGACTATAGGTAAGAAATGAGTAAGCTTTTTTTGATGGGGGAGGGTTAAACTATTTATTAACAGACAAGAACAGTGGAGATTCATTCTTTTTCTCTGACTTAATTATAGCATAGCCATGGAAACCTTTTGTCTTGGTATGGTAGCCTTGGACATTTTGAATTGAAAAAGAAAAATTCACAATAAGATTCAAAAGACTTAGGGGGCTCTGGAGTCATGGAATAAATAAACATAGAGATGTGAGATTAAGTCAATAATTAAGCCAACAAGAAAACTACTAAAAAACAAAATTTCAAAAGATGTGTTAATTTTGTAGTTACAAAGAAGGTAGAGGGGATAGCTAGGTGGCACAGTGAATAGAGGACTGGCCCCAGAGTCAGGAGAACCTGAGTTCAAATCCAGTCTCAGACACACAACACTAGCTGTGTAACCCTGGGCAAGTCACTTAACCCCAATTGTCTCACACACAAAAAAAAAAGAAAGAAAGAAAGTAGACTAGAATGAACTAAGGCTATAGATAAATAACAAGAACAGAGACTCAAAGAAGCTAGATGGAATGAAACAGACAGAGGTCTTTTAAGGGAGAAAGGAAACAGATACACACAGAGAGATAGTAATTCTTGATTATAGATTATCATTGTTGAAGGCCAACATCAACTGAGATTGTTCCTTTCCAGTTAGGGCAAGACAGGAGGGGAAAGAATTCAAAAGGCCCTTACACCAACTAAGATAAGACAAAACAAATTCATAGAATCGGTTTTTAAAACCCATCTTGATATATTGAAAAATCTTGAATGGAAGAAATAGCCACTCCACTGAAACTGCTCTTTCATAGATTATTAGTGACCTTCCTGAGTACCAAATCCTGTGGCCCTTTTCAGTTCTCCTCCTTGACCTCTTCAGCATTTGACATTATTAACCATTCCCTCTTATTATCTCTATCATCCCTTGACTTTAAAAACCACCAAACTGTCCTCCTTCTATTGTTGCAGAACCTCATTCTGTCTCATTGCCTGGCTTCTCATTCTCTTACTGACTCCTTAAGGCAGTTTTCCAAACCATGGGCTCACCTGGGTGGAAAAAAATAAGACTCTTCACTGGAAAGGGGATGAAGCAATAGCCAAACATCTAATTTTTTAAATGAAAACAAAGTGCAAGTAAAAGTCAACAAAACTGGAGCTAACATGAAGAACTCATTCTAAATAGTGAGGAGAGCCAACAAACACTTATTAAGTACTTCTGCATGCCAGGCACCATGCTAAGCCCACCCCACACCTTTCCTTTTCCCTGGTCCCAACTGCCCAAGGTATCCTAGGAAGGAGTTACAAAGTTTCAAGGAGCCACCTCCCACTGACATATTTTCTCCTTTATGTTTGGGAGGCAGTATGGTACAAAAGAGTGGCAGAATTGAGCAAGACAATGTGAGTTCAAATTCTGATTCTGATACTTACTCCCTGTTTGACCTTAAAGAAATCTCTTGGTTATAAGAACATTGACCTAGAGTTGAGAAGAAACTTAAAATCATTAAATCCAACCTCTTCATTTTACTGAGAAGGAAACTGAGGCCCAAGGAGGTTGTGACTTGATTAAGGTCACTTAGCTAGTAATCATGATAGATGGGATTTGAGCCCATGTTGTCCGATTCCAAAGCTGATGCTATTTCTCCCATAACAAACTACCTTTTAACATCTCTGGGATTCAGTTTTCTTAACTATAAACATTAAGGTATTGGATGAGATGATCTCAAAGAACTCTCATTTCTAAATCTTTGATCTCATCATAATGAATGCAGTCTAGGGTTTACTTGTGTTATTTCATATGATATCTTTATTTTTAACATTTGTGAATTGTAATATAAATTACAATAAATTATCCATTTTGTTTCAATAAAGTACATGATTAGGAAATTATTTACATAAATTGCTTTATCAAAAATGTCCATCTTTAAACTTCCAAACTGGGGACAAAGCTAAGTGGTTAGGCAAAAACAAGTGGGGAGTAGGGAAAGGGGTTTCCTCCCTTCTCCAAGTAACAGACTCCAGCAAGGCCTTGGTCATTCATCTTAATTGCTAAATTCACTAGGCTTTTCTCAGGCTCTATGTTTCCTGACTTCTCTGCACCTTTTGACACTATTGACCACCATCCTTACTGCCCTCCTGGATGCTCCCTATTCCCTCAGTTTTCATTATGCTGCTCTTCTCTGGCTCCCTTCCCACCTGTGTGAATACTCCCCAGTCCCCTTTCCTGTATTATCATGCATTCTACATCCTTCTCTGACTACATCTCCCATTTGTTCAATGATGTAGTATATAGATGACTTCTAGATGTATATATCCAGCACTAATCTCCAAGATGATCTTCCATCACCTTGTTTGCTAAGATCTTATTGAGGTATGTCAAAAGTACAGTGGTAGTTATTGGAAGAAAGGGTAGGAAGGAACAGGATCCAAAGACCTATGAAGCTACATCCTGGCATCTTCAAAAGTTTAGGCAGGTTAGAGTCGGATGGGCATCTTGTTAGCATGAAGCATCTCAAATAAGCTACCACCTTCTGCCTTTGAAGTATATCCCTATACATATGCCTCCCCAACGGTGGGAAGAGGAGATGAGTGCCCAAGCTCATACAAACAATGAAGTGATCCCATGTGGCTCCTGATGATGTGCTCCTTTCTCCCGCTCCCTCCCCCCCACTAACAAGGTAAGCTGCTGCTACCCAAAACAAGGCAAAGGTGAAGGCTAGAGATGAAAGCTCTCTGAAAAACATGGGTAGAACTACATTCTCCCTAAGCTCCCATGTACCCCAGGATGGATATAAGATTGTCAAGGCCTGGGTCTTTACCATTAATAAGAGTCAGGTAACTGGGGAGATCGTCCTTTCATGGTCAAACTTCAACAAATCCTCAAATTAATGGAAATTTTCCTCCCTATGGAAATATATCTATTGCAAAAGTTGGGAACTTCAGCTATATATTTAGAAAATTCCTAACATTTGGTTTAACTCATTACAGCTCTAGTTTACCACAATTTTAAGCGGTTTTTTTGATGGTAGGTTATAAAAATAAATAATGTCAGTCAGCAAACATTGATGAAGCACCTACTATGCACCAAGCACTGTGCTAGGCACATACAAAGAAAGGTAAAAGATGGTCCCTGCTCTCAAGTTATAATTTGGTTTTAAGTAATCTCTATTAATGGAAAAGAAGCCAATGGAAATGTACCCTGTGTAAAAGTGATACCAAGTATTCATTTCAGCACATTTTATGGCTTTTGTAAACATGGGTGCCCAGTAGCTATGCCAATTCATTTCATGCTATGGGAACTTTTCAGATAATCTTTCAAGGCATTTCCTAATTCATTAATAATAGAGTCTAAGCCATGGTTTAGGGAGACTGAACCAAGCTCAGACAACAATATGCCATTTATTTTCCAAAGGCAGCTGACAGATGGAAAAGAATATTGTTACAATTGTTTGCCACAGAAAACCTAAAGCTACCTAAGAGAGTTTAAGGATTTCCCAAGGTAGAAAATGCTAGTTCCACATATGGTAAATCATAATTTGGAGGCAATGAGATGATTTGAGAAAAGGTGAGGATTTTCTTTCTGAAATCCTTTAAAGGTCCCTAACTAAACATGGCATGTGTACATTGTCATAAATAATTCCAGCTCCCTTCTGAAAAATCTAGTTTGCCATTCAACAATTTACTGAATTAGAGGGTATAGTAAATGCTGCCCCACCTTCCCAATGCAATCCAGCTAGTGTTACTTAGCCCAGCCAAATTTCTTTTTTGTTTAGAAAGGTCCAGATTAAATCTTCTCTGTCTCTCTTTGTCTCTCTCTCTCTCTCTGTTTCTGTCTCTCTTTACCTTCACCCCTCCAAAGTTATTAAATTACCTAACAATAATTCCTTTTTGTTTGGTCTGAGCCCCCAGCTAGAAAATTAGTGCTCTACCAAAATACTACAACAGTAAATGTGTCTGTCTCCTCTTTGGAGCTTTGTCTTATGGCACTTCTGTGTTGCATTTCGTGTAATGAAACACATAGATCATCAATGCAATGGTTTACCTTATTTAAAAATAAGGTCAACAGGAAGCTAAATAAGCTTTAAAGAAACAAAGATAAGTTTCTGGATAAGATATGTGCCCTCTTGGAAGAGATGGAGAAAAGGAGGAGGCAGAAACTGAGAAAACAATCTTTCCTCTGGATATGTTGAAGCAAAACAGGATGTGCCTAGTCACATCTCATGGCTCCAAAGTCTGACCCTTATTGGCTCCTTGCCGGAGCTTTTCTCATGCTTCTGTGGCAATTGCTCTTCATTGCTCCCCTCTAATACCTCCACATCATATGGCTAGGTATGACATGATATAACAAGGGCTGGCTGCTCCAATCCTTGGTCCACGTGTCCTCTAGTTAGCCACCCATTTCCCCCTTCCCCAATCCCTCAAGATGGAAGGATCTAGCTTATTTGTCAGAGTCCAGTCATGTTAGTCACAGGGTTAGGACAAGCTACCTCAAGGCTGAGGAGACACCTGGGAGATTTCCTCCCACCAGTGAGCATTCATCTCTAGTATCCTGTTATAGACACATGTAATTTTTTTTAAAGCAGTGACATGGTTTGATGAAGAAATGTAATGGCAGATTAATCGCATGTCATATTTTGATGTGGAGTGACATAAGAATAATACTATAGCAAAACACTTTTTAAAATCTCTCATATTATTCTTGTGGACAAGATAGATTTAGACTAAATGGCAATATAGTTTAATAGATTCCTGATTTGTTGGATGACCACACCCAAAAGGCACTGATTAATGGGTTAATATCAAACTGGAAGGTGATCTCAAGCAAAATTCTCTCAGATTTGTCCTTGGTACTGGACTCTTTGATGTTTTTACCAATAACTTTATTGAAGGTATAGATAGCATCCTTATCAAATTTGAACATAACATAAAATCAGGAGTAATTGCTAACCTCTTGATGACAGAGTAAGGATCCAAAAAGATTTCAACAGAAAAGAATGATGAGTAAAATGTAACAAGGTTATATTTCTTTCAAACAAAATTTAATCTTTTTAGATTTCTTTCAGAGGATCCATAATCTCATGAATGTGGATATTCCCTCCAGTTGTGTAGATCACATCCCATCCATCCCTTCTCATCCTTTGTAATTCTTATCTACATCCTCCTATAAATCCTCCCATAAAACAAAGAATAGATGCATATAAAGTCCTACCCAGGTTCAAAAAATCAACTCCACTTTGTAGGCATAGCTTGACAACAGGTCATTTGAAAAAATCCTGAGGTTCTTTGGATGATTGCTGGCTCAATATAAATCAATAGTATGATGTATCAATCAAAAAAAAAAGAACTCCATTAATTTAATAAATCCATGATGTCATCAACATGAATATCACCTTCAACAGTGTAAATTGTAACCTCTCTATGGCATCCCATCTTATATGATTTTTTGTACATGTCATACCATAAATCTTTCACAGGGTTACCACCTAACATTATAGAGGACTTCCTTTAGGTCTTTTCACAGTGCAACATTCTCTCATCCCTTGCTGCCACTATATGAACAGTTTGCTTCTTTTCATGGTAATACATTTACTGGATATTGTCTTTTATATAACATCTCATGTCAATCATGACTGGTCATTTTCTACAGCCTTTTCATGTCTGTCATAAATCTCTCCATTTCCTTTAGGTAACTTGGAATTTTAGTTCTTTGAAGATTGTGGTGTTCCATGATTTATAGGTTCATAGTATCAGGTCCTGGGCTACATTAATAAATGCAGAATGTTCTGAATGAGGGAAGCAAAAGTCTTGTTGTATTCTGTCCTGGTCCGACCTGATTCCTGCAATGTGTAATGCTACATTTTAGAAAGAGCATTGACAAATTGGATAGAATCCAAAGGAAAGCAAATAAAGGTGGTGGGAAAATGAAAACCGTACAATAGAAGAATTGACTAAAGAACTGAGGGATGTTTAGCCTGGATAAGAGAAGTCTTTAGGAGAGACATGGTAGCTGTCTAAGTATTGGAAAGGATGCCATGTGGAAGAGAGATTCTGCTTGGCCCCAAGGGCAAATCTAGGAGCAATAGATAGAATTTGTAGAGGGACAGACTTTGAATTAATGTAAGGGAAAATTCCCTAACAAATAGGGCTATACAAAAGAGGAATAATGTGATAGATGATTAGTTGGACCCCTATTTTACTGGATCTCTATTTTATTCCAATCAATATTCATCAGTTTGATATGATTCCATAGAGGTGGTGATTATAAGTTCTGATAGCAGGCCTCAGAGCTGTGAGTTGCAGATTGTAAGTTCATTTGCTTAATCATAGGAAGCTAACTATAGGACCTCCATCCTTGTTTTTCCTTATTAGTGTGACCAAGCCCAGTGTGGCGGAGGTGACACAATTACGTGGAAAGACCCCCAGCTTGTTGCCCCTCCATCCCTTGTCATCCCTCTATTGCTGAACATGGGGAGATGACCATGAGCATGTAAACAATGAGTGATCCTGGTTGCTGGCCTGTGGCCTGCCTTTCTACCAGCCCATGGGTGTGCTCATTAGCTTGGTAGGACTTCCTAAAAGGTTGAGATATGTCTGTTAAGATCTGCTCACAAGCCCATTTATCAACCAATGGGATTCTATATTTTTTGTAAATTTTCCTTCAGGGTCAAGGGCAAGGTCTGTCAACCAATTGGATTCTGTATTTTCAGTCTGTATTGTTTGGGCATGAGGCATTATAAAACTGGATATAAGATCCTGGAGGAAGGAGGCATCTCAGATTTTGAGAAAGATCTGAGGTTTACTTCATGGAGCCTTTAATAAAGTGCCATTGGCTCAGGGCTCTGCCTCAATGGTTTTTCTTGCAGATTGGTCAGTTCTAGAAACCCCACAATAAGCTGACTCCAGAGGTAGTGAGTTCCTCATCAGTGGAGGTATTCAAGTTTAAACTGGGTGAATATTTGTCACAGATATTTTAGAAGGATGGTTGTTGGGTTTGGGGTTTTGGTTTTGTTTGTTTTTTTTTTTTTCAGATATAGGTTGGGTTAGACTAAATGACTTCTTATCTACCAACTCTGAAATCCTTTGACTAAAATTATTTAGACATCTTTTTTTATTGTGGGTCACTTTAATAGTTCTAAATATATGGCAAGACAAGATTTTAAAATCTTTAATCCCCAAAGCAGATTTATCCCAAATAAGCAGGCTTTATCTGACTGCTAAATCTCTAGGCAATCCTTTAACTGGATCAAGGATTGTTTTTCCCAGTTGAAATTACTCTGTTACCAAGAATAGATTTCTCAAAAGCTGGACTCTCATATTCATCATCCTGACAGGTTGTGAATATTAGAAATTTATGTTCTTGTGTTCCTCCATAGTTATGGCATTGGGCTTTTACACAACTGTGTGTGTCCTTATAAAATAACATTTCATTTTCTCTAACACATTCTATCAGCATGATTCTCACAGCATAATTGTGTCCCCATTATTGTAAGAGCCTGTGAATTAACAAGGGATTATTGACAAAGGATTATAGTTATGCTCTTGGGTTTCTTGATGACTAATTATGGATCTACATTTGATTTAAAAGGTTGAGGCAGCAGATCTCAAATGTTTTGATCTTTTGTTTACGTGGGTTATATCTATCAATATTTGCCATATTTGAAATTTAAAATTATAACCTTTAAGCTATATATCTATTTATTTAAAATAACCAATAAATACATTATATATAATGTTTTTAGAACATCCTAGTTAATATAAATGTTTTGAAAAATAATTTTCCAAAGCAAAAAGAAATAGTTAGAAGAGTGACTTTTTTTGTTTTACATGGTTTTTTTTGCAAATCTCTTTAATATCTGGCTAAATAGAAGGCAGCTGTATTATCATACTTGCTTCTGGATTTAATCTATTGAAATGCATTGTTTGTTGAGGTATATGAAGAAAATCCTAGCCTCACACAGATATGTAGTTAGAAAAGGGAAAAAATATTTCAACACACAAATAATATCTTAGTATTGCTATGAAAAAAAGTTTTGACCTCAGGAGACCCATGAAAGGGTCTCAGGGCCTCCCAGGGATCTGTGGACCATGTTCTAGAGAACTATGAGATTAGGAGGACACAGCTATGAAGAAAAGGATTGATCCATAGAGTTTTGCCTAGTATAAATCCCTCATATAGTTGAACCTTCTGTCTTGTCTACTTTCCTAAACTGAGACCATTCTTGAATATTACTTTACTGCCACGATTGTTGAATCTTTAAATGGAAATGAAGTTGTTTTTTTTTTCAGGAGAACTATTTATATAGTAACCAAACATTGTCAAAGTAAACAATTTGGAAAACCTTCAGAACTCTAAAAATTGCAATGACTAGTCATTGCTGCAGAAGACTTAAAAAATATGCTTCTCACCTCTTCGTAGATAACATCCCTAGATGGACCAGAGGTGTGAAGTGAAGCATATATTTTCAGACATTGCTTATATGTTGACTTTTTTAACTTGATTATACTTGTTACTTGTTGCCTACGAACAAGCTGTGTCTCCCCCATTCTCAAAAATAACCCTAACTTTATCCTTCCATTGCCATTATCATCCCATAGTTCTTTTGCCTTTTGTGGCTAAAATCCTTAACAACACCATCCATTTTGTTTCCTCTCGTTCTCTTAACCCTACAATCAGGCTTTTGATCTCATTATTCCACTGAAACTACTCTCTCCAAAGTTGCCAAAAGATCTCTCAATGGCCAAATCCAATGGTTTTTTTCTCAATCCTTATCCTTCTTTATCACTCTTGCAGCTTTTCATATTGCTAATTACCCTTTTCTTCTTGATAATCTCTTGACTCTAGGTTTTGGGGATACCATTCTCGGTTGGTTCTCCTACCTATCAGCTGACTCCTTCTCAGTCTCCTTTCCTGGATCCTCATCTAGTTCACACATTCTGACCATAGGTGTCCCACATGTCTCTGTCCTAGGTCCTCCTTTCTTCTCGTCTCCCTCCATTACTCCCTCCACTACTTTCCTTGGTAATCTCACAACTCCTTTGGATTCAATTACTATATCTATGTTGATGATTCTCAAATCTACCTATCCTGCTCTAACCTTTCTGCTGACTTCCAGTCTCACATCTTCAACTGCTTATCAGATAACTCAAACTGGATGTCTAGTAGATATCTTAGGCTTAACATATCTAAACTGAATTCATTTTTCCCTTCCCCTGAAATACTGCCCCCTTCTAAATTTCCCTATTACTGGGAAGGTTACCACCATCCTCCTAGTCCTCCAGGCTTGAAACCTAGTTATTATCCTTGACTCCTCACTACCTCTCATACCACCACCCCCACCCATTCTGTTGCTGAGGCTTGTCAAGTTCACCTTTTTTTAACATCTCTTGAATATTTCCCTTTCTCTCCCCTAATATTACCACACCACCTTGGAGCAAGCCCTCACCTCCTCACTCCTGAATTGTTGCAATAGTCTGCTGTTTTGTTGATCAGCCTGCCACAAGTCTCTTCTTACTCCAGTCCATCCTCCATTCAGCCACCAAAGTCATTTTCCTAAAGTGTGGGTCTGATCATGTCATACCCACCCTCCCACCCAAACCCAATAAACTTCAAAAGTTCCCTATTGACCCCAAGATCAAAAACAAAATCCTCTGTTTGGCATTCAAAGTCCTTCATAACCTAGCCCTTCCCCCTATCATTCCAGTCTTCTTATATTCTGCATAGTAATCTTCAATCCAATGACAATGATCTCCTTATTTTTCAAACAAGACAGTCCATCTCTCAGCTCTGGGCACTTTTTCTCATTGTCCCCCATGCCTAAAATGTTCTACCTCTTCATCTCTACCTCCTGGATTCCCTGGCTTCCTTCAGGTTCCAGCTAAAATCTCACTTTTCACAGGAAGCCTTTTTTACAACCCCTCTTAATTCTAGTGTCATCTCTCCGTTGATTTTTTTCCCTAATTATCCTATATATATATAATGTATTTGGACATAGTTATTCACATGTTGTCTGTCTCATTAGAATGTGAGCTCCTCAAGGACAAAGCAGGTCTTGTGCCTTTCTACTTTTTATCCCCAGAGTTTAGCACAGTCCTTGGCAGAGAGTAGGCACTTAATAAATTCTTACTGATTGACTGACAGGGGAAGGATTCTATTGGAAGGGGGAAATAGTAGGAAGTGACAGATTTTTAAAAAGAAAAAAAAGAGCACCAACAATATTTAAGTATACACAGAAGAAAACAAAGAGAAGTTCATAAGGTAACACAAATAAGCAGGGCAATTTTGTTACTACCTTGATGAATTTAATACACACTTTTAAAATCAAACTGTGCAGAAGTTCATAATCTCACATACTTTTTGTTCTTTGTATATTGGGATGTTTGTGTTTGTCGGTGGTTGTTAAGTTCATAGTAAAAAATATTTTTTTAAAAAAGAAAACAATGGTTTTGACAACATGGAAAAAAAACCATCCACAAGACCTTTAAACAAAATCAGACTCTTAATTTAGATCAAAATTGACTCAGTGGAGCTCCATGAAGTGTATGATGGATATATTAAACATTATTATTCAGAGCAAGGAGAGAGCAATGTCTATTTCTTCAAGAGACATTGAAATTTTCACTACTCAGAAAGTAAAACTGAAAGTCATTTCAATACAGAATAAGAAATAAATATCAGAGGAAACAGCCATATAAATGAAGGAAGGAAAAAAAACAGCAGAAAAAAGCCTAGGGGAAACCAGAGTCACTGGGTAGAACCCAAAATATAAGTGTTTGGAAGGGATTATGGCTAGTAGTGGTAGTGCCTGGGGGGGAAGTAAACAGTTTGACCTTATTAAATAATTTATAATTTGTCTTTAATGTTTATTTTCTTGTGTTTCTCCTGAATCTTATAGGTCAAATTTTCCATTCACTTCTGGTCTTTTCTTCTTTCAATACCTGAAAGTCCTTTAGTTCATTAAATACCAAATTTTTTTCCATTCATGATTATGCAGCTTTGCTGAGTTATTCTTGGGTGCAAATACAGATCTTTTGCTCTTTGGAATTATAATGTTCTATGCCCTTCAGTCTTTTAATGTAGAAACTGCTAAATTTTGTGTTATACTAACTGTAGTTCCACCATATTTAAATTGTTCATTTTTCTAGTTGCTTGTAGTATTTTCTCCTTAACCTGGGAACTTCAAACCTCGGCTATGATGTTCCTGTGTGTTTTCATGATGGGATCTCATTTAGGTGGTGATCAGTGGATTTTTTTTTCAATTTCTGTTTTACCTTCTCATTCTAAAACTTAAAGGCAATTTTTCCTAATAATTTCTTGAAGTATAGCATCTAGACTCTTTTTTATCATAACTTTCAGGTAGTCCAACAATTCTTATATTATCTCTCCTGGATGTATTCTCCAAATTAGTTGTTTTTATAATAAGATGTTTCACATTCTCTTCTATTTTTCATTCTTTTGATTTTATTTTTATTATTTATTGATGTCTTATGAAGTCATTAGCTTGCCCTTGCCCAATTCTAATTTTTAAAAAATTATTTTCTTCTGTATGTTTTTGGGTCTCTTTTTCTAATTGGTTGGTTTTCTTTTCATAGTTTTCTTCATTTTCTTGTATTACCCATTTTTTCCCAATTTTTCTTCAACTTCTGTATTTGACTTTTAAAGTCTTTTTTAAGCTATTTCAAAAACTCTTTTTGGGCTTGTGACCATTTTGCTTTTTCTTTGAAGTAGAAGCAGCTGCTTTAACTTCACTATTTTCCTCTCAGTTTGAACCTGGATCTTCTCTATTATCATAGTAGCTATCTATGGTTGGGTTCTTTCTCTTTTTGCTTACTCATTTTTTTAGCAGCTTATTTCTTGTCTGTTGATTTTTTTTTTTACTAGAAATAGTTTCTTGTCATGAGGTGTGGAGAATAATGTTTCAGATTTCAGGGTTCTTGTGCTGTTATGTTCTGAGTTCTGCATGGGGGCCTGACCTCAGATACTCTTCTCTACCCCTGAGACATGACCAGGGTTCCCAGCAATGCTGTTATTCCAAATGCTTTTGCTCCCTGCAGTTCCTCTCAAGATTGCAAGCCTCAGCTGACTCCTCTGCCCTGGAACCAAAAGCAGGGACTCCATTCTCCTTTGAGTGCCCATAGCCAGCAGGGCCTCACCCTCTGTGCCTTGGTGTGTGCTCATTCCACCTAACCCACAGTCACAGCCCAGGACCCTGTTTTGTCAGTGCATGTGGCCCCTATGTCCAGCACCAGCAGAGGGCCTTTCAACTTTCTTCTCATCAGCTGCCTAATCCCCACATTGACTGTGGGGCTTCTTGTTTTTTAATTTAGTTGTCCTCACCCCTCCCTCAAGGTTTGTTGTTCCTTGATTCCTTGGTATCTGCTTAGAGGTATCTCCACTTCAATCAGGCCAGACCACCACCCCCAGGGTCAAGTCTTTCCAAATGTCCTCCCAAATTATCTTAGGTGGACAACTACCTTACCCCAACTTTTAATTATTTATGCTACTCAAAGTTCACTTTAAAGAGTTATTTTGAATTGTTTGGGGGGAATTTGGGAGAGCCAAATAATTACCTGCCTTATTCTACCATCTTCCCAGAATCCTCTATTACTATTTTTCAAACATACACAAATGCTGCTGTAATTAATGAAAAACAAATCCACTTAAAAGTATTAGTGAAATTGTAATAGCTTTGTGTCATGTATCTTCTCAATCAATAGATACTAAAAGTACAACTACTATCTTGTAATAGTCTATGAAATTGTTTTACATTTTTAAAGGGTCTTCAAACTCAAAAACTTTGGGAACTATTACTCTAGTCCATGTAGAGCAGGAGCTCTTAACTGTCTTTGTACCATGGACTCCTTTGCAATCTGGTGAAGTCTATGGACCCCTTTTCAGAATAATGTTTTTAAATGGATAAAATAAAATGCATAGGATTGCAAAGAAAATCAATTATTGTGAAATATGGTTATCAAAAAAAACATTTTTATTAAGTTCATGGACCCCAGGTTAAGAAATCCTGATAATATAGTAAATGTATGGTATGACAGAAATACAAGAGCAGGAATCAGAGACCTGGGTTCTACTCCTAGCTTTGTCACTGACTAACTATGTGATTGATGATGGTGGTGGTGATGGTGATAATAATATATTTTGCATATATGTAGTCTTTTAAGGCTTATGAATTACTTTATAAATATTATCTTATTTTATCCTTGCAACAACCCTGGGAAATAGATGCCATTATTATTAAACATGACTTGCCAAGGTCAGACAGCTTATAAATACCTATGGCTAGATTTGAACTCATGACTTCTGGATTCCAGGCCCAGCACTCTATCTACTATATCAGCTACCCTCATCTATGAAATGAAAGGGTTGGAGGAAGTGATCTTTAAGTTTCTGCCACTCTAATATTCCATGATTCCAGAAAACCTAAGAGAATGTTGGCATCTTCAAGGTTCTCACTTAAAAGATTACTGTTGGGAAACAGGAGGTAAGGTGGTATGGAAGGATGAAGTGAAATACCAGAAAAACATGGGATGCTACTTGAGAAATTCAATGAATCCTTCAGCTGCAGCCTAAGCAAAGAAGAAACTCTGACTAGTCTTGCTCTTGTCATGTAGTATTTATTGCCTCACATGAACTCTAGCTGGTGAGATGTGCAAGGTAAACAGAACCAAGGCCCCTAAGTCCTTTCCCCATTGTTTACCACTGAACTCTTTTTTCATATTGATGAATAGTTCTAATAGTCTGATCTCTGGAAAAAGAAACTCCTGGAACTTATAAAAAATCTAATCATTTAAAATCAGTGGTGAATAAAATAAAAAGTATGTGTGCCATTTCTTTCTCCCATAGTATATACCAAAGCAATCTATATTCTTTCCTCCCCTGTCCCAAAGATAAAGAAAATCATTTGAATTCTTCTTTGAGAAAAGTCTAACCTAGAGGATTAAGGCTCAAGATATGTAAAATGCTTTCTGTCTATAGATGACACTTTATCCTGCCACTAAAAGATAAAAGAAGATTATACTTAATAGAAACATATAGAATAAAATTTAGGTGATAGACGCAATAATAAAAGTATTAGAAAAGATGCTATTCATTCAAACACAGGCTTTCCAAGTTTTCTTTTGCATCTTGAGAATGACCATTGTAGACCCAAAAAGAATTAAAATTTTTTGAAAAACAGTAAGTGCTAGTGAATGAATGGATGACCAGCCACTTGTACCTTATTTTATTTATTCTGAACCCTTCATATTCAATTGCAAAACAGGAATTGTGTCAAGTTAAATTAGAATGGACATAATTTTTTCAAGCTCATATGAAAAATAATTGGCCTTGTGAGCTGCACAAGCATCCATGATAATACAACACAAAATACCCAAGATGAACTATGCAAACCACAGTAAGACAAAAAATAAATCAGAAGCTGTACCAGGTGAGGCACCTTTACTATTTTCAACTACTGACATTCACATAGAAGGAAATAGTCAGACAGTGCTGACCACACAAAGATGTCTGCTAATGGATACTATACATACACACACTCACACACACACACACACACACACACACACACACACACACACACACATATATATACATAGAGAGAGAGACTGCTTGATTCTTATTTGATACCAAAAAAAAACAGATTATTGAGAGATTCCTTTTAGTATCTAGCAAATAATTCTAAAGTCTTATTTTAGCATGTAAAATCATCTGGTAGAATGTAAGTTCAGGGAGGGCAGGGACCATTTTGGCTTTGACTATGTATCCCCTGGTCCTAGTTGGCATGGTATTGTTGAATTGTTTGCGTCTGCCATCAGTGTGCTAAATAAAACACTCAAATTTCTTTCTCCGGCATCCAGTTTTCTCTAGGGACTAAGTAAATATATGTCTTTATGTTCCCAAAGCTACAAATAGAAGCATATGATGAATCCTGGGCAAATAGAATTTAGTATAACAGAGTGTTTTCATTTTATCATGCCAGAAATAACTTCATATTTCACAGGTCAATTTCTTAACTATGACATTCTTTAAATAAGATAAACAGAAAGCTACACTACACAAAATCATGTGTAACCTCAGTCCCAAAGCCCATTGGTATGGGACTCTTTATTTATAGGAGGAGATCAATATCCTGAGCCTACACGAAGGGATGGGATGGAGTTGGTGAGCGAAGAGAGCTCTTGAGCTCTCTTCAAATCCTCTTCCAGTTATCTTCAAGTTGCTTTAAGTCTCTTTAGACTTCTGGTGCTTCTGGCTTCCAGCTTTGAGAGAGAAGATGGAAGATGCCAACGCTACTTCAAGTTAATGAAGAAAAAGAGTCTAAGAAGAAGTTGACATGACAGGAGCTGGCAGTCTCCATTATGTCTCTTTTCCCTGCTTGCTACACCAGAGACTTCAGGGAACTTCCCTTTGGGTGACTCTCTCTCTCTCTTAGTTGAGTTAAGTTACCTCACTCCCAATGGGAGAGCTCCTTCACTATATATTGTCTGATATTTTCATCATGTGTATACTTTCTCTGATTTCTGTTTGGCTATCAAATTGGATAAATGAGTTTATTTGCTAATTGATATGTGTGTTCATTGTGGAACTGGTATTTGGTTGGAAGGGAGTCAAGTCTTGGATATGAATTGGGGTCCTCTTTTCCCCAATAGTGAAACAGCAATCAGAAGTTGTACCGAACCTGAAAATCACATCTTTTAGACTAATAATATTTAAGGGTACAGTGAGATATAATTCTAGATCAGTATCTTCTTTCTCTGAGGAGAATAGTGGCCAGTCTCTACCTTCCTCCTCCTGATTCTTCTTCTGGAAGGAATTAAAAGACTCCCTTGGAGAAGAACAGGGAGAGAAGAATCTACAGATGTCTATTCTGCCTCCCTTCCAACCACACGTTGATACCACCATGTTACATGAGTGGGGGGGAGACAGCTCTTGTATTTCTTATGATCTCATAACCTTACAATTCTCACAAGATTATCTAATAAGCTCTCACACTCTAAATTCAGGATCTCTAGCACAAATCCACCTCCCACCCCTTTATAAGTGAAGAAGTCTTCAGAGATATGGATAGGGAAGAACATGTATAGGAACACAATTCCAAGAACTGTGTCATAATCTCCCCAACTGTCATGAATTTTTCCAAAGTCATCCCTAGTTTAGCAAACTAAAAGTTTGCTGCTTTTTTGGTCTCTTTGGTTTTTTTTTTTCTTTTATTTTGTCTTAGAGATTGGTCCTTCCTATCTTGCCCAAGCTGGAAATGTAGCAACAATTCACAAGCTCAATTCCAATGCTAATTGGCATAGAAGTTTTAACCTGCTTTATTTTTCCAAGCTGGGTTGATTCACTACTCCTTAGGCAGCCTGCTGGTGCTCCACCCCCAGGGACTCACCCCCAGGTGCAGTACCAAATGAGGGCAACCAATTGGCTTTAGTCCAATTGTAGCTCAGAACTCCTGAACTCAAATGATCCACCAGCCTCATCCTACCCAGCAATAGGAACTAATGTAATATATTTCCTTCTCCCTACAATCCTCTTTTAAAATGTAAATATGTCTGGTCTAGGCAAGGTAAGTGACATATCTTAATAAGAATTTATTTGATCACTTTCCCCTATGACAGGATAACAGAGAGAACCAGGATCCTGAAAGCAGAAAAAGGAGGCTAAAAGAACACAAAAGAACTAGAAGTCACCAGTAAGACCCACCAAAAATAAACTTTGCCTCCTTCACAATTTTCCACAGCCTGTCCCTGTACCTTCTTTACCTGCAATGTATCTATAATCTGAATATTGTTAAGTATTCCCTCCATAAATCACAGAGTAAAATCCATCTATGGCTTTTTCTCTTGAGCTCAGATCCCGCAGATGATCTGCCAGGGTGCTAGCAGCCTTTCTCCAGGCATCTTTCCGTGAGTATTTCATGGGGAGGATGGAATAGTGAAAAGAGCACTAGATTTAGAGACAAGCTGAATTCAATTCCCATGTCTGCCATTTACTACTTGCATAACTTGGGGCAGGTCTGGACCTGGACTTCTGGACTTGTTTACTACTCTCTGACATAAGGGAAACAGACTGGATGATCTCTACAGGTCTATTCATCTCTAAATCCTATGACCTCACCCTATGTACCCAGGAATTCAAATCACTTACTGAATAACACAACCAAGATCCACAGAGTAAGTCATTTTCACTGCCATTGGTAGCTAACTGTCCAACAGATAAATGAATGACCTGACATTTGTCTTCATGGTAAACTTGGTAATGGAGAAACTAAATATGTGTATAATAAAAGTTATATTGGGCAGCTAGGTGGCATAGTGTATAGAGGCTGGGCTGGGGGTCAGGAAGACCTGAGTTCAAATCCAGCCTCAGATACTTAGTAGCTGTATAACCCTGGGCAAGTCATTTAACTCCATTTGCCTCACTTTACTCATCTATAAAAATGAGGCAGAAAAAGAAAATGGCCAACCACTCCAGTATCTTTGCCAAGAAAACCCCAAATGGGTTCAGGAAGAGTCCAACACCACTAAACAAAATAGATGAACTTCTTGGAATTCTATGACTAACCTAACAGTTGCTGTTTTACGTAGAATAGAGGGGCTCTTAGTGCAGCCTGGCTAGGCTATAGGAAACTGCACAGGCAGCTGAGTGGCACAGTGGCCAGAGTACCTGGGAGGAGTCATGTAGACTCATCTTTCTGAGTTCAAATCTGGCCTCAGCCACTTACTAGTTGTGTGACCCTGGGCAAGTCACTTTGCTTCTCTTTCCTCTTCTGTAAAATGAGCTGGAGAAGGAAATGGCAAGTATTTTTGCCAAGAAAACCCCAAATGGGTCACAAAGAGTTGGACATGACTGAAATTGACTGATCAACAGCAACAACAACAACAACAAAAAGCTGTATTAGTGCTGGAGTGTTGAGGGTGGGGAGAGTGTCACTGTTTACTTACATCTTCCAAAAGGACACTGAAGTCCCAGAAAATCAGCCATTTTCAGTATTATAGAAAAAATAAATGTGTGCATGAGGAAGGAGTGCCTCTGGCCCTTTCTTGGTTCCTTGAGGGGCAAGGCTCATAGTCATGGAAATGGAGCTTTTGCCAGAGTTAGCACTATAAGTGCTAAAAAAAAAGGGGAGGGAACCCAGCATGATTGGGGAGGGAAAAGAGATGGCAGGGCAGTGTTCAAGAGACTTATGGGAAAATGTATGAGGAGATATGAGAGAGAAGAGAGTGTATAAAAAGAGGGAGAAGAGGCAGCAACATTGTATAGTGGAAAGCACAGCAGTTTGGGAGTTATATTATTTGGGTTCAAATCCCAACTTGGCCACTTACTAGCTCTCTAACATTGGAAACAAGCCACTGAAACATAGCTTCTGCTTCTGCAAAAGGAAGGCATTGAAATAGATGCTCTCTAAGGTCCCTTTTGGGCCTAAATACCCTGACTCTCAGTTAGATGGAATGCATATTGTTCTCATACTTCTCTGGGAAAGATTCCCAGATAACAGCAAAATGTCAAATCAAGTAGAGGTTTTGGGTGACCTGACCCAGCAATATCTACCTTGTTGGGGTTTAATGGCCTACATTAAGACTGTTTTTTCTAACCTTAAGAAGGTAACATCAATTATCCCATAAACTAATAGACTGTAACTAGTATTTGAAACACTTTGCCATTCACAAAAAGCACTAGTAGATTATCACCTGAGATTCTGAAATATTACATTAGAGGTTTTTACATCTAGGTACTATAGTCAAAGTTGGCTCCCTCTTCTATGCACCTTGATGACAATATCTTCCTTTTCTTAGAGATGGAAATAGCCCTGCCAGCTTTAATGCTGACTTGCTGTAGGAGATGTTCCTGCTTACTCCTAAGGACTCAGTGAATGAATCTGAACCTGGCAACCACCATACCTGCACAGGTTGCTTTTTCTAAGGACTGCAGCAGTTCTAAAAATGATTATTCATGAGGATCTGACCGATTAAAAGAAGGGAGCTTTTTTTTTAAGGAGGAAAAGAGCTAGAATGATGATGACCATATAGACCAATAGAACCCACCTAAATTCTTGCCATACTTTTCTATACTTGTTAACTCTTATTTAGGTTCATGATATCAAAAATAATGAGTAGGTTCACCTTTGAATTCCTAAAGAATTAATTAGGGATTTGAAGAGATAGATAAATGGACAGATAAAATTTACTTGTTGGAAAGTTATCAATGGATGATGGCCTTGCAGTTACATAATAAGAATATGGCATTGGAAGTCATTGTAAAACATACTGCTCATATAGCATTGGAATAATAGTGAATAATAATAATAATAACATGTAACTAATGCTTCAAGGATTGCAAAGTTTCATGACAACCCTGAAAGGAAGGGATTATTAATAGCTTTTATTACCCTTTTTTATAGATAAGAAAATTGAGGTTGAAAGAGGTATTATGATTTGCCCAGCATCCCATAGCTATTGAGTGTCTGAGGTTGGATTAGAACTCAGGACTTCCTGACCATTCACTTTCAGCACTCCATCCACTATACCGCCTAGCTGGTGTTATAAGGTGTTTTGTTTTGTTTTGTTTTGTTTTGTTTTTCCACTTCTATGCTAGCAGTCTTTCTAGGAAAGATATCAGACTAAATTCCTGCCCAGTCATCCTGAATTCTAGTTCATCTGTGTCTGGAAGAGCAAGTCAGCTTCAGATAGTCTTGGTCAATGACAATGTCAAGAGCCATTAGAGGTGGCTAGGTGGCACAGAGGATAGACTGCCAACCCTGGAGGCAGGGAGACCTGAATTCAAATCCAAACTTAGACATTCCCTAGCTTTATGAAAGGAATGCTAGTCAGCAATGTAGGTGATATATTAGAGAAAGAGTTGAAGAGATCTTCAATTCTTCACTTACTACTGACCCTGCCACCACCGTCGGTGACCTACCCACAGAAAGGTGAAAAATAAACTGTGGGTAAGATGGCAAATATAACTGTTTAGAATGTACATCATTGTCCTAGAGAGCCCCCACTAATAACTAGGCCCAAATTTCCATCTAAAGATTGGAAAAATTCAATCACAAATGGAAAGACAGCTTAAGGATACAAGTTATAAAAATGTAAAATGACAGGTTTTCTTATTAACTGTGATGCAATGGAAAAAGCACTGTATTTAAACTCAAAGGACCTGAGTTCCAGTCCCAAATCTGCCATAAATTATCTGCATGATGTTGGACAAGTCATTTAACTTCCCTGGGTCTCAGTTTCCTCATCTGTAAAATCATAGACTCCAAGTTTTAGAGCTGGAAGAAAATTTAGAAGTCCTCAAGTCCTCTAACTTTGAAGTTGAAGAAACTGAGGCCCAGAAGGTTAAGTGAGTTGCCTAAGCTCATTCAATGTGGGGGAGTAGGGTATAGAAGAGGGAGCAAGCATTTATTAAATGCCTACCACATACCAATTATATTGCTAAGCACTTTATAAATATTGTCTCATTTGATCCTCACAACCGTGGGAAGGAGGTACTATTATGATCTTCATTTTACAATTGAGGAAACTGAGGCAGACAGTGATTTAAGAGACTTGCTCAGACTTGTCACAAAGTTAGTAAATATCTAAGGTCAAATGTGAATTTAAGTCTTCATGACTCTAGTCCCACCACTCTGTCCATTGTACCACCCAGCTGCCTCCAGTAGAAAGTAGAGGTTGAATTTGCACCCAAGTCCTTTGACTCCATGAAGACATCAGATTGCAACTTAGAAGAGCGTTTATGACTCTAGATGTATGACCTAGAATAGGTCCAAGAAGGAGAAAAGAAACAATAACAGTGTAGGAATGAGGTGGTTAGCATCCCCAGGGCTTCTTTGGTATATTGGTCTTAAAAAATACCATATAGCTCATGACGATGATGGTGTTGGTGGTGGTGGTGGTGGTGGTGATGGTGATGATGATGGTGATGACAACAATAATTATGATACAGGCCCATAATACAGGTAGAATTTTTTTTTTGGCCACTACTCCCTTCAACTGAGCTTAATAAAACATTGAAACTACTAACATAAATGGATTTCCCTTGCCTGATCTATCAAAGTTAATTGACTCCCTCTAGGGAGTTGGAGTTTGGAAAGAAGAGAAGTCAGAGAGTGGCACTTATTGTTTGTATTGGAATAAATTTCCTCCCACTGCCCCCTGAGGCAATCAATTAACCCTAACCCAACAAAAAACCACTGATGTTTCCTCAAGAAAACATTAATAGGACTCAATGGAAAGTAGGTCTTTTTTTTTCCATTTATGAGGCACCTTATTCAAAAAAAGTATTTGCCCCAGTTGTCAGACTCAAGGAATGGTCTTCCACTGCAGTGATGAGCTTGGATAAGAGGCAGCTATTTCAACTGCTATGTATCAGTTTTTAGTTCAATTCAAGAATTCAAAAACTTCAGATGTTTTCTATTATGTGTGTGTATATGTATATATATATATGCATATATATGCATATACACACACATTAGGAATAGGCCCAAAGGGCTAAAATGATTTACAAAATTTAAGTTATGTTTAGCTATGGCAAGGTGGATTTTTTTTGGTCTTTCAGCCCCTGATAGTAAGCCACCCTTTCCTAGCAGAGTTGTGTGATATAAAGATCTGAAATTATAGACCATGAGTTTTAAGCCTACCTCTGTCCTTTCCAGCCCCTGTGACTTTGGAAAAGCCACAACTTTTCTGAAATCCAATTTCCTTATCTGTAAAATGAAAGAGTTAGACTATATCTAAAGTCTCTTCAAGCTCCAAATCTCTGATCTTATTCTTTGGATACAAGAGTGAGGTCAAATAGCAATGATAATTTTGAGGTGGCATATTGATCATCAAATGTTTTCAACTTCAGGCCCTCATTTCCTTTTGACTAGATTATTGCAAAAGCTGTCTATTTGGTCTATTTTTCTCAAGCCACCCCCCATTCCAGTTCATCCTTCACATAACAATTAGAGTGATTTTCCTAAAGTGCAGGTATGACCAAGTCACTCCTTTCCTGAATAAACACCAGTGGCTCCCTATTACCTCTAGAATCAAATACAAACCACTCTGTTTGGCATTTAATGATATTTACAATCTTGCCCTTTCTACCTTTACAATCTGCTCACAAACTACTCCTCTATCCTCTATGATCCCTCCATATTGCCTTGCTGTTGTTACACATACACACACACATGCACACACACACCACCTCGTCTTGAGTCAGCTTGGTGAATCAGTGGATAGAATGCTGAACACTGAGTCAAGAATACCTAAGTTCAAACACTTTAGCTGTGTGACTCTGAACAAGTCATTTAAGCCTCAGTTTCCTCAACTGTAAAACAGAATGCATGATAGTATCTACCTCCCAGGGTTGTTGTGAGAATTAGATGAGATATTTATAAAGCACATAGCACAGTGGCTGGCACGTAGTAGGCACTTAATAAATGTTTATTTTCTTCCTCACATCTTTTATCTAAATATTTTATGCACTAGAATATAAATCCTCACCTCTACCTCTCAGAATCCCAGTTTCCTCTAAGATTTAACTTAAGAATCACCTTTACCATGGAGCCTTTCTTGACTGCCACCCTCCACTAGTACCCTCCTTCCTTAACTACCTTGTATTCATGTCTACATATGATGTGTACATATAATCAATCCTCAACTTTCATGGGGATAGCATTCCTAGAAAATGGTCCAAAAGTCAAAAATGTGAATGTTGATACACTAAACCTATGGGAAATATGGGGTTAGGTTCCCACAACCACCAAAAACTGTAATCTTTTGCTAGAGATTGCTGAAAATACACTTTTCTTCATACTGTTCTTCATAATGAAACATAAATTCTGATAATATGTACTTTTTAAACAAAATAACCATGAAATAACCCATAAAATGTAGTACACAAAATAAAACTGGTAACATGAAAAACATTTTTCTTTCTAGTAATTCCCTAGAATTCTGTTACTTTTATGCTAATATCTCAATTAAAAAAACATTGATTTCAGACAATATTCACTTTTCATAACAAATGAAATCTGCAGTACCATAAATTCCATACAGCAAATAAAATTCTTAAAACTAAAATATTTTTTAATCTGAATCTTACCTTCCACTGTGTCAGATGGCAGTGTGAGGGCATTGTACTGTATACTATACTGCTATAAACCTCTTTACCTTGGCCACCCTCTGAATACAAAGGCAGAGATTGTTGGAATTTTAGTCACTGCTGTCAGAAGATTCAGAGACTGGGAAGGTCTTGACAACCCCTCCAACACTGTCCTTCACAGCTTCAGAGAACATGAAGAATGTGCCAGCTTGAAATAATTGATCAGCAACATCTGCTTCATGTGCTATTTGAGATTCTTAAGGGTCTTGGAATATGAGTGCATAGTAGAAGTGAGTTGACATTTAAACTTGAGGCTATGATGGATGATGGGATGGGCAGCCTTGATGTCTCTAGTCAGCTAGCCATTTAGGCAGACAGTGACTGTAGACATTTTGGCAGAAATTTATCTAATATCTTTATTTTTTCACTAAGCTGCATCACTGACTTTGCACACTTGGACTTAGGGCCCAAAGGACTTGTACTACACTTTGGGGCATAACTGCAACACAAAATTTGAATTTTAAAGATAAACAATGAAAATATGCAACAAATGTACAGGGAGCTCTTTACAACAGTTGGTTGAACAAGACCCATAACACACCTAGTAGGTTACCAGCACTAGTAGGTTACCAGCTACTCCACAAACTTGTAATCATACCTTTCTTTTTTTCTCTTTTATGCTAAGCCATGAATGTTCCTAGTTGTCAATACAAAAATGAAAATTAAATAAGTAATAAAATCATGGGACTGTTTAAAGTCATGAAAATTAAATACATGAATGTTGAGGATTGACTATACATGCCATCTCCCAGATGTAAGGTCATCAAGTCCAGGGGGAGTTTTAGTTTTGGATTTGAATCCCAACACTTAGCACAGTGCCTGGCACATAGTGAGAATTTAATAAGTGTTTATTAATTTATTAGTTGATTCAAGGACTCAAAAGCTCATTTTTTTTTCATACTGAATCTCCCAATCTCACTCAAGCTGGAAGTACCTCAACCACTCCCAGCTGAATCCTACTACCCATCAGCACAGGAGTTTTGACCAGCTCCACTTCTGAGCTAGGCCAGTCCAGTCTTCTTTAGGCAGCTGGTGACCCCTATTTTCTAGGTGCTCACTATAATGGTATTTGACTTAGTGTCGACATTTATCAGCTTTAACCCAAATATAGCTTAGAACTCCCAAGCTCAAAAGATTTACCACCCTTGGCCTCCTTGGTAACAGGGAGTATAAGCAGCCACCACCATGCCTGGACTCAAATTTGTTTTTAATTTCCATAAAAGGACTGAAGAAATCTTCATGAATCCCTTTTCTAAAGCTCCAAAACCTTCATTAGTGAGAGACAGTTAATTTTCATCCCACACAGCACAGAATGTAAGCAAAGGTTCTCATGTCTTTCTTTGGTTTCAATCTTAAAACTAGACAGTTACAAAGCAGCAGCATTGCTGCTAAAAGAACTTCAGGCAAAGAGGGGCTATGGAAAACAGATTCCTTCTATCTGGTAAATATTAAAGAGAAAGACAGCAATTACTAAGCCTCAATATTAATACCTAAAATGCCTTCAAAGACGGTATTGGTTCCTTAGAGAAGAGGAATCATGGTTCATGAAAAAAATGTTTAGCAAAATGACTGACACATAGTAAGCATTCTACAAATGTTAGCTATCATTATTAAAATTATTATTATCATTATTATTATGAAATTAAAGAAGCACCCCCAAACTACCTGATAGACCTTCAGGCAAAATGGGTAAACTATTTAGAAGTAGAATGACATACTTGCCATAGATATTTTCCTTGAAACAATTACTTGAGAAGAGGAACTTGCCCAGAGAAAAAACAAATTATACAGGTAAAATTTGGAAAGAAATGGAAAGAGATATATTTAAGAGAACAACCTTTGTTCAAAAAAGTTATTCCTCAAAATCAGTTCCAAATAGACCGCAAGCTCCATAAAGGCAGGTGATTTTCCAAACATATCCCACAGTCCCTAGCATAGTTCTCTGAACAGAAAGCATTTAACTAATATTACTAAATTTATTGATTTGACCCACCTCTAAGGACTAGCCCAATGTCCAGGAAACACATTATGTTTTTCTGAATAGTAATGAATGTGAGGACATGAGGATAGAGAAAGAAAAATTGGATCTGTTGGGAGATTACAAAGAAAGGTTACCATACTGATGGATGGGGATGTTATTATTGTAATATGATAGCATGAATGATGAGTAGAATAATACATATTGTCTTCCTGTTTCAAGTCTCTCTCCAATTTCTGTCCATTTTCCCAAGTGATTTTTCTAAAGGTCTGGCTAAATAAGTCCTACTCAAAAAATCTCCAGTGACTCTGTATTTAATTTAGAATCAAATATAATATCTTTTGGCATTTAAAACTCTTTGTAACCTGGCCCTTTTCTATCTTTCTGGCCTTCTCATGCTTTATTCCCTTCTATACAAATGTACATTTCAGCTAGAAGGGTGACTAAGCCAGGGTTCTTACAGCCTAGTGAGAGCCAATTGTTAAATGTTCAATGTGAGCACTTTGGAAATTGGCTACTAGAAATAAGGGATTGATTTACTGTTTGTTGATTGTCTAGAATTAAAAAGTGTTGTAGAAAATGTTAATGATGAAGATTAAATTTAAAGTGTTATGTATACATTTTTTCCAGAGAAATGGTTGTTAGACATTTTTCAGCTGTCCCCTGATTCCAACCATTCTGGCCTTCTTGTTCTGCACCTATACCACTCCATCTGCCTTTGTACTAGATACCCAAGCATGTACCCTCCTCACCTCTACTTCTTAGAATTCCTTTCTCCTTCTAGACTCAGATCAAATACTAACTTCAACAGGAGGCTGGTCTCTCCAGTTGCTATTTTTAATAACCAGAGGCAGTATAGAGTACCTCTGAAGTATTTATCTTGTGTATGTATGTTATGTATATATATCTATTCATCTATTTAATGTTTTCCCCACCATTAGGATGGAAGTTCCCTGAGGTCAGTGACTCTTTTTACTTTTACTTTTCTTCATATGCTCAGCAGTTGGCACATTACCTGGCCTCAGTCCTTAATAAGTGCTTTTTGATAGATTGACTTTAAAAAACTAGAAAAATATGGCATTAAGAAAATCACTTCAATGGCTGAATGGAGAATGTATTAGAGTGGGGAGAGAGTTGAGGCAGTCAGACCCACCAGCAAGATATTTAGAAGTCTAAGAGTGAGGTGATGAGGGCCTGGATCAGAATAGTGCCATAACGAAGGAGAAAAGGGTGCATATTTGAGAGATGTGAATAGAAAAGAGAAAGGTGAAATTGGCAGGCCTTGGCAACAGATTGGATATGGGGATATGAGAAATAGTGAGGAGTTGAGAATAACAAATAAATAGTGAGCCTGAGGGCTTGGGAAAATAGTATTTCCCTTAATAGTAGTAGGGAAGTTGCTGGGGAGGACTTATGGGAAAAGATAATGAACTCAGTTTGGGGCATTTTGAGTTAAAGATATCTACTGGAATCCAATTTGAGATGTCTGAAAGGCAATTGGAAATGTGAGATCGCAGGTCAGCAGAGAGGTGAAAGAGGGATAGATAGATTTGAGAATCATCAACACCAAGATGATAATTGAATCCATGGGAGCTGATAAGATCACCAAGTAAAGTAGTATAGAGGGAGAAGAAAAGAAGAAAAGCCCAGGAAAGAACTCTGAGGTATACCTACAGTTAAAAGACGTGACCTGGATGAGGAAGGGAGACAAAAGAGTGGTCTGATAAGTAAGAGGAGGACCAGGAGAGAGTAGTGTCTTGAAAACTTGGTGAGGAGAGAATTATCAAGCAAAAGAGGGTGATCAATAGTGGCAAAGACTGCAGAGAGGTCAATAAGAATGAAAATTGAGAAAAGGCCATTGGATTTGGCAAATAAGAGATCATTAGTAATTTTGAAGAGGGCAGATCTGGTGGAAAGATGAAGTAAGAAACTGGATTGTAAAAGATTAAGGAGTGAGGGGAGAGTAAGTAGAGGCACCTATTATAGATAACCTTTTCAAGGAGTTTCACTACAAAGGACAGAAGAAATATTGGATGATAATTAACAGAGATGGAAGGATCAAGTAAGAGTGTTTTGAAGATGAGGGAAACATGGAAATATTTGTAGGCAGCAGGGAAGGAAGGAGTACAGAGGAAGAGTTTAAAGATTAGGTACAGAATGGGGATGACAGAGTGGGCAATCTGTTGGAGGAAAATGGATAGAATGGAATCACTTGTGTGAGTAAAGAGGTAGGCCTGGAAAAGGAGTAAGGCCACCTCATCATGTGAGACAGGAGTGAAGGAGAAAGTAGTGGTAGAAGGCATCTGAATGATATGAGATGAGGAAAAGGGAAAAAGAGGGAATTCAAGACAAATGGTCTCATTTTTTTCTATAAAATGTGAGGCAAGGTTCTCAACTGAGAGCGAGCTAAAACAGAGACCTAAGAAACTTGTTGACCAGCAAAGCTGATTAACATAGGTATCATCCTTCATTTGTACCACCAACAGTTTGCTTATTACACATAAATCCTATATTTAGATTCAGGGAGTGTGAGGTTGTGTTTCTGTTTCTTGAACTCTGTGGAACTGGAATAGTTCAGAAAGTCAAAGTATGAGATATGGAACCTCACCTCAGAGTTTCCCTGTGAGCATCAGTATTGCCATTCCAACTTTGAGAATGATAGAGTCATAGAATGTTAAAGGCTAAGGAGAACTTATTGACCTAGTCCAACCTCTTCATTTTACAGATAATAAAACTTGAGCTCACAGAAGTTAAATGACTTGTCCAAGGTCATACAACTAATTACCAGCAGGACTTAAAACCAAATCTCCTACTTCCAAGTCTGCTGTCTAAGAAACTTAGACATAGAGACCACATGAAACTCTGATTTAGAGTTGGAAGGAATCTTAGAGATCACGTGATACCACTCATCACTTTATAGATATGAGAAGCCAAGGTTCGGAGATCAGTGGCTGGACCAAGGTTATAGGATTAGTTAGTGGAGGGAAGGGAAGCAGGTCATAATCAGTTAGTGGTAGAGCCAAGACTGGCGTCTAAGATTGTAAGTCACTTTCCAAAAGATAGTTACATCTTAGAACTTAGCCCATTACCCAAGCATATAACCCTTTTACTCCCTCCCATTGCACTATGGGTCAAAGCTATTGTGATTTAGTCTGATGAGTTCCCCAAAGTGTTGTTATTTTTAATTACCAGAGGCAGTGTAGAGTAAATATAATAATAATAATAACTCATATTTGTGTAGTGTTTTAGGGTATACAAAGAACTCCCAACAAGGAGCTGAAATACCTCAGCCCCAGTCTTTATTCTGCTGCTTATTGGTTCATATGACCTTGCAAATCATCTACCTTCTTAGAAGTTCATCCATAACCTGCAAATAAATACATCTGTTCTGCCTACCTCACAGGGTTATCTTGAGGATTAAATGATACTGCTTAATGTATGTGGAAGTTATAAATGACTATACAAATGGGTGTTTTTTGAGGACTGAAACTGATTTTGCCAGTATAGAGAATTCTCAGCAAGGAAACTCTCCATCAATGCAGATCATCACATGCTTTGAAATATGTAATCTTAGGGTTGCCTGAGACATTAAGAGGTTAAATAACTTTTCCAGGGTCACACAGAGAAGAACTTGAACACATCTTCCTGACTCTAAGACCAGGATGCTATCCATTATGCTACACTGCCTCTCATCTACTATTATTGCTAAATTTTGATGCATAAAATATTACTTAATATAAGTGGTCATCATTCCGGCCTTGTATTTTTTATGGAAGAATTTTTGCAATTATAGAAGCTATTGCAATATGTATTGCAAATCCTTTCAAAATACTCCTGTCCTTAACACCTATAGTTCTCATAACTTTGCCATGTGACTCATGTTGTTTCAGGATGTCACATTTTCTTGCCCATAGTTGGGACATCTGTATTCTTATGAATTATTTCTTTGTCCTCGCTAATACGTATCCTACCACTTGATTTATTAATAGCAATAGGCATAAGATCTTTGTTAATCCATAGATCTAATTGTCAAACTCTTATGGGGAGAATCAATGACAGAAAAATTAAAAGAGATATCCAATGGCATTCATAGGGTTACAGATTTAGAGCAAGAAAAGATGCTGAGTCATCATCTAAGAAAACCCACTCATTTTAAAGACAAAAAATTGAGACCCAGAGATATCAAGTTGCTTGCCCAAAGGAACCCAGATATTAAATAAAGCACAGGATGACAAGACACAGATTTAGAACTGGAAAGGACCCCTGACACCATATTGCTCTTTATTTCAGATTAAATAAGTGACTTGTTCAAGGTCACATGGGGAATAAATAGTATCTAAGTGTGCCATTTAGAAGACCTCTCCCTTTCTCCCTTTCCTTCATTCATTAGCATCTGTTCCAATTCCCCATTGACATATAGAAGTGATCCTAAGTTACAAAGTTCTCTTTAAAGAAATAAAGAACAAATTAAAGAACTAGAGGAATATTGAGTTTTCATGGTTAGTCTATGCCAATATAAGGAAAATGACAATACTCCCAAAGATAATTTACACTTTTAACGTTATATCAATCAAATCACCATGGCAATATTTTGTAGCAGAAGTGTCAAACTCAAATAGAAATGGAGCCCTAAAAAAAAAACTACAAATGAATACCAACTATGTCACATTGCATTTTTACTTATTTTGTTAAACATTTCCCAATTACATTTTAATCTGGTTCCACTGCAGGCACTGGGAGTTTTGCTGGCCATTTATAACCTGTTAGGATGAGTATGATATCTCTGCTTTATAGCACTTGGTAAAATAATAACAAATTTAATTTGGAAAAATGAAAAATCTAGAATATCAAGGGAAGTAAGGACAAAGGGGAAATAGCACTCCTAGTCCTCAAATTTTGTTAAGAAAGCAGCAGTCATCAAAACCATTTGGTATTGATTAAATAAGAGATAAATCAATGCAACAGATAAACAAAGGAAATTCAGAAACAATGGAATTCAATAACCCAGTGATAAAATGGAAAACATAAATTACCTAGGAAAATACTGCTTATTTGATTTTTAAAAACTTCTGAGAAAACTGAAAGTAGTCTGACACAAATTAGGCTTAGACCAATACCTTGCATCATAAACAATACATTCCAAATGCATATGTGACTATAATATTAAAGACCATACTATTAAAAAATTAGAAGCAACAGATCATACACCTGTCACATCTATGGATAGGAGATATCTTCTTAAACAAAGAAGAGGCAACTGCAAAAGATAAAATAGGTAACTTAGGTTATATGAAACTGAAAAGCTTCTTGACAGACAAAATTAATGCAGACAAGAAAGGAAGCCGTTAAATGAGGGGAAAATCTTTGTATTAAATCTCACTGATAAAGGTTTGATATCCAAGATATACAAGCAGTTTACATAAGCAGTTTATATATACATGTGTAGATATATAGAGAGAGAAAGAGAGAGATTTTGTAACTAATAGCCATTCTCCAACACATAAGTGGTTTTAAAAAAAAAGATATCAATAAACAGTTCTCAAAAGAAGTGCAATTCACAGCTACGTGAAAGAATACTTCAAATCATTAGTAATAAGAGAAATGCAAATCAAAATTACCCAGAGGTTTCATTTCATACTTTGCCAATTGTTAAAGGTGACAAAAATAGCAACAGTCAATATTGTACAGGTTGTACCATACATATTAGTATATCATGTACACTAATATATTGGTACACCAACATATTGCTGGCAGAGAAATTTTGAATTATGCAAATATAGTGACTAAAATGCCCATGTCCTTTGAACCAGAGACTCTGTTATTGGACTGATACTCCAAGGAAGCCATTGATAAGAATAAAGTCCTCATAGAGACCAAAATATTTATAGCAGCACTTTTTATAATATCAAAGAATTGGAAACAAAGCAGATGCCCATTGATTAGGCAATGGATAAACAACTTGCAGTACATTAATATAATGGAATATTATTGCTGTAATAAATTATGTGTGATGAATAAGAGAAACTTGGAAAGATCTATTAGAAAGATGAACTGATGCAAAATGAAGTAAGCAGAGCCAAGAAAACAATATGTAACAATGTCTATGTCAACATAAATGGAAAGAGCCACACCAAAAAAAAAAAAAATCAAAAGTGAAGCATGACTAAAATGAAGAGATATGAGAAAATACCCCTAACCCATTACTTCATGGAGTTAGGAGGTCCACAGCTGTTACACATTGCACATGTTTTCAGACTCTTTCAATGCATTAATCAGACGTGCTGATTTTTTTGCCTTTTTCTTTCTTTTCTTAAAAAAATACTATTTCTTAAATGAGATGACTCTCTGGGAGGAGGAGCAAGGATATAAGGGATAAGTATGATGATGTAAAAAAAAAAAAGACATCAATAAAAATGTTGTTTTGTTGTGTTTTTTTTTAAGTGACTCTAGGTTTGTAGCAGTGCTACTTATATGCTGACTGGTCCTACAAAACTAGAAAAGCTTCAAGCCTGATCTTCAAAGTTCTCAGAGGGTCAATATCAGGGTATTTCATCTCCAGAAGGAAAATCAACAGGAAGTGAATTTCTGGCTACATAGAGGTGTTTAGATCATCACCACTCTGTGCTAATGAAACCACAGCTCCTTGAAGACTATGGTCAGACTTTATGCTAGGCCACAGAATACAATCACAAAGAGATTCTCCAGAGCATACCTATTGAGCTCCCTACATCCCTATGTAGAGGTATGAGGCCATTTCACCATCGACCATGGTGAAATTATGCAAGAAAATGCATGACCTCAAGGAGACCCCAGTTGACTCTCCAGCAGCAGATTCAACATAAAGTTACTGCAAATTTCTTCACTCCTCTTCACATTCATAACAGATAATAATGTATATGAGTAATGGAACATGTTGATGACATTTACTGTACATGCTAATGGCAATCAAAAATGGACTTAACCTGAAGTTCTTCAGAATACCACTGAACGTCTTCATTTGTCTCTGCTCGCTAGTTCTCATTTTATATTTTCCCATACACCTATGGAAAAGGACATGAAGATATGTAGTTACTATAGGAAAAGAGTGTGATATAGTAGAAAGAGCACTAGTTCTGGAGTCCAAGGATAAAGATTTAAATCACACCTTTGATATTACCTCTGTGGCTAGTCAAGTAATTCAACTTCTCTGGTGCTAGTCTGTAAAATGAAAGAACAAGAGGGAAACCTGCCAGTTTGTGACTAGAAGAGATCTATTCCTTATTAACTTTTTAGAAGCAGTTGCTCATTGTAGGGTGTCTGTAAATTGCCTAAGAGTTCTCTTGTTTTCTTTAACATTTCAATGAAATGATAATTTTGTGGCTGGAATGATTGCTAGCAGGTAGAGGGTTTTAACATTCTAGTAGATAACCAGGCAGAGATTGTTCCAAGCTTCCAATATGGGGGCTATATGCCAAGAGAGTAAAAAAATGTACAATGGCTTTGTACCTAGATCCTTCTTGCCGTGAGAGACCCTGAGTCTGTCACAAGACTTACATTAGCAAACAAAGGAATGAAACTTTTCACAAAGAAAGCCTCTTTAATTGCTTGGAATAAATTATGAGATGTTCACAAACCCAAAACAAACTCCTCAGCAATTGCATAGAATACATCCATCCTAGCTAGTTTTGTAATTGCTGTCAAAAATCTCCCATATTTTGGAATGGCTATAGCACAGATTGGTTACATGTGAAATTTAAAATATTATACCCTTCATCAAAGTCACATGGATTGGTTTTTACTTCCCATTACTGCTGTATGTTGAATACTTTCATTTAAAAAGAAAACGTGGTTCCCATCTCAAATGTGGAGTTAGGGCAATTTTTACCAAAAATGGTACAAATATGCTTGAGAAGCATTCATCTTTGAGTGGAAAGGGAGACCTGGCTGTCAGACCTCTGAATGTTTGAATTCTAACAATGACATATGTATGTATGTGAATTCACAAAAAGTTTACATTTTTGAGAGAAAATTGCTCTGAAATAAGGCAGCCAAGCACTCAAGGCATTTCTCAAAGAGGACCAAAGGGATTTATCTCCCTTTTAATTAATAAAAGGTTGTTGGAAATTCAATAACAGCATAGTTTAAACATGACATTCCAGTCTAGATGGTGTTTTCCCCCTGTTGCTTGTTTGCAATTGTTATTTGCTATAATTTGCTACTCTATAAAAATTGAGCATATACATTAGAATAGGAACTGAGGTCTATGGACTATTCCATGTTCTTTTCCTAATGACGATTTTGTTGTTGTTGTTGTTCAGTCATTTCAGTCACGTCTGACTCTTTGTGACCCCTTTTGGGGTTTTCTTGGTAAAGATACTGGAGTGGTTTGTCATTTCCTTCTCCAGATCAGTTTACAGATGAGGAAACTGATGCAAACAGGGTTAAGTGACTTACCCAGGGTCACACAGCTTAAAAGTGTCTGAAGCCAGATTTAAACTCAGGAAGAAGAGTAGTCTTAACTCCAGGCCAGGCAATTTATCTACACCACCTAGCTGCCCCATTATGTGCCAATAAAAATAGATAGTGTTATAATAATCATTGTCCTGCTTTTAAATTTTAGGTCAATTTCTCCTTCAATTTGGCTGTACTACATTTTCCATGACCTGTACATTGGAATGGAGAGACATGCTTGTTTTTTGCTTACTTTTTAAATTTTCTTTTGAAATGTTTTGCTGATACTTTTTTTTACATTATTCATATCCTGATATACCTGAACCTTCCCTTATAATAAAAGTCACAAAAGTTTGTTTTTTAAGTTAAGCAAAACTAACTTCAAACATGACTTCATCTGACAGTGAATGTAACATTCTGTTCCCCTACTATGACAACTCTCTATCAAAAGGAAATGAGTCTTACATTACATCTATAGTACCAAAATTGGTCACTGTAATCTTTTCAGCTAACTTTTAATATTGTTTGCATTTACATCGTTGTAGTCATAGTGTACGTTCCCAAGTTTATGCTTTCTTTACCACATACTTATTTCTGAAATATGATTCAAAGATCTGTTCAGGATATAGAGTTGAGAAAGAAAGCACCATTTGATATGTAATAATAAGCTGTAATGTAAAGAAAGCACCATTTGATATGTAATAATAAGCTGTAATGCTTTTCATAGTTTTGTTATGAGATGTCTTTTGAACAAAGAAACTAAATATTTGCAAGATACTTAGTGATCCCTGGTTTTGTTGAGTTTTTTAATAGTCAACCAATTTATACTTGGACATAAATTTATCTGATTTATTTTATATTTGAGTTATAATGTTATGGAACAAGCCTGATATGACTGCTAAGGAATATTTTTCTTCAAAACCAGATACATTGAGTGTTTATGTGTACCAGGTACCTTAAATGAAATATATTCTAATGTACATGATGGAAGTGGAATAGATGAAGCAAGGGATATCACAGAGTAATGGAAAGAGCACTGAATTAGAAAGCAGAAAAGGTAGGTTTGAGACTTGGCCTCAACTCTTGGACAAATCACTGAACCCCTCAATGCCTGTTCCCTTGTCTGTAAAATGTGGCCAATAAAACTTGAACTACCTGCTTCATAGGTCATTGTGAAAACCAAATAAAAATAATACATACAAAGCATTGTGTTAGTTATTTTACATAACTGGTGCCCAAATAGGAAGTGTGAGGTTTTGATGCTGACAGGCAATAAGCCAAGGTGCAAAAGTATGCTCAGCTTAGAGAATTCTCCACTTACAGCAGCAATTGCTATTTCAAAGAAGAAAAAAATGGGATACGGGAAATTAGAGAGGAAAGGCAGAATGTGGTACAGGAATATATGATGGGGAATATATCAAGTAAATATGTTATGTCATAAATATGCTGACACTACTCATCTCAAAAAAGTGAAGAAGAAAATGCTAGTTTTCACCCCCAAAAAAATGTACAAATTGCCTCAACTTCTCACATTTTTTTATAGTGGATCCAATTTTTTTTTTGCATATTCCATTCCTTAACCTGAAATTAACTTTCATCTCCTCCTTGTACACTGTGAGTGTATTCATGTTAGCTAGAATTTTTGCCTCCATTCATTAACTTAATAACACTAAACAATACATGTTGAAAGAACCACAGAAATCAAAACTCACATTCTTTCCTTGTCACTCTTCATTTCCTCCCTTTTCTTATCTCTTCCTTGCCCCTAATTTCACTTCTATTTTGCTTTCAACAACAGGTTCTCTATAGTTATGAAGAGATTGTTTATTTTGTGGTTGAATTCATTTGCATTTATTAATCCTCTTTCTTTAAATTAAGCAAGCACATTTAGAAAAAAGACAACTCCAAGACACATACTCAAACAAGGAAGTGGTTAAAGCCACAGACTGGGAGTTAGGAAGAGTCTTTCATTATATAATCAGTAGAAAGTTATTCTTTTTCTGTGTCATACTGGTCCATCTGTAAAATGACTGGTGGTCCTTGTCATGAGTATGTGTGAGAAATATTATAAGGACAAGTTAAAGTTTTAAGAGTTCTCTGAGATTGTTGGGGAAACTAGTTTTTATCCCTCAACCCAATATGGAGTGAGAAAAATTATAGGAGTTGCCCATTGGCTTTCAAAGCTAGGACGAAAGATAGAGAAGTGTTAGATCAAGCCAATATATATGCTGGGGTTGGGGTCTGTTTTGTTTGGTCCAGATCTACAATTTCTTTGATATAGTAAACTCCCTGTGAAGGGTATCTATTTATCAATGTAGATCAGTACCTGCTCTGCAACTTAGAGAGCTGTCTTAGGCATTGAAAGGTTGAGTGCTTTGCCTGTGGACATTTTTGTCACAGGAAGACTTGAAACTTACTCTTCCTGATTCCAAATGCCATCTATCCTCTATTCCAGAGGTTCTCAAAGTGTGATCCCAGGTTTCTTAGGGGTTCCTCAAATCCCTTTAGGTGGTCCATAAGCTCAAAACTATTTTAATACTGACATTTTAATTTGTTGTTGTTGATGATGTTTAGTCATTTCAATCATGTTCAACTCTTTGTGACCCCATTTTGACATTTTCTTGGCAAAGATACTATAGTGGTTTGCCATTTCCTTCTCCAGCTCATTTTATAGATGAGGAATTGAGATAAACAGGGTTAAGTGACTTGCCCGGGGTCACAGAGCTAGTAAATGTATAAGGCCAGATTTGAACTCAGGAAGATAAGTCTTCCTAGCTTCAGATCTGGCACTCTATTTGATGCACCACCTAGCTGCCTTAGACAT
Organism: Vombatus ursinus; assembly: GCF_900497805.2. NCBI lineage: Eukaryota > Metazoa > Chordata > Mammalia > Diprotodontia > Vombatidae > Vombatus > Vombatus ursinus. The sequence continues at coordinate 6,011,685 of NW_020954590.1, forward strand.
CTTAATACTATACTATTAATACCATACTTCTGTTGTTGTTTCATCCCTGTCCAATTCTTTGTGACACCATTTGGGGTTTTCTTGGCCAAGATACTGGAGTGATTTGCCATTTCCTTCTCCAGTTCATTTTACAGATGAGGAATTGCGGCTGACTTGCCCAGGATCACACAGCTACTAAGTGTCTGAGGCCAAATTTGAAATCATGAAAATGAGTCGCCCTGATTCCAAGCCCAATGCTCTATCCACTGTGCCAATAACATTTTAACCTCTAATATGATAAATGTTCATGGATGTAACCCACCTAAAGCTCTTTGGAGTTCTCAACAAAGTGTAAAGGGGTTCTGAGACCAATAAGTTCCAGAGCCACAGCTCTATACCACCCTGCCTCACATAATGTTATATGAAGAAAAATAAATGAAGAGAAGAATAAGGTACATCTGCACTTCACCAGTTTAGATAAGCTAGTGGCTCCTGCTGTGAACATTGCTATTCATCTTGCTTCTATGTGTAAATTAAGCAAAACCTGACAACTTGATTTCTTCTTGAGGAAATTCAATGCCCTCTTCTGACACATTAAACATTTAGCTGACCTGTTTGATGCAACAGTAGCAGCACAGGGTTTTATACATATTATTATCACATAAGAAATGAGGACAAGAGCTAACCCAGTTGATTTGTCAATTCCAGATACCATACTGTTTTCTGGACTGCATTTTATATCAGGCCAACACAACAAAGGAAATAACAGCAATTGTGTTACAACAGCTGGATAGAATGAGTGTCTGATTTGCCCTGTTGAAAGATTTGTTCATAGATTTATTTTCCTATATCTAAAAATGTATTCGATATAAATTATAACCTTAACACTGGACTTTCCAGCTTTTGTCATTTCCTTTTACCCATGTTTGTTCAGTGAATTATTTCATGAACCTGATTCTTCCCACTACTACTGATTCTCTCAGTTGCTTAGTACCAACAATAATGACTCCTTTTTCAAATTAATGATTACAAAGAAATTGATGGAGAGGGGAGGGAGATTTGTTTTTTAACCTTGAAAATAGTTTAATCAAAATCTTAATTTCAAACCTTTCTCCTCACATCTGAGTAGAGAGTGGGAGTAAAAGTTCTAGGGCAGAATGTAGCCTACCTACATTGTCAGATCTAGTCACTGTATTGAGTGTTTTTGATAGATTGCTTTCTTTGTTGTTAAGGACATTTCAATCTTGTAAGTGTTCTCTATTTTTTTTTAAATCATTGAGATATAATGATAAAAAGCATCAGTTAAGTATTTTTTAAATATTAATTTTAAAATGCTTGTTTCTGTGATTGTGTTAATGAGGTTTAGAGAATCTGAGGAATGGAAAAAAGCTTCTCACCACAACCATCTAACTACAAGGCTTATTCATTATATATAGAGTATTTTATAGATGTACTTATTCATAAAATGAAGGTACAAGAGGCAGGCAAGAGTGTGTTCTCCACTTTATTGTCATCCCCAGGTCGCTACTTTGGTCTGTTACAAGGAAATAAACCTACATATTTAGGGAGTTGAATCCCAAGAAACAAGATTGGTCCAGGTCACCAATTGGTTCTGGATGACCTGTCAATGTCAGGGGTTGTAGGATTTTACACAGAGGTACACAAAAGGAAGCTGAATCCTTTATGCCCCCAATTTTATGGTAAGCAGGTAAATTTAAATACAATGGTTAGCAGAATTGGAACTGCTCTTATACATGGTAACTCCATCTGTCTATCTGCATATATCTCTCCTCTTAAGGGTTCCATTGCTAATCCTTCTTATATAATGTAAACTGCAATTTCTCTTTGTCATTGGAAAGGTAAATAAGGAACAAGATTCTCTAAAGACTGTTTTTCACTTCTAAAAAATGTACCAAACAATACATAAGGCAGCATGGTATAGATAGAAAGTTACCCTGGAAGACAGGAATCATGTAATTTGAGCACTGAAAAGGACTATCAACCAACTAGTCCAAACCTTACCTAAAAGGAATCTCCACTATAACACACCCAAAAATGGTCATCCAGCTTCTGATTGAAGACCTCCAAGAAGAAGGATCCACCATGCCTCAGAAGAGTCCATTCCACTTTTAAACAGCTCTAATTGTTAGGAAGTTTTTCTTAACATCAAGCAACAAGTCAATAAGCATTTATTAAGTATCTACTATATGCCAAGCATTATACCAACCCTCAAAAACTTCCTATCTAATGGAAGAGACAACATACAAACAACTATTTATGAACAAGATATATAAAGGATAAATTGGAGATGATCTCAGAGGGAAAGCACTAATATTAAGGGGGATCAGAAAATACTACTTACAGAAGAGGTGATTTTATCTGAAACTTGAAGGAAACCAGGAAAGTGATGAGACAAGGATCAGGTGGGAGAGCTTGGAGGACAGCTAGTGAAAATGAATGGAGGGGCAGCTAGGAGGCACATTGGATAGAGAACAGCCCTGGATTTAGGGGGACCTGAGTTCAAATCCAGCCTCAGACACATAACACTTACTAGCTGTGTGATCCTGGGCAAGTCACTTAACCCCATTGCCTAACCCCCCCAAAAAAATGAATGCAGTCAAGAGATGGAGTGTGCTGTACAAACAATATCAAAGTCAGTGTCCCTGGATCTCACAGTATATGCTCGGAGAAAAAAGTGCAAGGATACTGAAAAGGTAGGAAGGGGTCAAGTTATAAAGTGCTTTAAAACCAAACCATTGATTGTATATTTGATTCTGGATATATCTGCCATTGGAGTTTACTGAAAGCTCCACCTTCTGTTATCCATTCTTATCATCCATCTACCTTACCTACCTCATTTCTTCTTAATTTCTCCTTTTCCTATGCTGTTTCTTTTGAAAAGTATATCCAACCAGATCCATGCACCATTTATAGGTCTCATTCTCTAAACCTCAATGATATCTATAAGGTCAAATTTGACTCCTCGTAATAGGATTTCTAGCTTATTACCTAAATTCTGGGCACTTATACGTAGATATTTACTACTAGCTTTTCACTGCACTTTGTTTCCTTTGAGCTTCTTGGTTATTTAAACTGCAATTTTTTCCTTCTTTTTAGTCATGCTCTATATAATATAACTTGAGATTTGTACATAGACAGTCTTCTCATCCTTTCTCCAATTTTCCTGTCTTTGGCATCAAGAAGAACTATATTAAAGTTCTTCCTCTGACACATACTAACCATGTAACTTTAATCTTCCAATTCTCCAGGCAACATTTTAAGATTATAAGCAGATGCCAATTTGCATTGGTAGAGGAAATTTACTCATTGAGAGTTTCCCATGCCAATAAAGTCAAAAATCCTGCCGCCCCCCAAAAAAAGGAAAATAATGAGAAATAATAAAATAAAAAATAATAATTTTATAATAAATTGTTTAAAAAACTATCTTATCTGTTTTTATCTGGATGAAGAAATATTTAACAATTGCTTTAGATACTGAATGAAAGATAATGCCTTTAATACCTTGTGTTCACTTAAAAATCACAAAAAAGTACTAGATTAAGCATGAGGTTTGTAGTAAATATATCAAAGATCTGACATCAGTAATCTATATGGACCTAATGCATAATATTGTCAGTACATATTCCTCAGTAAAGCAATGATCAGAAGACATATTTCTCCTCCAATCTACCTGACTGCTTGATCCTTCTCAGTTTCTTGCAAGGTCATCATCTATGTATACACCATAACCATGTGTGTCCCATGAGGCTCTGAACTGAGTCCTCTTCTTTTCTATCTATACTCTCTTCCTTGGTGATCTCAAATTTCCATAGGTTTATCATCACTATTCAGATGTTTTACAAATTTATAGAGAGGGGAAAGAAAGGGAAGGGAGGGAATAGAAGAAGAAAGAAAGAAAAGGGAAGAGAGGGGAGGAGAGAGCAAAGAAGGAAAAAGAAATGAGGAGAAGAGAAAAGAAGAAAAGGAGAAGGACATGAAAAAAGAAGGGGGAAAGGAGAGGAAAGAAGGGAAAGAGAAGGGGCGAAGAATGAAGGAAAGGGACTGGGATAAAATGGAACAGAAGGGAAGAAAGGGGGAGAAAACTGAAAGAATGTGAGGGGGGGTGAGAAGATAAAGGAAACAAAGTCAAAGGAAATAAAACTTTCAGTAAACCTGTAAGGAAACAGAACAAAAGGTATTTATTTATTCTTATTAGTTAAATGTTAAGGGCTTTCTGAGAAATCTTACTCTTTATTTTGATTACTTGTTTTTATTGAAACTTATTAAGTTTATAATTTTTAAATTCTAAAAAAGCAGATATGGGGAAGGATAAATCATTTGGGAGTAGGGAGAGAATCAGTAAAGGCTAAATGAAAGAAATTATGCTTGAGCTAGGCTGTTGCCATACACAGATCTTTTTATACAAATTTGCTGACCACTTTATTATATCTAGGTACAGAAATTTATAGAGTTTTAATGAGTAGGGTAAAAATGGTGGATCTCTAGGTAAGATTTTTATTTCCTACTCTTACCTATAATCTCACTGATAATCCTGACCATATTTTTTCATTTATCAAAGCTTATAAATTTCAGTCCCAAGATACGACCAAGTAAAGTGGTCAGCAGATCCATACAAATAGACCTCTCTATGGCAACAGTCTAGCTCAAATTTCACCTCCTCAATGGAGCATTTCCCTGTCCTTACCGTCCTAAATTAAGCAATCTGTCTGGATCTCTCCATGGTCCTTATCACATTCTACCTTATATCATACTAACTTGAATACAGCATTTCACAGGCAGCAAAGTATTGTAGATCAAAGTCTTAGACTTAGTGTGAGAAAGACCTGGGTTCAAATATTGCCTCTGATGCTTGCCTGCTGGGTAATGACATACAGATTGCTTGAATTCTAGGAGGTTCAATAGTGCATTCCCCAGAGCTTTGCTGTGAAGCTCAAATGAAGGAATGTGTGTAGAGTTCCTTGTTAGGTTTAAAGCAATAAATGTTCATTATTCTTAATCCTCCTATTCATGCTATTAAATTATTTACTCTCTAAAGGCAGCAACTCTATGATTTCTCATTTTGGAAAAAGTACCTAGAATGGTATTTTGGATGTAGGTAACTTATGATGTTTCTCCTCAGGAATGAGGTTAGCTTTATTTTAGCACTTCTAATAGCCAGAAGCTATTAAAAAAAAAATTCCCCTATGTCTCTGGCCTCCAAATTCCCCCTCACCAAAAAAAGAAAAAAAAAACACCACTTTCTACCATATTAAAATTCATTATTTCTCCTTCCATATTATAAGGGAAGGGAATAGGAAATGAGCATTTATTAAGTACTTGCTATGTGTCAGGAACTATGTTAAGCATTTTACAAATATTACCTCATTTGAGTCTCACAACAGCCCTGTGAGACACATGCTATTATTATCCCCACTTTTCAGTTGAGGAAACTGAAGCAAAGGTTAAGTGACTTGCTCAAGGTTAGTTACTTGCCCAGCAAGAATCTAAGGCTAATTTTGAACTCAGGTCTTCCTGACTTGGAGTCAGCTGTTAAGGTTCTTATTTCTTTCACAGATGTGTCATCTGTATTCAGAAATAAAGCCAGGGTTAGATAGATCAGACACTCTAGGCTCCCTGCCCCTCCACGAAGGTATGAGGAAATCAAAGATCAGGTATTTCCTCTTCCTTCACACCACTGTCCCTCCCACCCAAGATTGAACTGGAAAGGACACAGGAATATGAATGATAGTCATCTATAACTTGTCCCACTGCGGATAAGCTAGATACCTAGGAAAGAGAATGGGGAATATGGGGCCACTCCACTTCTAAGTGTCAGATTCCTTGAATATCTATCATTGTGCTCACTCAGGACTCAAACTGACTAGACTTCCCCATACTCTGCTAGAGACCTGTGTGTTCAGGTCCCATTTGCCTCTTGTGGACTATAGCAACAACCTCCTAATCAGATTCCCAAATTTGCAGACTCTTTCCCTCTCTAAACCATCCTCCATACAGCTGCAAAAATACTTTTCCTAAAGCATATCTAACCATACAATTTCTCTGCTTGAGAACCTTAAATGGTTCCCCCATTGATTCTAGAAGAAAATAGAAACTTGGCATTTAAAACTCCTCATCACCTGGCTCCAGCTTACTTTTCCAGATTTATTTTACATTACTCTTCATCACACACTACACATTTCAAACAAACCAGCCTACTTGTTGATCTCAGAATGTAGTATTTCACCTCTTACCCTAAGGTATGAGCCTTTGCATAGGCTACCCCAAATGCCTGAAATGTTCACTTCTACTTCTAGGCTTCTGAGCTCCATTCAAGGTTCAGATTACATGCTAAGTCTATAGGATTTAGGCATTGGAAACCTCCCTAGATTCCCTAGTTGTTCCTGCTGTCACTTTCATAAACTGATCATGTAAATACTTATGTCTGCATAGGTTGCATCCCACCCCATCACCACCACCCTCAGTAGAGTAATGGCATTTTGGTAAAGTAGACAGGGGCTGTTTTTCATTTCATCTTTGTATACCCAAGAGCCTTACACATAGTAGTTGTTTAGTAAATGCTTCTTGGATTGAATTTGATTGAAAGATTCCCAGTGATCCAGAGGGGCAAATCCTTCTGAATTCCACTTTCCTACTCCACTTTCCAGTGCCCCAAGGTCTCCATTATTTCCCCTGTCCTCCTCTCCTCTACTATTTTCTTCTGCTTGTCCCAGGTATGAAAATCCCTCGAGGTATTTCTGATAGTTCTATTCAACAGAAGTAATCAGTCAATAAAAATGTTTTCCAAAGGAAATAGTTATTCTAAACCTTTGCTTAGGCACATCACCTGAGATAGTTTCCTACCATATACTTGTACCTTAGAACATTACAAATTATGTGGAGAGAGAGAGAGAAAGAGAGAGAGAGAGAAATTCTGTTCACTGCAACTGCATCCCAGAGATTCAAGCTTGATTATCAAACAGAAGTGTTTATTAGGAAGTGCTTTGATCAACATGGAAATGTCATACCATCCTTCCTCATATTTTATACAAATATCATAAACTGGAAAATATAATTTATAATTTTAGGCTGTTTGAGGGCTTGTTGAAACTCTACTGAAGAATTTTTAACCTTTTTTGTGTGTCATGGGCCCTTTTGGGAATCAGTCTGGTGAAGCCTAGGGACCCCTTCTCAGAATAATGTTTTAAATGCATAAAGTACATAAGATTAAAATAGAAATCAATTTTATTGAAATACATGATAAAAATATTTTTTAAAACTCACAGACCTTAGATTAAAAGCCCTTGACTAAAGTTCAATTTTTAAATTAAAACTAGAAGAAACAGATACTTTTTTTTAATCTCTTCCATCCCATATAGCTTCTTTTCAAAAGGTAAACACAGAGATAAGACTCCTCCTAAGGAGATCAAATTGTTTGCATGTAAGAGTAAAAGCAAAATATGGAAATATGTTTTACATGGCTTTACATGCATAATCAATATCATATTGCTTGCCTTCTCAAGGTGGTGGAGGGCAGGAGGGAAATAATTTGGAACTCAACTTTTTTTTTAAATGAATGTTAAAACTGTTTTAATGTAGTTGGAAAATATTTAATGAAATAAATGAAAATATACTTTTTAAAAAGAGTAAAAGGAAATTTAACTTTGTGATACCTGAAGCCATTTCCTTTTTACACAAGCTAATGGATTGTATTAGTGGAATAGTTCTAATCCATGTAGTTGTCCTGCCCTTATGTTATGATTAAGAGAGATAGCTATCTAACCACCTGCCTATGATCAACACTACAAAGAACATCCTGGGAATTACAGTATTTAGTTAGTCATGCTTTATTATTCTGGTTTCATCTCTCCCAGAGAAAGAATGAGCCCCAATCAAGGCTCATACCATCCACATGCCCCTTTGAGCTTTGACAACCATATCATCATATTCAATGATTAAGTATAAATATGTGATTTAGCATCATTTGTGCTAGGAAGGGGTTTACATCCCAGCTTTTCTACTTTACTATTGACATAATCTTTATGCACCTAATTTCTCTGCACCTCAGTTTGCTTCATCTGTAAAAGGATGGAGTTGTACCAGATGATATCTCAGAGCACCTTCACCTCTACATCCTATGACCAAACTGTAGATAAAAAAAGAGAATTAGAACAGGTAGCTCTGGAAAAAGAACTGAAATTGCAGCCAGAAGATTAAAAAATGGGCTAGCACAAAAAGAAATGAGAAAGAAAAAAAAACAGAAAGATGAGTTGTGTCTATCATACAACTGCTGTACTTTGGGAGAAGAAGAAAATCACTGAGGTCTGGCTCCCAGTTGCCTTGTATCATGTGAGCAAGTATGGTAGATATTGCCTTAAAGGTTTGTTTCCTTGGTATACATTTTTCTCAGAGTTAAGTTCCTTTCTTGTGCTTGACTATATGTAAGCTACCACATTAGTGTCTGGAAGTTGTTCACTTCTCTGGAGAAAGATATTGCCTGGGGAGCATAGTCACTCAGTAGACTACTGCATGTAACTGAAGCCATTGAGTGTGTTTAGCCTAGAAAAGAGTAAGCCCAGGGGAGAACACGACAGCTGTCTTCCAGTTTTTAAAAGATTGTCATATGATGGAAGGATTAGACTTGTTCTCTTTGGTACCAAAGGACAGACTCAAAAGTAATATATGGATATTGCAAAGTGGCTATTTCAGGCATGATATAAGGAAGAACTTCCTAACAGTTGAAGCTGTCCAAAAGTGGAAAAGGCTTCATCAGGAAGTAGTGAGTTCCCACTCATTGGAGATCTCCAACCAAAGCCTAAATGACCACTTGTTGGGGAATAGGGATTTCTTTCATATATTGGTGGTACCATGTGACCACTGAGGTCCCATCCTTTTCTCAAATTATATGATTCCATGACTCTTTAATTCTCTAAGAGTTAAGCCCTTAAGAATTTCCCACTGAAAGACACACAACTTCCTCCAGATAAGAGGGCAACTGGCCTTTCAATTATGCTTTGGTTCTAATCCCTGTAGTTGCCCTACCCTTATGTTATGATTAAGAGAGATATCTATCTAACCATCTGCCTGTGATCAGCACTACATAGAATGTCCTGGGAATTACAATATTTAGTTAGTCATGCTTTATAATTCTGGTTTCATCTCTCCCAGAGAGAGAATGAGCCCCAACCAAGGCTCATGCCATCCACATGCCCCATTGAGCTTTGACAATCACATCATCATATGCTATGATTAAGTATAAATATGTGATTTAGCATCATTTGTGCTTAATTTTATCTCCTTCTTAGAAAGGGATTAAAATTTATCTTCTGTATCTTAGAATTTAACTTTAAAGAGAGGAGAAGAGAGAGAGAGAGAGAGTGAGAGAGAGGGAGGGAGGGAGGGAGGAAGAAAGGGAAGGAGGAAGAGAGGGAGGGAGGGAAGGAGGGAGAATGCCTGTCCTTTAGAAACTTTCATTCTATTGTTATGTAGATCCATGTATTAGAAGTGAATAAACAAAATTAAAGATAAAAATAATTTTCACTTGCCATTTTCCCATTCATTCTATAACTTTGCCTTTTCTTCCCTCCACAAATACATATATGCACCAAACACATAATCCCCAACAGCTTTTTTTAAAAAACCTTTGCAAAGATTCTATACTTAATTTCTTCCCACCTTGGGAGACAGGAAGAAGCTAACCAGAAATCAGGACTGCAGAGCAAGGTTTCTCCCAATAAATGGGAAGTCTTCAGGATCTCTTAAAATAAAGAGAAGAGGGAGGGCACATGGAGTAGCAACACTGCCATAGTGGCTGGTGCTGACAAAAACATCTGCCATCTCCTTCTTCATAGTGTCCCTTGGAACAAGCTCTAACAGACACTATGAGACACAACCTCTAAACAGGCAGGTTTGTAACTTTATCTGAGTGTATGTGTATGTGTGTATATGTGAGAGAGTATGTCTACATGTGTGTGTGTGTGTGTGTGTGTTTTATTTTGAGCTCTAGCTCTGGTAGCTGGAGATCTAAGAAAAAAAAACCTGTCTTCCTCCTACTGAGTATGATTGGGGCCCATTTTTAATTTTATTTTATTCTGTTAAAAGCTGCATTTGATGGCTCAAACCCTATTTCTTATAAACACTTGCAGTTGACCCTGTGCTTACATTTCTTGCTGTCCCTTTGTTCATGGCAAAAGGGTGAGAAGCAGCTCTGAGAGCCACAGAAGACAGAGTGACCTTTCCTAGAATAGGGCTGGAATCCCAACCCCTCTCTAGCCCATTTTTGCTCTCTAATGGGGCACATCATTATGAGACATTTCATAAGTACACACTGCCAAAGGCAGAATTGCTATGAACTTGGGTATTTTTTTTTTAATCTGCCTGATAGACACAGCCTAATAGTGACCAAAGGTTACAGTTTTTTTATATTTAATGAGACTTGTGTCTTTCAAAGAAAAGTCACAATAGCACTTAGAATTTCTGATAACTGAATAACTATAACTAGGAGTGTTCATGTCATAACTGTGATTTTTAAAATATCTCTTTTGTCCTTCCTTCCTCAGGTAAGTGGAACTGTCATTGACTATTAAGAGGCTCTTGTTCCAAGTCATATATTTCATTACTAGAACAACCTGCTTGAGTTGGATGTGCCCCAGATTCATACCCCAGGAGTTCCTGGAAGAAATTCCAGTTGTTTTTACAACCATCCACACAGAAAACATCTGTTTTTTGAAATGCTGCATGTAGCTCTGCTGTGTATCTGTGTGTTTAATGACTATAACTAGGCTGTGATTATTTTCTCTTAAAAAAGAAAAAAGAAAAAAGAAAAGCGTGATTAGCCTATAGTCTCAGGGACATCTTGATAGTAGTAGCTCATCAGATAGCTTTGCAATTAAGAACCTTCTGAGTTTTATTCCTGTAAAGAGATCAGGGTCTGATCTTTTAAGAACATGAGACCAAGAAATAAGGCATATAAAGATCAGCTGTTGTACAGGTAGGAGGGTACAGAAATTCTGTCCATTCCTGGACCTCTGCAGTTAAGTCCTACCAGAATACCCCCATCATAGTGGGGAAGGAACCCTGAACCCTTAAAGTATTTGCCAACAGAGCTGGTCCTACCAAACTGGAAATGTTTCAAGTATGGGACAGATGGTAATAAAAAGGAATACATTTTTAAAATTCTAGAATTCCTAGGTGGTGTGGGAGGGACCTGTAGACTTCTCTTTGTTTATCCTCCTGCCTGGAAACAAGATGTCTCATTCAGAAAAGCATCTCTCAAATTGTTCCATTCAGAGAAAATCTCCAAGAGACTCTTACAAATCTATTGCCATTTGCTTCACAATCTGCTACATTTCAAGGAAATATGTGATGCCAGTAAAAGGGTAGTAGTAAGGAATGGGGCATTTCTGCACCTATGTTAGCAAAGGGACATATAAAGCTAAAAGGAGATCAAGCAATCAACAAGTCTTTATTAATTACCATTCTTCATTCCCCTCCCTCCTGTATTTCCAACTCTACAGACTTTGACACCCTTGCTCCCTTCCAGCACTCTTTTGTGTGTTGTCTTCCCCCATGAGAATGCAAGCCACTTGGAGACAGTCTATTTCTTTCAGCATGCATTTATATCTGCAGCACTTAGCACAGGGCCTGACATATAGTGTAAAAAAAAAAAAGTTTTTTACGTACCAGCCTACTATTTGCCAGACATTGTGCTAAACAAACACTAAAGATATAAATTCAAAAATGAGATGGTCACTGCCTTAGGCATCTTAGAGTTTATTAGGGAATACAATAAGTATACAGGCAAGTAAATACAGAACATATTTGTGCCCATCTCACAATTGCCAATGGGTATGGGAGAGAAAGTAAGAAATGAGGAAATTGGGAAAATCCTCTTGAAAGAGGTACACAAGCAGAGCCTTGAAGGGAGTTAGGGGTTCCAAGAGGCAAAAGTAAGAAGTATGGGACTGAGGGAAGAAAAATAGGACATAGAGAAGTAAGGGAAGAAGAGAAGTATAGAACTAAGGATAGCCCCATTTATATCATCAGAGAGAGCTTAAATAGGCACTCCTTTCCCTATTTTGATCTCTTGATGAACACTCTCCATACTTTTGAATTTCTTGCCTCCTTTTCCTATCATTGATTAGTCCTTACCAAACCCCAACCCTGAATTATTCCCATCATCTGCCTCCTTCACTCCTATTCACATGATACTGAACAGAGATAGAGAAAATTGGTAATCCATGCTGATTGGGTCCACTACAAACTTATGTTTTATAACCTCAACTGGGCCCTCACTGCAGCAAGGCAGCCCTTTTCGACCTTCATAATAAAATAAGTCTTCTACTCACTACAATGACCATTCAAAATCTTTTTCAGTCCTCCTCAAGTCCCCTATCCTCTTAGGTAAGAACTTCTCCAGCAGACTGCCTTTATTATCATCCTTCATCTCTAATCTTCAAATTCTTCCTATCTACTGAATCTTTTTCTTTTGCCTACAAAAATGCCCACGTCTCCTCCATTCTTAAAAATTCCTCCCTTTTTTTTTTTTAAACCATCCCCACTAACTGCTATACAATATCTCTCCTCCTCCTCTTGGCTAAATTCCTTGAGAAAACCATCTAGACAAGGCTCCACCACTTTCTCTCCTTTTACTCTCTTCTCTGCAGTCTGGCTTCCAGGTTCCCCATTTAACTGAAACTGTTTTCACAATTACCACTTATCTCTTCATTGACAAATCTAGTGGCTTTCTCTCAATTCTCATCTTTCTTGAACTTCCTGTTGCCTTTGACATTGTTGATCATTATCTCCTCCCAGATACTCTTTGCTCTCTGAGTTTTCATGACACTGTTCTCTCCTAGTTTTTCTACACTTTCTTTGACTGCTCCTGCTCCATCTCTATTTCATTTACTGGATTTTCATCTGAGTTATAGTCCTGCATCACCAACTGCCTTTTGGACATCTCAAAACTGAATGTCTTATAAGGCTCTCATACTCAATGTGAACATGAAAGAGAGAAGATAATAAGAAAAAGAGAGAATAGAAGGAGTTGCTGTGGCAATTTTTTTTAAATAGCCTGATGATTGATCATGTGTTAATGAGCTCTTCTGAACTTAGCTAGGCTAGTCCTTGGGTGACAGACATCCAATCTACCACTGGGGTCCTATTCAAAGACTTTCCAGCTTGATGGGACCTCCTAGAACTTATCCATTGGCATAGCCTTCAAGAAACCAGAGTCTACAATGCAACAATAGTACATGTTACTATACTACAATTCCACATGTTTATGGAAAATTATTCACATACGGTATTTTTTTATTTTTCATGTTATTTATGCTTTTTGCTTTTTTATCTCTTTCATTTCTGAATACATCCTTCCCCTTTCCCTACCCAGAGAACCAGCCCTTGAGACAAAAAAAAAGGAAAAGAAAAAGCTAGGTTAGCAAAATTAACCAGAATATCAACTAAGTCTGATATTATATGCAATATTCCATATCCATAGTCACCCACCTCTGCAAAGAATGAAGTGAGGTCTCCTTTTTCAACTCCGATTCTAGGACAAGCCTAATCATCATAGTTACTCAGCCTTTATTTTCAGATCTGCTGTTGTTCTTTTCCATTTGTGTTGTTATAACCACTGTGTAAATTGTTTTCATGATTCTGCTTAATTCATTCTAGATCTGTTCATGTAAGTTTTCCCAAGCTACTTTGAATTCTTTGTATTCATCATTTATTACAATGTAGTAATATTTTGTTTTATTCACATGCCCTAATTTCTTTAACCACTCCCCAATTGGTCATCCTCTTTGTTTCTAGTTCTTTGCTCCCATAAACAAATTCTGTCATGACTATTTGGGAGTATATTGAACTTTTCTGTTTTTGAATTTCTTGAGATATATTGCCTATAGTATTGCATTAGATTCTCACAGCAACCCTGCAAGGTAGGTGATATATTTAATTTCATTATGCCCATTTTATAGATGAGAAGATTAAATCTCAAAAAGTTCTGAGATCAATAAGAGTCAGAGCAGGAGGGGACTTAGACTCAGATCTGATTCCAAGCCTTTGTACCCCACCACCACTCAGCACCATTTCACTTCTGTTCCAGAAGGGAAACACTCAGTCTGGCACAGGAGAACATATGCTGGATTTGGAGTCAGATTTCCTAGATTTATCTCCTGGCTCTGCCACTTAATTGACAAGTCAATGCCTCTGGGCTTTGCATCCTCCTATACAAAATGGAGTGGTTGGACTAAACAACCTCCAAAATCTATTATACTATGATCTTATATCAAAATTTCAGCATATTGAATGAAACAGAAACCATATTTTAATGTATTTGTGTGTGGTCTAAGGAAATCAAGAGAGCCCTTCATTCATGTGGAAGTCTTTAGGGCTATACAACACTACTAAAATGTAAGGAACTGGGACCTGGGATAGATAATAAAAGTAAGTTGAGATTAGAGATAATATTCAAAAGGAAAAGGAGGAAGATGAAAAGACAGAAAAGAAAGGAAAAATGAAAACAAGTGTGGACCCAGACAGACTTAAAATAATGGCATCCTGACTACTGAATGCAGAATTGGGTTATATTTTGTCTCAAGACTCATACTGTTTGAAATGCCACAAGTTCAGGCATTGCATATTTTACTATATTATCTAAATGTGATTTTTTTCACTCAAGACTAACAATGAGCAGATATATCTATAAAATATGTGGTGCATGAGATGAGCCATAGCTTTTTTCAAAATCTCATCTATGACTCTCATTAAATTTTTAGTAACTCCATTCTTTTTTCTATGGAAGGCAATAACTGTCTCAAGCACTGGGTTGGCAACCCTCACTAACCAACCTGCTGACTGGTATCATTTCAGGCTCCCACAGAGCAGGGTGGGACCCATTCAAAACATCAAAGGGACAGCTGCCCACCAGCCAACCAGGATCACTAGAGCATGCTGCCATTTGGCTGCCAGGCATTAACAGATGACAAACAATAATTACCCAACCTAATTAAGTGAAATATGTTTGAACATGTTTAAATTGTGATATAAAATATAACTTTTGAGATATGAGAAGTGGAATAAAATGAACAAGAGAAGTACACTGCCAGAGATTAGGTCCCCACCTTCATTTTTGACTGTAACAAGATTTTGCTTGTCTGTTTTTAACAACAACACCCATTATTTTTAATGTAAATGGATGATAACACTGCCTTTGATAAGAGAGGACAACTAGAATGACTATGGCCCTTTGGAAACAATGAAGCTTGAAAGTCTTGATGTCCCAAGCAGCCCGGCTGGTCATCAGTTGCAAAGATGCCACGAATCCAAAATTAATTGCCAGGTGGACACATAACATACAGAGCCCTTGCTGGATGTCACGGTTAGTAAATCCTTAAAGACTTATGTTGCTTGTTTTCTGTTACCACATTTGAAGAATGAGCTTAGCATGGGATGGAAGTAGGAACCCATGAAGGCTGGATAGGTCAATGATGAAGAAAGTTCAACCTGATGACTTCATCTAGACTAGAAAATAGATTTCACACAGTTGTCACAGTAGTGTTGTTAGGGGGCAGGACTAATACTCTTGTTATAGGACAACTGTGTTATATCAGGTCTCTGTTGTTTGTAGTTATTTTGGGTCAGGGACAACCAGATTCCTAACTCCCTCACCTAGTCTCCTGGATTTGCTTATATCTGCAGGATCTAAGGATCCTGGTCACAAAGGATCCAGAGTTGCAAGAGACCTTAGAGACATGTTCCTAACCAGGATTACGTAAACTTGTTTTTTATAAAACATTTTGATAAATATGTTTGGATAGAATTGATTGCCTTTATAATCCTATGTATTTTTATACATTTAAAAACATTACTCAGACTGCCAAAGGGGTGCATGACAAAAAAAAAATATGGTTAAGAAACCATGCATTAAAAGTCACCTAGACAATCACCTTTATCCATGTAGAGTAGATAAATTGATAGAATTGGAATCAGGAAGACCTGAGTTCAAATCCTGCATCAGACACTTATTGTATGACCCTGAACAAGTCACTTGACTGTCTCAGTGTCATAATCTGTAAAATGAGGATAATAATAACATCTAAACCTCATAGGACTGTTGTGAGGATCAAATGAGATGGCATATGTAAAGTGCTTTGCAAGCATTAAAGTGTTATATAAATGCGATTCTTCTTACACCTTGCACCATCATATCCCTCCCAAAGTACTCTATGAGGGGCAGCTAGGTAGCACAGTGGATAGAGCACTGGCCCTGGAGTCAGGAGGACCTGAGTTCAAATCCAGCCTCAGACACATGATACTCACTAGCTATGTGACCCTTGGCAAGTCACTTAACCCCAATTGCCTCGGGAAAAAAAAAAGCCGAAGTACTCTATGATCCAGTGGCATTCACCTCCTTGCTCTTGCTTGATCAAGACATTCCAACCTCTACCTCCCTGAATTTTCACTGGTTATTCCCCCATGCCTTCTCTATACATAGCTGTTTACATGTTGTGTCCCATTAGAGTATTAGCTCCTTGACAGCCAGAACTTTTTGCCTTTCTTTGTATCCCCAGCACAGGGCATAGTGTCTGGAACATGGTAGGTGCTTATTAAATGCTAGTTGACTAACTGGTTGTTGTTACTATCATTAATAATAATAACTGGGAACTTCCAGAGGCTGAGCCAAGATGGCAGAGTAGAGGAAGCACTCAGCTTAGCTCTCCCAACATTCCCCTCCAAACAACTTTAAGATAAATCCTCAAGTCAAATTTTGGACTGGCAGAGCCAACAAAAAGTCAAGGAGAGATATTATTCCAGCCCCAGACAACTTGGGTGGTTGGAAGGAGAGTGACATAGGGGTAGAGTCTGACCCAGAGCCCATATGGAAGAAATACCAGAGGTGGGATTTGGTGGGGGTGACAGAAGCAGCAGTAGCTTCAAGAGCTCAAAAGCCAGAGATAGTAAGGGGGTCTGGCAGGTGGCCACAAAGAGATTACAGGGGCCCCTTGTGCTAGCACTGGACACAGAACCACATTAGGCAACTATATTGCCTAGGCCCACTTCTGGATCACTGTTCAAGGGGCATAGTGGAAAAATAATAATAATAATAATTTAATGATGAAGAATCAGCATCCTGAGAGTTTGACTTGCCCAAGCAGTTTGACATGCTTAGCAGATCCAGGTCTCAAGCCCAGGTCTTCTTACTCTAAGTATTATACTCTTTATATTACATAATAGTTTACAGATCTGGGCTTTGTCTTTCTCTTAAAAGAAAGCAGAAACATGAAATTTTTTATTTGTTTAACAAATATCAGTCTTTTTCTGCTATTCTGATGCCTATGCCTTGAAATCCCCCTGCCCTCCACCCTTGAGATCAGACCATTGCATTCTCCCTCAGGAAGCTAAATTCAAATTGTAGTTCCCTTGATAACAGCTTTCTGGTGGCCTCTGGGCATATTAATATGACTTTCTGGTTAATCAAGGATACAAAAAGCCCACCCACATGGAATCAGGGCTCTTCAGACTTGGTGAATATCCCAAAACTGAGACAGTCATTACATCCTGCTCTGCTGGCCAGACTGGTTTCTGTATGGATGTGAAGGGGGCATTCTAACCACACTAAGTTCTTCAGCATCCTTATTGAATATCCTTTCTTTTTTAAGTTAATTTTATTATTTTTCCAATTAATAGCATTTATTATCTCTCCCTCTCATTTCCTTTCCCCTAAAACAACAAAACAACAAAAAGAAAAAAGACCACTCATAACAAGTATGCGTAGTCAAACAAAACAAATCCCACTTTGACCCTGTCAAAATTATATGTTTCACTCTATATTTTAAGTCTTTCACTTCTCTAGCAGGAAGTAGGTGGCATGGTTAATCTTCAGTCCTCTGGAATCATAGTTGGCCATTACATTGATCAGAGTTCTAAAGTCTTTCAAAGTTGTATTTCTTTATAACATTGTTGTCGTTGCATAAATTGTTCTATTTCTGCTCATTTCACTCTGCATCAGTTCCTAGAAGTCCTCCTGGTTTCTTCTGAAATGATCCATTTCCTCATTTCTTATAGCACATTAATATCAACTATCCTTTCTAGGCTATGGCTAAAGAAGGCTTCCTTTTGTTAACTGCTGAATCATCTACAAATGTCTCATTTCCTTTCAACACTTAAACATGAATTAAAAGGGGCCTGGGTCAGGTTCACATTACAAGTCTTAACTCACAGTTTTGTTACCTAAACTTAGGTAACTCAATGCCTCCATGTTTTAAACCTGACCTTTTGCCCAAACCCTTTCTTTGTGTTATTAATTCTAGTTGATTTGCATTTCTAAATTCTGATCTTGGTTGTACCATAAGACAAGTTCATTATTTTAACCTTGTCTGACCTCCATAACCTGATTTCTACTGACCCTCTGTTTCAGACCCTAGTGCCAGCCCCTCCAGAGGTATTTTTTGGGGGCATGGATTGAAGTCCTGAGGCTATGTTTTGATGTTATATATCTGAAGCCATATAATAATGAAATTGTGTTATAACAATACCACATGTTAAGAGAGAAATATATCAGAAGTTCAAAAAAAGCTCTCTGGAAACTCCAATTGTAAAATACTTATTAATGGCATTTTAATTGTCCAGATACTTTTTTTAAAGGAATAGCCTTTGTGATCTGCAGTTTAGTCTTTAACTAATGCCCTAAAAATGTGGATGGAAAAGTAATATGGTATAAGACTGTTTCCACTAGCTTGGAATCAGCAGTTGAATGAGACCCTAAAAGGTGATTGTAGTTCATTTGTTATCTATGAGGAAGGATCAACTAAGCTAAATGTTAGCATATTCACTTGATAGACCTCTAGAGAGTAATCCATTGCAGAGTTTACCAACTGGTGACATAAGTTATTCTAATAGCCCTCTGGTTCTTAAAACATGCTTTGCATTCTCATACCTATGGATTGATTGATTGTCATTTGAAAGAAATTTGGTCAAAACTGCACTGAAAGGGAATTCAAATTCTCAATAGGCACCAACAGTGGTGACAAGATCCAGATTGGTGCCTCAGATAAAAAAGTCATCTGCTGGCCTATGGAAACCTGGGCTCCCACACAGGATCACTGGTAGGTGGAAGAGGCTTCCAGAAGGAACTGAGGTATTCCCTCAAACAAAAACAGAAAAAGATAACCCAGCAAGTGGCCAATGTTTAGTGCTTTTCTCTGTAGAGAAGTTACTTAAGTCATAGAAAGCCTAAGGAAGGCTTTAGGGACAAAAGAGTTTAAGAGGATATTGGATGCAAAGAAGACTGAACAAATATTGTTACTTCCATCCATTATACTCTGCATTGTATCTATTAAAATAGAGATAATGGTTACTTTAAGTGCTGTAGATTATTGTCAAGTGAATATCAACAATAAAAATAAATGTAAAAGGAGACTTCTTTTCTGAATGGTCAGATCCACTGAGCTATGCAGAGCTGGGTAACAGTTCAAATAAGTGTTTTGTGAACTACAAAGTGGCATACAACTGTAAATTATACTTATTATTCTATCAAATATCATAAGAATCCTCTTCTGTTCAAGACTACACATAGTGTTATTTATTTCCTTTCAAAATTAAGAGATTGCTTTTAAAAAGTTATCAGCTGAAGGTCAAGCCTTTCCCACTATAACATGAAATATGTGATCTCTATTGAAGAAATCAAAGTGTTGAGCCAATCACAGTCCTGGGCTCCAGGGAAAGCTACAGATCTTTTCAGTCCAATGAATCCCAGTGCCTTGTCTCTGTCTTCAGGCAGCTGTAGTAAGTACTGTGCATACTGCAGAGTATAATGGACAGAAGGAAGAAAACCTTCAACATTACATTCATATTCCTATTAGAGCCAATCTAAGATGTAGACGGAACAGTCATTTCATTTGGAGAACATTGGAAATGCTACTCTGACCTCTTACAGGGACTTAAAGTTCCTGTCATTCCTCTGGGTGATAATTTTAGTCTAATCAGTCAATCAACAAACATTTATTAAGCTCCTACTAGATGCCAAACACTGCTAGGCACTAGGTATACAAAGGCAAGAATAAAATAATCCCTATTCTCAAGGAGCTCACATCCAATTAAAATGCAAATGCTTCTAGAATATCACACATTAAGACAGTCTATATTCAACTATTTATAGTTTGGGAGATGTATTTCTACCTGACTCCAACTGTCTAAATAAGTGGGGGGAGAGGGGTGAGAGGGGCAGGTGGGAGGGAAAGTATAAGGGGATGGATTAGTTTTAAGGCCTAGAGCAAAGGGTGTTTACTACAGAATGGAAGGGAAATCTGGATTGAATCCAGAATGGTGAGGACCTCTTTACTAAATGGGGTGCTAAATGTCTGAGGGAAGAAATAGGGGCAAAGATAAAACACTGAAAAGGAAAATCAACAAATATGCAGAATGGCATGGTCCTTGCATATGAGAATTTATTTTGGTTGACTATGCATATTTGTTACAAGGATTTTTTTTTCCCAACGAAAGAGTGTAGAAAAGAAAAGGGAGAGACAGGGTAAACAATAAGAAAAAGAGAGTCATTGAAATTTTTTTAAAGAGTACACAGAAAAGAACAAAAGGAAGGCCAGAAAGAATTACAGATTCTCAAGATAGCTTTGAAAGTTACATGTTGTGATTGCACATGTATAACCTATATTAGATTGCTTACTGTCTCAGGGAGGGGGGAGGAGAGAAGGATAAAATATGAAACTCAAAGCTTTCCAAAAAAAAGTTTAAAATTGTTTTTACGTGCAATTGAGGGAAAAATAAAATATTATTTTGAAAAAGAAAGTTACATGTTGATTTTGTTATATTGTTATATTAGAAAAGCAAGACAAGCTGTATATAACAGATATTGGTGGTTTCATTTACAATTCTCTTTTTCTGTTCTACTATGTATATAAATACCCATTTTGTTTGGTATTTAAGTGCAGAACAAAGAAATTAAATAAAGACAAGATCAGAGGATGTCTAAGACAATTCCTTTTATAGCTATACTGACTTCTACTTTTAATTAGGTACTATAACTTGAGTGACCAGATGCCCTATATGAGGTATAATAGTGCTAGCTTTACACTTCTTGCTTCCTTAAAAGAAAAAAGATCCCATTAAATATCTTAAATTGACCTTCACTAGTCTCCCCTAGCTTCCTTCTTTCTTCTTTGACTATTCTGTCTTTCTCTCATCTTTTTCTTTGTCTCTACCATGAAGCCTTCCCAGAGCTTCATAAAGGTTGTAGCAGGAGTCAGAGTAAAAATTATTCTTTCTTGCATGGTTGGGAATGAGGAATCATATAGGAGATCCTCCCCCAAGCCCTAGCTCTATTCCCTTTCCAGGTTAAACTTGCTTACTACTCTCTCCTTCTCTTTGTTCACCCTGGTGTTCAGCACAAGATTCCCCAGATTTGGCTCCTTGCATTCTGCGATGGCTTATCCAAAATGTCACCATTTGAATGGCATTCTCTTCCATACAATAACCCTTATGTAGAATCTAGCCAGAAAGATGATTTATCTTTAAATGGGTACATCTGTCGTGCTCACACTCAAAAAGCACTTAAAACCATTCTAAATCCAATGAAAAGTCAACACCCTCTAAAAGATATCTATTTGTGATGCAAATGTGAAATTACCTGCACATGGATTTAGTACAAAGAACTGAAAACTCATTAGAAAAATAATTACCAGGGATTCAGACTTCCAGAGCTTGGCTCTTAAAAAAGCAAAGAGAAACTTCCCACTAAGCAGAGTTGTTTGCTTGGTTTACTTTAGCTAGGGCCAGAGCCAACTATGCTAATGTTTTAGTGAAATTGAATGTTATATATTTTGAGTAGGACTAATGGACATGCCTATCTGCAAATGGACCAGTTTCCATACATGAATCACAACAACCCAATTGATACACTCCCTCCTAGCATAAAATGTGTAGAAAATTTAAAACAGAAAAACCTTATCTTTATTTAATAGCCATACTGTTGCAATTACTTCACATAATCCCATGTTCCCATCTTTATAGGCATAAGGAGGGAGGGGGAAGACTATCAGATGTGGAACGTGCCTGGTATCTGTAAATTCTTTCATTAGTTTTAATTCTAGAGTCAAATTTCCATTCATCAAACATGGCTTTAACCATTATCTCAATATCATGTATTATGAGTAATAAGCTCAAATTCTTAGCTGTTGGGGATTGTGAAACTTTATTTCCATTACCAAAATATTTCTACATCATTTATAGATAGTTGCCATGGAGCACAAAGTACCTTAAAATTTTGTTCAACTCATTAATACTTGCAGAAGCCAAGGTCACTAGGTAGGTAGCAGATATTTTCCTTTTCTTATTCTGCTCCCACACCCTCCCATCCCACCCCATATAGGTACATCAAATATTTTTTTTTACTTAAAAAAGAAATGAAAAATAAAAGGCCCTATGCACAAAGTAGCAATAGATTTCCTTTTAAAGCTAAGTGTAGAGACTTCTAGGTCAAAAGACCAACAAGATGGAAGACTAAACATTTTCTCCAAACCTCACAACTTCTCAAATCTCTCCAAAATAGGAATTATGCTTGAGATAAAACAATTTCTGCTCTCTACACAGTCTAAGACATTAAGAATCCAAAAAGACAGAGTATAAGCAGTAATACAGCTTAACTGTCCCAACATTTCCCTCCAAACAACTTTAAAATAACTCCTCAAATCAAATTTTCAAGCAGCAGAACCAACAAAAGATCAGAGTGAGACATTTTTCCAGCCTAAGCCAAATTAAGAGACTTGGTAGGAGAGTTCTGTGACACCAAGGTGTGGACTGGCCTATTGCATAGCAGCAGCACAAGCAGTTGACCTTGAAGGTGACTGCAATATCAGCAGAGGAAGCTTCAGGAGATAGATGGTCAAGGGATCAGACAACTGGTCAGAAAGGCATTACAGGGGACCTTTTGCTGACACTGGATATGGCTGATGTTTACTGGCCATTCACTTGCCCATAATTGGTTCTGGGTTGCAGTTCCAGGGCAAAGAAGAGTGCTTATGGTCAGTTACAAAGGAGCAAAGTCCCTGGTTGCAGTTCCTAGTTAAAGTGAAGCACTACTGCTAGCAGCTACAAGAGAGCAGGTGCCCTTCCTGGGTAAAGAGCAGAGCATAACCAAGAGGGCAGTGGCCACACCTCTCCCCAGATCACACCTACCTTGGAAGCACTTAAAACTTGCAGGGCCCCAGCATTAGCCTAAAGCTTGAAACAGTGCCTCCCTGGACCCCAGATGAATAAAGCTCAAATATAACATAAAGTTTAAAATCAAAAATTAGGCTGGGGAGATGAGCAAAATAAAAGAAAAGAACTTGACAAAAAAAAAAAAAACAAACCCTACCACAGCGACAGGAAAAACCAAGACATCAATTCAGAAGACAACAATGTGAAAAAGCTATAAATAAAGCCTCAAAGAAAAAAAGCTAATTAGAAACAAACCAAAGAAGAACTCTTGAAGCATTAAAGAGATTGAATAGTAGAAGGAAAATTGGGGAAAGAAATGAGTGTGATGCAAGAAAATTATGAAAATTTGGGGAAAGAGGCATAAAAAAAATCTAAAGAAAATAGCACCTTAAAAAAAAAAAACGAATTTGCCTAACAGTAAAAGAGGCACAACAATCCACTGAAGTAAATAATTCCTTAGGAAAACAAAATTGGCTAAATGGAAAAAGAGATACAAAAGCTCATTGAAGAAAATAATTCCTTAAAAATTAGAATTGAGCAAGTAGAAGTTAATGATTTCTTCATGAGACATCAAGAAACAATAAAATAAAGTCAAAAGACTAAAAAAAAAAGAAGAAAATGTAAAATAATCTCATTGGAAAAAACTGGCCTAGAAAATAGATCAAAGAGAGATAATTCAAGAATTTTGGATTACTTAAAATCCATGATCAAAAAAAGAGCCAAGACATGATATCGCAAGACATAAAATTGCCTGATATCTTAGAAGCAAAGAGTAAAATAGAAATTAAAAGAATCCACCAATCACCTCCTGGAAGAGTTCCCAAAATGAAAACCCCCAGTAATATTTTGTCCAAATTCCTGGGATGATCTCACTTCAAGCCAGAAAGAAACAATTCAAATATCATGAAGCCACAGTCAGTATCACACAAGACTTAGCAGCTTCCATGTTAAAGGAGCAGAGGTTTTAGAATATTGTATTCTGGAAGTCAAAGGAGTTGGTATTACAACCAAGAATAACCTACCCAGTGAAACTGAGTATAATCCTTCAGGGGAAAAATGGATATTTAATGAAATAGAAGACTTTCAAGACTTTCTGATGAAATGACCAGAGTTGAATAGATCTAACTTTCAAACACAAGACTCATGAGAACCATAAAAAGGTAAACATGAAAGAGTAATCATAAGAGATTCAATAAAGTTAAGCTGTTTACATTCCTACATGGGCAGATGACATATGTAATTCCAAAGAACCTTATTATTATTAGGGCAGTTAGAAAGAGTTTACATACACAGAGGGCATGAATGTGAGTTGATTATGTTGGGATGATCTCAGAAGAAAATGAAGGATTGAGAAAGTGGGATACACTGGGAGAAAGCGGAAAGGAGAAGTAGAATGAGAAAAATTTACTCATATGAAAGAGTCATGCAAGGAAGAGCTTTTAATATGAGGGGGAAAGGGTGGAGACAATACTTGAACCTCACTCTCATCAGAACTGGTTTCAAGAGGATTTTTATGCATACTCAGTTGGGTATAGAAATCTATCTTCCACAATAGGGAAACAGGAGGGGAAGGAGATAAGAGGTATGGGGGAGGGGATGATAAAAGTGATGATTGATTAAGAAAGGCAGTGGTCAGAAGCAAAACAGACTTTTGAAGAGTGGACAGGATAAAAATGATAGAATTCCTGAATGGAAGTACTTAGGTTAAATGGTCTTACTGCCCGTAAAAGTATATACATTAAAGAACTTTTGTATTTAACTCTGTCTTGACCTACAGACAGATAAGGCTGGCAGGGCAACTTTTGACTGGATGAAACTCTTTACCTGATGCAACCTGTTGTGTCATTCTTCTTCTGTTGTCTTAGATACTAATGTTAAATCATCTCATCTGTTTTGTGATTCCAATAAAGAAATTCCCCTACCCAAGCCTAGTATGAGTAAGTGACCTTGAGAACTTTTCTACCACATTGGGGTCTTATTAGGAGTGCCCCCTCCCATATCTAGCACCAATTAAATGTTTTCAACCAAGCCCATTTTTTTGTTTTGGGGGTTTATTTTTGGAAATAGTATTTTATTTTTTCCAATTACATGTGAAGATAGTTTTCAATTTTCATTTTTTTATAAAATTTTGAGTTCAAAATTTTTTATCCCTCCCTCCCTCCCAGTTCTCCTCCCCAAGATAGCAAGTAAACTGATATAGGTTATACATGTGCAATCATGTTAAACATTAGTCATGTTGTGAAAGAAGAAACAAAACAAAAGGTAAAAGCCACAAAAAAAGTGAAAATAGTATGCTTCAATCTGTATTTAGAATCCATAGTTCTTTCTCTGGATGTGGATAGCATTTTCCATCATGAGTCTTTTGGAATTGTCTTGGATCATTGTGTTGTTGAGAAGAGCTAAGTCAGTCACAGCTGATCATCACACAAGGTTGCTGTTACTGTCTACAATATTCTCCTAGTTCTACTCACTTCACTCAGCAGCAGTTCATGTAAGTCTTTCCAGGTTTTTCCAAAATTTACCTGCTTATCATTTCTTATAGCATAATAATATTCCATTACATTCATATACCACAACTTGTTCAGCCATTCCCCAATTGATAGGCATTTCCTCAATTTCCAATTATTTGCCACCACATAAAGAGCTGCTATAAATATTTTTGTGCATGTAGGTCCTTTTCCATTTTTTATGATCTGTTTCAGATACAGACCTAGTAGTCATATTGCTGGATCAAATGGCATGCACAGTTTGATTGCGCTTTGAGTGTAATTCCAAATTGCTTTCCAGAATGTTTGAATCAGTTCACAACTCCATCAACAATGCATTAGTGTCCCAATTTTCCCACATTTTCTCCAACATTTATTATTTTACTTTTCTTTCATATTAGCCAGTCTTATAGGTATGAGGTCATACCTCAGAGTGCTTTAATTTGCATTAATTT
Organism: Vombatus ursinus; assembly: GCF_900497805.2. Taxonomy (NCBI): domain Eukaryota; kingdom Metazoa; phylum Chordata; class Mammalia; order Diprotodontia; family Vombatidae; genus Vombatus; species Vombatus ursinus. Next base: position 6,037,816 of record NW_020954590.1, read on the forward strand.
AATTAAATTTAATTCTCTAATCAATAGTGATTTAGAATATTTTTCATACGACTATAGATAGTTTTAATTTCTTCATCTTAAAACTGCCTGTTCATATCCTTTGGCCATTTATCAAGTGAGGAATGACTTATACTCTTATAAATTTGACTCATTTCTCTATATATTTGAGAAATGAGGCCTTTATCAGAAACACGTGCTGTTAAAATTGCTTCCAATCTTTCTGCTTTCCTTCTAATCTTGGTTGCTTTGGTTTTGTTTGTACAAACCTTTTTAATTTAATGTAATCAAAGTTACCCAATCTGCAATTCATAATGTTCTCTATCTTTGGTCATAAGTTCTTCCTTTCTCCATAGATCTAACAGGTAAACTATTCCTTGCTCTCCTACTTGGCTTATGGTATCACCCTTTATGTCTAAATCATGTACCCATTTTGACCTTATCTTGATATACAGTGTAAGATGTTAGTCTATGCCTAGTTTCTGCCATACTATTTTCCAGTTTTCCTAGCAGTTTTTCTCAAATAGTGAGTTCTTATCCCAGAAGCTGGGATCATCGGGTTTGTCAAACAGTAGATTACTATAATCATCTACTACTGTTAGTGGTATTCCTATTCTACTGATCTACCACTCTATTTCTTAGCCGGTACCAAATAGTTTTGATGATTGTTGCTTTATAATATAGTTTAAGATCTGGTATGGCCAGGCCTCCTTCCTTTGCATTTTTCTTCTTTTGATATTCTTGATTGTTTGTTCTTTCAAATGAATTTTATTATTTTTTGTAGTTCTATAAAGTAATTTTTGGTAGTTTGATTGGTATGGCACTGAATAAGTATATTAATTTAGGTAGAATTGTTATTTTTGTTATATTAGCTCAGCCTACCCATGAGCAATTGATATTTTCCCAGTTGTTTAGATCTGACTTTATTTGTGTGAAAAATGTTTTGTAATTGTGTTTATATAGTTACTGGGTTTGTTTTGGCAAATAGACTCCCAAATATTTTATATTGTCTACAGTTATTTTAAATGGAATTTCTCTTTCTATCTCCTCCTGCTGGGCTTTGTTGGTAAAATATAGAAATGCTGATGACTTATGTGGGTTTATTTTATTTAAAATTGTTAATGATTTCAAGTAGTTTTTTAGTTGATTCTCTAGGATTTTCTAAGTATACCATCATATCATCTGCAAAGAGTGATAGTTTTGTTTCCTCACTACCTATTATAATTCCTTCAATTTCTTTTTCTTCTCTTATTGTTAAATTTTCTAGTAAAATATTGAATAATAGTGGTGATGATGAAGATGCTTGTTTCATCTCTGATCTTATTGAGAAGGCTTATAGCTTATCCCCATTACAGATAATGCTAACCAAGCCCATTCTTAAGGTACATAATTTTGCTACCTAAGCCCCAACTATGTTAACCCCAGCATGTCTCCTTGCCCCTTATACTAAATAAATTTGTTGCACCGATAGGGATGAACCTCTGTCTGTTTATATTGTTATATAGTATGTGTGTATATGTTTCTGTTTGCCTGCTTGCTTTACCACATAATAATAAACTTCTCAATTGTATCATCTTCCTAGAAATTTTCTAGGAATTCCTGAACTCAAATTTTGCTTCAACCCAAGCCATGAGGCTAAATCAAGCAAGTATGAACTGAATACTTGTGAAAGGGGAGTTAGTCTCAGTATTCTGGGGGATTATAGCCCATGGAACACCTGGTTCCAAATAATAGGACCACGAGTACATTGACAGCCACAACATGGTCCCAAAAAGAACTTTTGTTGTAGGGAAAAAGCTAACATTTCCAGCATCAGGATGAAGCCCCACTAATGACCCTGCAAAACTGCAGCAAATACAGGAACCTTCTGGCATCACTAAGTTGATCCATATGGAGGCTTCCAAGAGACTAATTAGAGTAATTATTTTTATTCAGACCACCCCCAGAGAGTCAGTGGGTTTCTGGGTAAATACAAATAAGGGGATTCACCTGGCCAGATTCAGGCTGCTACCTGGCTGAACAGGTGTTGTGGACAGTATCTCTGGTCAGGGGCAGGTAGCAATCACGGGTATAAATAGAACCAACAGATACTTTTTGTTCACCCTGATTTTCCATATAAAGTCTCCTGCAAATTACCTGTCTTCTTCAGTTTGCCCATGAACAAAAAGGAGCTCTAAGATGTCTTTAACTCTCTGGGATAGAGTTGAGGGTAGATCTTTACATATATAAGGCAATACAAATAATAGAAGACATTTTTTTTGACTAGTTGGAGACTCTTGCACCAATTGGGCTTCAGAAACAATTGGTGATCCTTTTATAGAATTCCCTATTGTGATTCTACAAAGTATCTCTTCAGTTGCAGCAAATATGTGCCTGTCATCCCATCAGTGTCTTGGGCCTAGAAGAAAATCCTAGAAGGAAATAAAGGGAAAGGTTTTCTCTCTAGATAAGTCCACCAGCATTCCCCTTTCCCAGCTCCAGCCCCACTGATAATTTTTGAGCAAAACCAGCAAAGACAGAAAGCAGCTGCTCAATAGCCAGGGTTGGATGCTACAAAGATCCCTCCAATCCCTCCAATAGCTCCCAGCTATAACATTTCCCACAGATATTAGGGCACCAATTTTCCAAGCCAGTCCCATATTCCCACCAGCCACCTTTTAGCCTGTATATAATCTGAGATGGTCTTTGGTAGCTTGAGGATGACTTCCAAGAGGACGCTTGGCTTAAAGGCCCATCCCTTCATCTTATTCCTTTTCCCACTGCTTACCTCAGTAAGCATACAACAGTATTCTCTGGAATCTCCCTATGTACAATTTGTGGATCCCTCCAAGCTTTGTTCAACATTATGCTGCAGTTATCTTTTAGCCTTTAGTTGAAATATGTACTCATTCAGGTAGCAGAGCATGCTAAGCAACACTCATTCCATCTCCCCTTCAGCCTTCTCCACACCCTGACCTCTATTCCCAGTCCATTTCCTGTAGTTTAAGCCATGCACTGGATGAGGCCAATCCTACCTGTAACTGTCTGCCCCCGACCACTTTGTGAGACAAGCTATCATCCAAGTTGCAAAGAACAGCAAATAGGACTCATTCCAGATACCATTCTGCTTTTAGTTCTGCCTACCCTTGATTTTCTAACCCAAATTACTCCATTTCAGGCTTCACATAAGGTGTGGTCTTGACCATAGTGGTCAGTATTAGATATCCAAGGTTCTAAAAAGTATCTACCTACCCAAAAAGCACAAGGAAAGAGGAAAAGGACTCACAATACAAAAATACTTATAGCATCTCTTTTTGTGGTAATGAAGAACTGGAAATTAAGGGGGTGTCCATTATTAGGAGAATGGATGAACAAATTATGGTATATCAATGCAAAAGAATATTACTACGCTTTAAGAAATTATCAAAGAGATGGCTTCAGAGAAACCTGGAAAGATTTGTATAAACTTTTTTCAGAGTAATGTGAGTGAAACCAGGAGAATAATTTATTCATTAACAATAAATTTGTAAAGAAAAACAATTTTAAAAACTTAAGAACTCTCATCAATATAATGACCAGTTATGATTCTAGAAGATCAAGGATGAAGGAGATGACAGAGAGGTGATAAACTTAAGATGCAGAATGAAATTTTTTGGACACAACCAATGTAGGGATTTGTTTTGCTTGCCTATACATATTTGTTACCCAGGCTTTGTTTTAATTTTTTTTTTATTTCTCAATTGGAAGGGAGTGGAAGGGAAACTTATAAACTGTGTAACCTATCTTTCTACATAAAGTCTTCCCAAAATTCCCTGTCTTCTTCAGAGATATCATGCACACATTTCCCAAGTTTTTGGTGGGGGGAGGGGAGTGCAAATAGCTAAAATCCAAGGAAATAAGAAAACTCTTGAGTGTACCTAGACACTTCAAGCCATGTGATTAGCCTAGATGCCTACAGTGAGATAAGGGCTCCCAGCTCTGACCTCAGGAGCTACTGATAAGCTAGAGAGTATCTAGAGGAGGGTGGTTGTGATGGTGAGCCATCACAATATAAAAATATATACATATATATATATTTGTTTTTATTTATAGTTTATGTTATATTAAGTATAATATAATTTATGTTAGTATTTTAATTATTTTTGTGAACAAGTGAGAGGATTTTTTTGGTCAAGTGCAGATCTCATCATTGTCATCCAAACCACAGCTGATGAGCTATTTATTCGGTCTTTTGTAGAAAGTAGTCTTATTCAAGTATATGATAAACTACATGGTATCTGAGATCTCTTCCTTCATCCATTCCCCATACAGCTGTGCTCCTCTGAACTTCTCCATAATGCTCCAGGAGTCTCTTCATCCTGAAAGATCACATCAGTCCTGGAACTCCCTCACCAGTATTTCTGCACTTGCTGTCCCTTCCTCTGATTAGAAGGTGAAGAGCTTCCACCAGGATGTTCATTTGAGAAGGATACCCAGACCAACCATCTAACTTCTTCATTATGCCCCTAATCCTGAATGCCCTTTGTACCTTCCACTGCCACCTCACTACTTTTCAGCTTTCTTTTGTGTGCTGTCTTTCCCCATTTGAACATAAGCTCCTTGAGGGCAAAAATTGTCTTTTGCCTTTTTTGGTATCCACAGAGCTTAGCACAGTGCCTGGCACATTGTAGGTGCTTGATGTTTATTGACTAACTTTCCCCTCTACTGTTCAGAGATTGACAAATTAAAGCTGATTTTGTGAACAAGTATAGAAACAATAGAAAAGAAGGCTAACATTTGCTGTCCTGTGATCCTTTATTCCCATCAGTTGCATTTCTTCAGCTAAGATGCCATCCCTTGGTGGGGGGGGGGGGGAGATGAACAAAGCCAGTGAAGCAAGCAGTGTTCTGATTTGAGCAAACAGGACCCAATGCTTCATGAGCACTTTCAAGCTGAATTCATAAAAATAAAATAGAAGAGATCCAGCACTTTTCTGAATCATTTTGATAAATTAGACTACACTCATGTCAATGAGCTCCTAGCTTTGCTTCTGAGGAGCAAAGTTCTGAATGTTCTGAGGAGGAGCTGAAAAATTTTCCATTTTGCAATTCTAAACAACTCAAAAGCAGTAACACTTTTCATTATAAACAAATTGCCAAGATCTCCAACAGTTCCTAGAGTTCACCCAGGTCAGAGCTAAATAATTACTTTAAATTGAAAGTTCAAGTTGCTTTCCACTCTGAAAAAAAAAATAGCAAGGAAAATATATTACGGTACTTTCAGATCAGTATTCAGTGCTTAACACAGTGCTTTGTACACAATAGGCACTTAATAAATGTGTTGAATTCAATTGGTATAGTTTCTGAGTTATTCATTGAAATAAAATTAATGGTTCTGTCATTTTGATAAACCTGCTAGCAAATAAAAGAGATGTCCTCCTCTGGTAATCGGTTCCAATTTGTCCCATGCACATGGGCATGGTATAGTATAACAATAAATAAAAAGATAATATGGCATAATGCATAGAGGGGTGGCCCTGGAGTCAGGAAAAGCTGAGTTCAAATCTTGCCTCTTACAAATACTAGTGGTATTACTATGTACAAGTCAATTTTTCAGTGCTTTTACAGAAACAACTCTATAAGACTGTAAATGGCAAACAAGCTGCCATCTGAATTTTTGTATCAGTGAAAGGAGTTTCCATACTGGTGTTACCTATGCCAATGAAACGTGCATCTGCACCAAAATAAAATAAGGGTACATTTGGTACCAAAAGCATGTAGGCCTCAGTGCAGGAATTAGCAAAGTTTCTTGCTTGAAAAATAAAACTCAGGTTCCTGGACATGACATTTTAGCACCTCAACAATCTGGCAGTTTCCACTCTATATTTCATATTATTCCTCTCTATTTACTTACTTTTCTCTCTAGCCAAACGTGCCTACTCATATTCTCCCATGAATGTTCTGTTTTGTTTGGGGTTTTTCTCTTTATTGATGTTGCAATTTTGCAACACTTTGGAGACAGGAGGGTAGAGTAAAAAGAGTGCTGGATTTGGAATCAGAGGGCCTGAGTGAAAATTCCAAATTCACCACTCACCACCTTTATGGCCTTGCTGTTCTCACTATTTAAGAAGAATTCTTTATAGAGGCAAAAGTGGCAAAGAAGTGAAGGATGTTATCTTCCATATCCAGAATATCACAAAACTACTAACCTCCTTAGCATCAGAACTATATTTCTCAAGTGAATAATTGGACGTTTTAATTCAATGATCTACCCACACTGTGGGGGAAAGGAGGAAGAACTAAACCTTTTTGCCTTAAAAACTTGGCCTAAAAAAACAAGTGTCATGAGAATTTGCTTGGCTTCATTATTAATGTTATCCATCTTTACTGTGAACAAAGGAAAGAATGAAACTTATATTATAAAATCATAGAATTTCAGAGTTGAAAGAGATCTTGGAAGTCAACTTGTCCAACCTATACCTGAATAGGAATGGCCTCTATTACATTAATGACAAGTAGTCATCCAGCTTTCACTTTAATATATCTATGATGGGATGCTTACAGCTTTTCAAGGAAACCAATTCTGAGTTAGAAAGCTCTAATTGTTGAGAAGTCTGTCATCTGTACATTGGACTGAATATATCTGCATGTGAGTGAGTCAGGAATTGAGTTAAACAAGAAGAAAATACCCCTAAAGTTTAGCTTGTCTTGTGCCTTTTCTCCCAAACATTCATCTACATGAGAGAAGAGAAAAACTTCATTGTTGGGAGCCTGGGAAACCCAGAGCTGAATGGTAGCTATTGACAATATAACTGTCACCTCACTTAGAATATAAACCTTCAGAAATTAAAGTTCATAGGCACATGGAATGCTTGCCACAAGGGAGGGTGAGATCTTGGACAGAGGAATCCAAGGCCTTGGATAAGGAAGAGAAGTTAAAAAAAAAAAAGATTAAACACAAGGTATTAGGTAGCTGGGAGGCCCCTACTCTTGTTCTAAAAAGCTTGCCATCTGAGACTAAGAATACCCTACTGGGAAGATACAAGACCTCAAAGACAAAATTCTCTTCTGAGGAAACAAGATCAGAAGACAAGGTCTCCTGGTCTCAAGCAAGAGCCTGCATTTTTTCTAAGAGTCATAGCGAAAAAAAAAAAAGCCTGTGATTTTTAAATTAAGAGAGCATGACCACTACTGCTCTTCCCTTGAGGGAGAGATAGCCAAGGATTTCAGCTAAGTCAGAAACTGAAAACAGAGCCACAGCCAGTGGATAGCATTTAACAGAGCAGCACCGAATAAAGACTGAACAGCATTCATCACAGCATTGTCCACATGAGCAACATTAAACACAGACTACAAGATCACCAGAGAGCAGGACCAGTGTGAGCAACATGATGACATCACCAGAATACATAAGCATCTGTAAAAAAGCCATTGGAAGCATTAGTTATCCCTCCATATGTGTGCCTGTTCCCATGTGAGCAACCCTCCATGTGTATACTCTGGCCATACATGTTCCCTACATATGTACCTCTCCACACTTTAACTCTGGACACACATAGTCTTTGTATGTGTATCCCTTCGCACATACTCCCAACATGTGGCAATTTTTCCTCTGATATTAGTGTGTATTTGGGGGAGAAAATAGCCCTGGTTTATCTAGGCTTATCAGTCCAATAAACCCAAAGACCCCACTACTGAGGTAAGAACTCACTATATGACAAAAAAATGTCTGGAAAACTGGAAAGCAGTTTAGCATGATTAGGTTTAGACTAATACCTCACACCATATACCAAGGTAAGTTCCAAATAGATATAGATATAAAAGGTCACATCATTAAAAAAAAAAAAAAATTATAAGCTCCTTGAGGGTAGAGGATGGTTTTTGCCCCTTTCTGTATCTGATAAACAGTCAAATAATATGAACAAACAATTCTGAAGGGAAGATATCCATGCTATCTATAGCCATATGAAAAAAATTCTTCAAATTATTAAGTAGAGAAATGCAAATTAAGACAATGACGAAGTTCTACCTTACAACCATAAGATTAGCAAAATCTACAAAAAGGGAAAATGTCAAGTGTTGGGGGGGGCAGAGAATGTATAATAATGCACTGTTGGTGGATCTGTGAATTCATCCAGCCACTTGGAAAAAACTTTGGAACTATGCCCACAAAGTCACAAAACTATGCATACCCTTTGAACAAACAATGCCATTACTATGCCCACACCACAAAGTAGTAAAAAGAAAGGGGGAAATCTCCCCTCTCTGTTACAAAAGAATGCAAAAACACTTATAGTAGCTCTTGTTGTAGTGGTGAAGAACCAGAAACTAGGAAGGTGCCAATCAGTTGTGGAATGGCTCACAAAAAAATTGTATATTCATTTACTGGAATACTATTTGTCTATAAGAAATGAGGAAAGAAATGATATGAGAGAGTCCTGGGAAGATACATGAATTGTTGCAAATTGAAATGAGAACCAGTAGAAATGAGAAGAACCAGTTTCTACAATAACATTGTAAAGGCAAACAACTTTGGAAGACCTAATAATTCTGATCAATTCAATAGCCAGCCATAATTCTAGAGAAGCATCCTGCTCACTTCCTGACACAAAAGTGACAGAAGATGCAGAATGAGACATAATATTTTTTAACATGGCCAATATGGAAATTTGTTTTACTAGATGATTTGCATTTGTTCATAAGGGTTTTGCTTTTGTTTTTCTTTTCCCTTTTCAATTGAGGGTGAAATGTAAAAAATGCTTTTTAATTTCATAAATTAAAAAAAATAATCACCAACCTTGACCCCTATTAGCCTCAAAAGATATTAATAGTATATAATCGATTGGAAGACGATGTGCAATAATTCAAAATGCCCTAGGCTAAGTGTAAGGGTTCTTAACCTGGGACCTGTGAGCTCCCTCTTCCCCTCCCCAACAGGGATTAGTTTTCCTAAAAAGTTGATCAAAATACCCCCAGTTCCTGACTAATGTTTGTCTCCCTTGAAGCAGCTTCTTTATCACCAAAGGGCATTAAAAAATCCCATCCACATAAAGTCAGGACCCCACCAACTTGGTGGATATTTAAAGGATATGAATCATCATAGGCTGCCCTGCTAAACATTTGCTTCCATACATAGATGAGGGGAGCTATATCTAGAGTAGCTAGGTACCATTGTGCCCTTGTTGAATATCCTTTCTGTGTTATGGCTAAGTAAATCTCCTTTTGTTAACTGTTCAGCAACAGACAAGTGTCCCATTTCATCTCAAAATCAAACTTGGACTAACAGGGTACTGACAGGTCTACCCCTACTATATGGGGGGAGGGGAATGCATCTTTATTTTCATTATCCTCTCTTTGAAATTTGAGGCAGCTAGGTGGCGCAGTAAATAGAGCGCTAGCCTTGGAGTCAAGAGGACCTAAGTTCAAATCCAGCCTCAGACACTTAACATTTACTAGCTGTGTGACCCTAGGCAAGTCACTTAACCCCGATTGCCTCACTAAAAAGCAAAAAAAAAAAAAAAAAAGAAATTTAATACTTCCTTCAAGTATCAATATATGTGACAAAACACAGTGGTATTGGGCTTCACTAGACTTCACTAGCCAAATGGGTCCACAATAACCAAAAATAAATAGAAAAATAAAATAAGAGGAACCCTTGGTTTGGAGTTTGGAGGGATAGGAGTTTGAATCTTGCCTTGGACATTCAGTAGTTATATGAGCATGGACAAATCATTTAATCTGTCTCAATTTCGTGATTTGAAAATGGAAATGAAAACATCTATGCTACTTACCTCACAGTTTTGTTGTAAGAGCCAAATGAAATAAAATATGCAAAGTACTTTACAAATTACATAGTGTTAAATAAATATCAACTGTTATTTTACATCATTCACAGCATAAAGAAACATACTTCTGGAAACTTCGTAGGAGAAATAATTAAATGTAATATTGTCTTATTTATCTAAAAGTTATTTTTAAATGATTTATTTTGACATTTTCAACACACAAATTCCAGTAATAAATCTTTATTTCATTTTTAAAACATGAGGAAGTGCAATTTTGCAACACATTAAATCAACTTAGGGAAAAAAAAGACTGAAAAAAAGCTTTTCCCACAGTATGAAAGGGTGATGTGATTCTGCAGTGTGATTCAGTGAACCTACTGAAGTTAAATGAATGGGGGGGGGAGTAGTCTCACTATTTTCTTTCATCACCATCCTCACTTCCATGTCAGCTAAAGGCTTAAAAACAATAGGATATGATGGCAAGAAAGAAATTGCCATCAAATTGTCAGCAGAAGATCAGTGGGTCAGTGTTGGGCATCATCTGGGTGTCTAGCACTTGGGCAGGTTATTCCTTGATGTTTTCATGGATCAGTTATTTTATCAGTATAGATGCTCCTTCTTATGAGGGAGACCTTAGTGCCTCTATGTCTTCATATGCTAAGCAATTCCTATACAAGTTTCTACATAAATCTTCCATAGACAATCCATTCAATGCATGGGAGGGCTTTCCTTTCTTTTAGACTCTTTGATGAACCAATGTAGTACTTGGGCTATTCATCTGTTGTCTCTCTCACTACGTGACTGCCTTATCATCTTTTCCACTCATAAAACTAGTTCATGAGGTCTTTTATGGCACCTTTGACTTCAAGTAACCATTAGTAAATATTGTGCCCTTCTTAACTCATTATATGGCTTTTTTTCTATTGGCCTTTAGGATATTTGTCATTTGAATTCTCTTAATTGATGTGCCATAATTTATAGCCACAGAGCATCAATGGGCAAATATTTCTGTTAAAGAGATGGCCTTTTGTAGCAGTGAGCAATTGGAAATAAAATAAAATGTTATAGAATCTCTTGATTCAAATCTAAGTAGTGATAAGTAATGTAGGTTTTAATGAAAAAGGATAAGAACTAGTCCTTGACCTCAAGAAATTCATAATTTTATTGCAGAGCTCTCAAAAGAAGGTCCCACAATATTAATAATAATAACTAGCACATACAGAGAATTTTAAGGTTTGCAAAGTAAACATATAAATATGTTATTTCATTTGAATATCACAACAATCCTGAGAGGGAAGTAGTATTATTTTCCCCATTTTACAGGTTAGAAAACTAAGGCTGAGAGAGGTTAAATGACTTGCCTTGGGTCATACAGCTAATAAATATCTAAAGGAGGATTTAGATTCAGGTCTGACTAACACCAAGTCCAACCCTTTGTCTTCTATTCAGCACTTCTTAGACTATAGGTCACAACCCCATGTGGGGGTCATGAAAACTTTGGCAACAGTAAAAGGGTTTTGAATGTGCAACAACCAAAAATTAATTAAAAATCAAACACATAATGAATCCAAGGTGTTTCTGGAAGTGCTTGCTGGGATTGCATGTGTGCAACTTTACTGCAGCCTTAGTTCTGAACACAAAGCATGCCTACTTTGCACTGAGCATGTCCTCAGGCCATGCAACACCAAAAAATGCTACGAAAAAAATGAAAAGGGGTCACATGGAAAAAGTTTAAGAAACCCTGTTCTATATGACCTAAGTGGCTCTTTAATTAATTATATATATATATATATATTTTTTTTTTTTTATTAATATAACTTAGGAATTCAAAGTTAAAAAGTTCTATGCTAGCTATGTTGTAGGGGAGATTCTTTCCAGGTAGCATTTGAACTAAAGGGCCTCTGAGGTCATTCCAACAATGAAATTCTATGATTATAGAGCAATGAAATTGGAATCAGAAAACCCAAGGTCACCTACCATTTCTACCACTTACTAGTTCTGTTACCTTGAGCAAGTCATTAAAACTCTCTGAACCAGTCTCTTAATCTGTAGAGTGGTATAGTAACTTATATTACTCAACTCACAAGGTTAGTGGGAAGAATATACATTATAAACTATTGTAAGCTCTTACTATTCTCTTTCATAGCAATTTCAGTCCATTTTCTCTAGGTTGAATGAGTCCTTATGACAAAAGGAGAAGTCTGAAGCATCCATAACACCATTTATAATAAACCAAACAAATATTACAATTTCCCTTTTAAGTATCAATTTGCCCCACAAATATAATCCAAAGTCATAAAGAAATGGAGCTATAATAGCCCCTAGCATGTGGGGGGTTTGGTCATGTGGAACAGTCCTTAAGGGAGACGCTGCTTACTCAAGTTCACCCTAATTCATAAATTTGTGTCACTCAATCAACCTTGGACAGTATTACCTCAAGGTCAACAACAAGTGCAATCCATCCTCAGGTTATTGTTGTTGTTGTCATTGTTGTTTGTCCTTCGTGCTTGAAGAGAACCAAAATGACATCACAATGTAGGGGTCAATGTACAGTGTGTCTGACTGTGGATGATAATACCAATACCAGCTTAGAAGGCTCTACCACAGGTTGGGTACAAATAGTCCCTATGAACATTTGCAGTGGAACTGTCTCTAAATTTGTGCATCTCATGTTTCTTTTGAGCTACTGCAATTCTGTTTTGCTCATAGAGCACTCCTCCTGATTTGATGAGGGCATGCTATGCTGGGCAGTCCTGTGCCAGTGTCTCCCATGTCTCATAATTGATACCAAAGTTTTTCAGAAAGACTTTGAGTGTCCTTGTATGGCTTCTTCTGAACGCTATGTGAGCGCCTGACTTCTGTGAATTCTCTGTAGAACAGTGTTTTAGGCAAATATATATTTGGTATTTGAACATGGCCAGCCCATTGGAGTTGTGCTCTCTGCAGTACAATTTTAATGACTTGCAGTTCAGCTTGAGAAAGAACTTCAGTGTCCAGTACATTATCTTGCTAAATGATCTTCAGAATCTTCTAAGACAATTCAAATGGAAGCAGTTCAATTTTCTGGCAAAATAAACATAGCTCTAGGCCCACAGAAGAAGGGACTTTATCTTTTGCCCAGAGTTCTGGGAGTGGATATGCTATGAAAGTATCTTTATCAATATTTCCAATCCATCACAAATTGTGGAAAATGCAATTCTAGCCCTCCTTTTAGCCACTTGAGGTTTAAATGAATTTCTTCTACAGAGTTTTAATGAAAACTTTTCTATCAGCTATTGTTTAACTTGTAGCATTTTAGCTTCCTCCTAACAAAGATGTCTAGTGGTTTGCCTCTTTCTTAGCAGTCTTCACAATCTAACATGGGGAAAGAGAAGAGGATTGCTTGCCAAGGGCCTCAAGGTTATTCCAGTAACAAAGCAGTAAGGTAACAAGTTTTGTCCCCTGATGACAAACTTGCATTTATCTGTATGTGTGTGTGCTCCAAACTACAGGCTTCTTCTTCTTTTTTAACTTTAAAGATTAGGTTTATTTGGGAAACAAAACAAAACAATCTGGGGGGAAAAACCTACCACCAAAAACACCACTACTGTCCTTCCTCATTGCCTTTTTGAGGTGCCTTTCATCCAATGGCAATAAGTAGATCAGAAGAAAAAGGAAAAAACAAAGCCAAAAAATTAAACTGGACAACTCACTGATTTCCTGAACATACCCAATACCACCCCACCTCTGCACCTTTACTAATACTGTTCCTTCTTCAAAGAATACCTTTTCTCATCATTAGAGGGCAGCTAGGTATTACTGTGGATATAGCCTGGAGTCATGAAGACCTGAGTTCAAAATCTACCTCATCCACTTACTTGCTGTGTAACCCTGGACAAGTCATATAACCTGTCTCCCTCAGTTTCCTCAACTATAAAATGGGGATAATAATAACACCTATCTCACACAGTTGTTGTAAGGATCAAATAAGATAATTATTAGTTTAAAGCACTTTAGCTTTGCACATAATAGGCACAATATAAATGCTTATTTCCTTTTTCCTCCCCCTATAATCACCATCAAAATATTATTCATCCTTCAAGACCCAGCTCAGAGATATATCTTGCATAAAGTTTTCTCTAATTTGCCTCTAGTCTCCTAGTTTGCCCTGCTCCAGAACCAATAGGACTTCTTTTGCCTCTCTTAGGGCATGTAATAATCTGCCTTGTGATAATTATTTTGATGCTTATATTATTCCCATAAGCTCTTTTAAAGCTGGGATTCCATGTGCTTCTCCAGGCCTATACCAACAGGTGTTTCACTGCCTTTCCAGATGTATCTTATTTTACTCTCTTCCTTCCCCTATGTAATTTTTCATTCAATCAAACTGGACAACTCTCTGTTCCTTGAACACATTCTGTGCTTTCTCATCTCCATTCTTTTGTTCATATCATTGTTTCTGCTTCATGTCCATTCTACTCATCTTTGCTCTTTGAGTTCATATTCACCATGAAACCCTCCCTAATCTCCCTAAGGACCTACCCTTTCTGATCCAACATAGCACTTTGGTTTGCAAGTCTTTAAAGCACCTATATATGTAGGAAATGCAGCTTTTTTGGTTGCTAGAGAAGTTGGGGAAAAAGTCACAAACTCCTTTCACTCATCTCTATAAATATTCTATGATTTGGCATTTATGAGAGCTGAAAGAAATTTTGTTACTCTAAGTAAAATAAAAGTTGGAACTGTACCTCTCTTTCCCCATTTCAGCAGGGAAAAGGGGAGTTCAAAAAGCAGACTTAAATGCCTAATGGCTTTAGTCATCAGACTCCTGGGTATGGCTGGCTGGGGTCTGCAGCTCAAAAGAACTGAAACAGCCTGAGACTATATGCTTTTCAGACCTGAAACCCTAACAAGTATCAAAGCAGCTAGTGAAAAGCAGAATCTGGCTATAGAAAGCAACATCGGTTCAGTAGATATACCAATCAGAAAGCAGAAATGCCTGGAAGAGTTTGATGTAATGGCATCACCAGAGAACACTGGCAGCTGTACAGCACTGAAGGAGGGGGTTGCAACAGACATACTCTGGTAGTGCAGAAGGGGAAAGAATGATTGAGCAGCAATGGCACACAGGGATAACAATCAATCAAATTCACAAAGGGAGGAGGAGAACAAAGGCCAATGGGGAATAGTTTCAGAGTATGGCATCCATAGTCCTTAGTCCAAGGGTTTTGGACATCCAGTTGCAATGGTATTAACACTCTAAAGGCCCATAGCCTCTCAGGACTCAAACTTACAGAGTTGTAGACAAAGTGCCATTATGGCACTAATAGGCAATTACCCTGTCATTCACAGAGGAAGTTAGTAGAATAAAGGACCAGTGAAATGAGGGTATTTTCTAAATTGCCTAAACAAGGAGTGAGAAATGAGGGTCAGGGAAGATAGGAGGTAACTTCCAGTTTCCTGGGGGAGGGAAGGGTGATGCTAAGAATGTACCAATCAAACTGGTTTTCACTAGCTCTTAATTATGTTCTTTAGTCATGCATGTTCCCTTGTTACAAATATTCCCTCTATATGTACCCATTACATATAGGAGGTCAAGGAAAATGTATACCGGAAATGCTATAGTCATCTGTGGAAGAATCTCCAGTAAGTATGAGGGATCTTTCTTTTCATTTACTCTTCTATGCTATTTGAGTAAATGTCTTTTGATTTAAAGTAATATGTACTCTGACTGACCTAGTAGAAGTATACACATTGGTAGGAGCTTATCAGCTATGAATTCGAGTGAATGCTCACTCCTAGAGCTTCAGAAAAAAAAAAAATTAAGCTCTTTTCACTTTTCTCTATATATATATATCCCATGATTGGCATTTGTGGGAGCTAAAAGAAACTTTGTTACTCTAAGTAAAATAAAAGTTTGGACTGACACAACTCTTTCCCCCTACCCCATTTTAGCAAGGAAAAGGGAGTTCCTGGGTTGTTTCCAGGAACTTACATGTGAGGAGGTGCCCCAGGTCCTATACTTTTTATTGTGCATTAGAGTCATCTATCTGGATGCTAGAGTGTTAACTCCACATTTCTCAACAATGTATCTTTCCTACTTGGACTAGAGACTTCATCTTAATTAATGTTCATTGAATTGAATTATTTGTCTTCAAGCAACAGAAACTATCTAGCATGATCCTTTCACCTAGTAGATGTCCAATAAAAATTGAAATGTAGAAAGTCTTAAATTTCCATTAATTCAATTCCATTGCAAAAAAAGAGTTTTGGATTTCCCTAGTAGCAAACAAAGCCATTCTACAAGCTGAGCTTTTTTTCTTAAATTAACTTGCTGATTCTAGTTTGCTGTGGAAGTACATGCCTTTTTTTACAGGCATAAAGAAGTCTAGTCCACAGCTTATTTTGTCATGAGGAAGGGAAATTTACAAGAAAGAAGATAATATGTATAACTTATGGTTGCTGATTATTACTCTTTCCATAGCTTGCCTTCAGTAGCAGAAGAAAAATTAAAAATTATTCCAGCATCTGAGTATAGCATTATGGGCATATCTTAGTCAAGACCCCAGTTCTAAAATAAATGAACAACATAGGATAATTCAGTCATACCTCGACTGTGGTACTTTAGAGCTTCTGGGGGAAGGTAAAAAGTCTATTAGCGGGGCAGCGAGGTGGTGCAGTGGATAAAGCACCGTCCTTGAAGTCAGGAGGACCTGAGTTCAAATCCGGCCTCAGATCAAACACTTGACACTTATTAGCTGTGTGACTCTGGGCAAGTCACTTAACCCCAATTGCCTAAAAAGAAGAAAAAGAAAAAGAGTCTATTAGCTAATTCACGGTTGAGTCACTTTAGAAGAGTTATTATGCCCAAGGAGCCAGATACCATGTGGTTTTATCTACCTATGGATAATGTGTCAGTTTGTAGGGCTCATGTATTTACTGAATATCAAACTCCCTTTTTTGTAAATTGTTTTCCAATTACATGTAAAGAGTTTCCAACATTCATTTTTATAAAATTTTGAGTTTCAAATTTTTCTGCCCTCCCTCTCTCCCATCGCCCCCTCCCCAAGATATCAAGCAATCTCATATAGGTTATACATGTGCAATTATGTAAACATATTTCCACATTAGACACGTTGTGAATGAAGAAACAGAAGAAAAGGGAAAAAGCCAAAAAAACAAAAATAAAGTAAAAAGAATAGCTTCTGCATTCAGACTCCTTAGTTCTTTCTCTGGATACAGATAGCGTTTTCCATCATGAGTCTTTTGGAATTGTCTTGGATCATTGTATTGCTGAGAAGAGCTAAGTCAATCACAGGTAATCATCACACAACATTGCTGTTACTGTCTACAATATTCTCCTGGTTCTGCTCACTTCACTCAGCAGCAGTTCATGTAAGTCTTTCCAGGTTTTTCTGAAATCCACCTGCTCATCATTTCTTATACCACAATAGTATTCCATTACATTCATATACCACAACTCATTCAGCAATTCCCCAACTGATAGGCATCCCCTCAATGTTCAATTCATTGCCACCACATAAAGAACTGTTATAAATATTTTTGTACATGTAGGTCCTTTTCCCTCCTGGGGTACAGGGGACACTGTCCCAAGCTTCTCACCCAGAGACCTGGTCACTGGCTTTCTGCACCAGGGCCTCAGCCTAGTCATGCTTCTTGTGCCCTGTGTTCCATAGTGGTCAGTTTACCTGCTGTGCTGGGGCTGGAGGCCTCACAGCTGGCCTGCTGTGCCACTGGCCTGCTGAGTCACAGTTGTGGAGCCTTGGTTGCTGATCTGTGCTCTGGTTGAGAACCTCCAGCTGGCTTGCCTGGATGCTGCTAGGCTGCACTCCACTCTTACCTAAGTGAGACAGACCTTTCCTGAAGTCCTTCTAAGTTATCTTGGGCTGGAAAATTGTTTTACTCCATCTTATTGTGGATTCTGTTGCTCCAGAATTCTTTTAGAGGCTTGATTTAATGTTGTTTCTGAGGGAAACTGGGGAGAGCTCAGGTAACTTCCTGGCTTCTCTCTGTCATCTTGGCTTCACCCGCCCCCCCCCCATCTCTTTTATATTCTGGCCAAACATTTATTTATAAACATAGTAGAATTTTAGGCATTTAACCTACCTTTGATCCTTCTAACCAGAGCAGACCTTGGAACTGAAGAATGCTGGGCAAACTACCTAGCCAGCTCATTGGTTTCCTCCTTCAAGTCTCTCTAAGTCACTGCCCACTGTGGAGAAGGTCAAAAATGAACTGTATTTGAAACATATGAAAAGCCCAAGAGATAGGGTTTCTGGGTAATTAATAATCAATTTATTAATTAGGCTAGTTGATAATAAATTGATGATGGTTTCTCTTGGCAACCAAAGACAAAACCATGGAGATCCCTGAATGCTTAAATACCTTTAGAAAAATGGGTACCCCTGACAGGTGAAAATCAGCCCTGATCAGTGAATAGTTAATGAGGGGTAGACATATTAAGGAGGAGGTAGGCTAAAAGTCTTCAGCTCCTCCTGTTGAGAATATGGTTTGACTATGAGACTCAGCCACCTCCAGAAATCTGCACAAAGAAATCCATCTCTACCTAGGTTACCCATCTCTATTATGGTTAGGTTTCTCCTTCATGAGCTGGGTTCCCTGAGAATCCAATGGAGAGGTAGAAGTACATGAGCTTAATGCTTCAGGACTGGAATTCACCTAGATTACATTCTGTTTATACTACAAATAAAAGTAAGGTCTTCTAGTTGGTTGGGGTCCCACACAAGATCATGGAACTTGTACTCCAAGGATTAGACTAATCTCATCTATCAGTCTTGTCCTTCAGAGACTGGGTGAATGACCTACAGGGACTGGTTCCTGAATGAGGAAATGGAAAAGAAAAACTTCAATCCTCATATTAGAATTGTGTGCGTGTGTGTGTGTGTGTGTGTGTGTGCGTGTGTGTGTATACACCACTTGACACTTGAGAGAATAGCTTGAAAAAATTGTAGGAAGGAAATGACCTGCTAGTCAGGCAGTTTACCCAGCATTCCCCAATTCTGCCCCTATGGACAGTGTCAAAGATAAGTTATATACGTATTTTATATATAGCATCCAGATTTTTTTTTAAGTGTGGCCTTAATAGGATCATAGATTTGGAACTGCAAGTTACCAAATCCAATCTCCTTATTTTACAGATGAGGAAACTAAGGCACAGGGTAGTTATGTGATCTGTTCAGGGTCATACAGCTGGTAAGTGTCAGAGGCAGTATTTGAACCCAGGTCTTCTTAATTCCAAGTCCAGTACTCCATCCACTGTACTACACTGTTTACAGAATGTATTGCTGAAGGTATTCTGGCAAAACTATTTATCATAAAAAAATGCTTAAATATCCAAAATTGTCATTTACTCTCTATATAATCTCCTGATTTCTTTGTTTACAATTACATCCATATTAAGTGTGTGTGAGAGAGGGAGAGACGGATGAACAGACAGACAGACAGACAGACAGACCTGGTCTGCCTCTCAGATGTCAGAGAAGCTGCATTTTAGTTCAGACCCTTCATTCACAGGCAGAAAGAGATGCGCTGATCTGAACAGAGGTCATGTGTTGTACTTGGTTGAGGGGCTGCCACTTGTATTTTCCCTCTTTACAAGTATTGTTTCTTGCTATTCTGTTTCAAGTTGAATACTACAAAAGAATTTATAACACTTGTTCTCTGTTCTAGTAGCAGCTGTTGTTTCATAATATTTTACTTAGTACAATTAATTTGCTAATTTGGGGGCCTTGTATCCTAGGGCACTTCTGTGTAAGATACAATTTAAAAAACCAAACAAGTCAGCTTTTTGAAGATGAGTGATATAGTCTATTCCTCTCTTTTCCACCAAGAATTCTGAGGACTCCATATCATTGATAAGGAAAGGTGTCCTGCTGTGCCTTTCACAGCCTGTCTCCTAAGTCTGAAATGTACTCCCTCCTTTCTTCTGCCTCTTAAAATTCCTCCAAATATCCTTCAAGGTTCAGCTCAAACACTACCTCCTACATGAGACTTTTCTGGATGCCACTGACTGAGCAACTAGCATCCCCCTTGATCTCATATTTATTTTAGACATACTTTTTTGTGTACATATTCTACCCCTATACAATGTTAGTTCCTTGAGGGCAGGGATTATTCCATTTTTATTTTATTTCCCCAATGTCTAGTCCAGTACCTGGCACATAGTAGGTGTTTAATAAATGCCTGTTCATGAATTTCTTTCTTTTCTAGCAATGAGGCCCAGTTAAGCTACTAATTAAAAGAGGGTAGCAGACTTCAGTCGGTGACCTTTCACAGAATACCACCTAAATCAGGGAACAAATATATTTGTTTATGTTATTTTATCCAAAGAAGCAAGTAACTATATATATATATATATATATATATATGACTGGAAAAGGCAAATTTACCAGGCAGTTTACTGATGACAAAATAGGATGTCACCAACCAATATGTGATTGTCCATAACTGAGATGTCACCAAAGGATCCTCATTTCAGAATACCTAAATCCACAGTAAGTATCACATCTTAAATTCACGGTGGTCTAGATCAAATGAGTCAGCCTGTTGAATGGAGGATCTAAGTTTTCTGTTTAATAAAAGACAAATGGAAGATTAGCACACACACACCAAAAAAAAAACCTTATTTTTATCAGACTAAGTATTTAGTCCACTTAAGAAAATGAACTCAATATTATCTTTAAAACCAACTTAGCAACAATGTACTAATTATTGTTATTCATTGTTACTTGTCCTTTGTTTTTTGAAGAGGACCAATGACATGATACAGTAACGTCTTGACTTCTGCATGAATTGGGTTTAAGTAAGACAAGTTGCGCACTTCGTCAGCCTCACTCTATTTTTCAGAATCATCCAAGTCCAGTGACAGAACCAAAGTCAAGGGGACTGATGATGGCCCAGGATGCAGTGAATGACCTTGTGTCTTTGATGTCTGACCAAGCTCTTAAGTGCCCCACAGTGCCTGCTTCAACCACCTTCGTGGCCATTGGAACAAATTGTTCTCATCCACCCATTCCATCAGGGGAAGTCTTCACATGCTTGGGATAGACATCCCCCAATTCACCAAGAGGTTTGAGGCCTATTGGTTACCCTCAACCTGGTTTAATCCATCTGCCAAGTTGGTTTTACTGGAGTGTGGCCTGTAGGTATGCTACAGCTTCTTGGAGCCACTGTTGAGAGTTGGGTAGCAGGTGGACATCAAGGCTGATGAACAGTCCTAAAAAGGGCTCAGCAAGCCTCACATCAGATGTGCTAGTTCTCCCTGAGTACTCCATACAATCCTAATTATAATTATGCTAATTATAAATGGTACTGAGTTAGAGAATCATGGCATATTAGATGCAGAAAAGACTTCAGTGTTATTCTATAGAAAGAGTGCATGTCTTGGAAACAGGAGACCAGTATACATGTTGGCTCTGATATTTAACTAGCCGTGAGACCATGCAAAAGTCAATTAACTTCTCTGTACCACAATTTTCTCAAAGGATTAGGTGAGGATAATAATACTTCATAGCATCTTTCTTATAAAATTGTTATGAAAACCTAAAAATGCTAATCCAACTGCCACATTTTACAGATGAATAAATAAGACATATACATGTTTATACACAGCCAATGAAGGAATTTGTTTTGCTTCACTATGTCTCTTCATTACAAAGAATTTATTTTTCTTTTCTATTTGTTTCAATGGGACAGGAGGTATGGAGGGGATAGATCTGTTCATTTTTTAAAAACCATTTTTTAAAAAAGAGAAGTGAAGAGGTGCTATAGACGGGGAATATTGCATGAACTTCAGGTGTCACAATATTGGTAGTTTTGCTCAATTGTTTTATTTTGTTGAAAGAGCTCAATCTCAAAGTAGTGTCATTCTATGAGTGTAATGTAAAAACAGAACACATCAACAAAAGGAGAAGGAAGGAAATAAGGAAGGAAGGAAGGAGGATTCCAAAAGGCAATAAAATTGGAAAGTTGACTACCTTATTGTGTAATTCACACTTTTGCCTAATTCAGACTCACCTATCAATAATCTGAAGTTAGAGACACATTGAAATGGCCCTAGATGACTTGCCATATCAGGAGAGGTTGTGTATGTGGGTTGTAACTCTCTCTCTCTCTCTCTCTCTCTCTCTCTCTCTCACATAATAGGAAAAATATAAACCCATAAAAGTGAAGTGACTTGTGCAGTGTCACAATAAGTAGCAGAGCTGAGGCCAAAATGCAGATCTTCTCACTCCCTCTACATCAGCCCTAAGAGTTGACTGTGGCTATGGTTTAACTTTGGCAACTAGCTCATGTCAACATTGGTCAACAAATTAATATATTATTTCTCTGTTCCTAACTTAAAAATTTATGTGTCTAAGTAACAGAATGGTTTGCTCACTAAAAACAGTAATCTGAAGATAGCAATTAACCCTGATAGCAACACCAAGTACAAACAACCTTGAGCATTTTATATGATGGCAGTAGAGCCAGCCCCAGAATCACATGTAGAAAAACCAGCACTTTCCTGCTGGAGAAAATAACCACAACAGTCAGAGGTTCTGTTCCTGGGAGGTAATATAACAAAGATAGTAAGGTAAAACAAAGGCCAAAGTATAGCCCAGCCTACTCCATTTAGCCTTTTGCTCTCAACCTTAGATTCATTTGCCTACCAATAGAGTATTATGGGAGCAAAGGGGATCATCATCACCCCAGCCTCCACACAGTTGCTATAGGGTTTGACTCTGTAATAGGGCACCCAGGTGGCACAGTGGATAGAGTGCAGGGCCTGAAGTCAGGAAGACTCATCTTCCTGAGTTCCTATATTGTAAAATGAATCAACAACTATTTTCTGTAATTCTTAGCTCCCATTCAAAGACCTATAACTGGAAAAATACTACAATTTTAAACCTCTGTCTACTCCCCATCATTGTCTAATAGCCCCACACCCAGCATTTGAGAAACAATACATGAAGATTAGCCATGTGAGTGGTTTATTACAATTACTATGATGTAAATATTTACACAAAGAAAGGTAAACAAACTTTTAAGAAGCAGGGTAAGCTTACCACCTGTGGAGGTAGGATAGGTAACAGGTGCTCTAGGGAGAGAAAGAGAAAAAGAGGGAAAGAGATGAAAATCACCAGGTTCCATCTGCAACCTGAAGGGGATTTTTCAGTAGTAAAAGATATGCACAGAAATGTCCACCTACACAGACTCTGTCAAGGAATCTGGGGCTGATGATCTCATAACAGCTTCTCCACCACAGCATCCAGGCTCTGGTCTTTTGGAAATGTAACCCCAGTCCCAAAGCCCATTTTTATGAGATTCTCTTTTTTACTGGTGGAGATGAAGGGCGGTGCCCTAAGGGGGAGTCAGGGGATAAGTGAGAAGCAAGAGCTTCAGTTCTCAGCCAGTCACCCTTTTCAGACTCTTCAAGCAGGAGTCCCTCTACAGGATTCTTGAAGTTGGAACTAATTTATCTGCAATAGTAATAACCAGTCAGTTTCCAGCTTCAAGAGATAAAATGAAAAAGGTCAAACCC
>NW_020954590.1:6061107-6175975 GCF_900497805.2 Vombatus ursinus
ACACACACACACACACACATACACACGCCCTCCAGAAGCTTACGATCTAATGGGGGAAGACAACACACAAAAAGAAACTGAAAAGCAGAGGAGAGAAGAGGGCCAGGGAAGGTATCTAACTTCAGGGTATACTGGAAAAGTCAGAGAAGTCCCAAAGTAGTACCACCAGGTTCGAAATGAGATGTTCTGAGGTGAACACCCTTGTTAAAAGGAGGATTTGGAGTTCCTGGCTCCATCCTCTAATCAGAGGGATAGAGAGAAGTGGTAAATTGAAGTACCAGGATGATGAGATTATTGAGCTTCCCGGAGTATGGTTGAGTCAGTCAGAGAAGTCCCAAAGTAGTGCAGCCAGGTAAGAAATGAAAGTCACTCTCAGACCCTGCCACCCTCTTATAGATGTCTTTAATATCATCACAACTGAAGTGTAACTTCAGGAAATGAAGATGAACTTTCTGTTCCCAAATCAGCTGGAATATAGCAATCATTGATGCTAACAAATTTCTGACCAGTTA
This sequence comes from Vombatus ursinus, assembly GCF_900497805.2. Classification (NCBI taxonomy): domain Eukaryota; kingdom Metazoa; phylum Chordata; class Mammalia; order Diprotodontia; family Vombatidae; genus Vombatus; species Vombatus ursinus. The sequence goes on from NW_020954590.1 coordinate 6,061,620, forward strand.
GTGTCAAGAGCTCTAATGCTGGTCTGATTTTTTGCTCAGATTCTCTTGTTCCCACAATAGTATTAATAGTGTGGCTATATACTTTCCTTGTGCTACCACATTGTGTGCAGACGAAATCATACAAATGTAAATATCTGACTGTGGGTTAACCTAGTTCTGTGGAATGATCATCTAGTAGGAGTTGGCATCGTTGGTACTTTTAATTGGGTGACTTAGGACATAGATAACTCTGATCCCCTAGCCTACTTCTTTTACCCTTTCTTTTACATGATTAGGGTCACAGATAAACTGCTTGCAGTTAGCAATCTCTTCTTCAGATTTTATACCAGCCACTTGTCCATTTTTTACAATGATTTCTTCATTTGGCTTATTCAACATATAGGTACCCCCACAAATGGCACTTAGCCTTGCCAATGAATCAGTATAAAGTTTAATTCTGTTGATGGTTTCATAACATGGTTGATTTAAATAGTCATCAGTTCTGTAAAGGACAAGGGCATTACCAGTAAAATCTATGACATCTTGTCTCTTGTGCACATCTCACATTGTACTCTTCCTAGGATCAACACCCTCAAAAGTTCTGGAGTCTTTTTCATCAAAGTTGGCAACATATGCTAAGAATTTCCTGAACTAACATTTCTCAAACAATGCCTGCATGCTAGATGCCAAGGCTTATGACTTAGTGGAAGGAACTTTATAGATTTCTCCTCTCTGGTAAACAAGCTTTCTTTCAGTGACTTTGAAGGCAGATATTTGGTGAGTTCTATATAAAGCAGGGTCTTAACCAACTGATCATTAGACATAAGGAATTTAGGAATTAGGTTCACACTTCAGACTCTTCCCCTTACCTTTGAGGCTGGTGGGTATCCTGGCGTATTAAACTTTTTGTATAAATCTTCCAGTAGTATAATAGATGCAGTTTCACCTCCGTAATAGGATCTTCTTTCCATATACATGATCCCAGAAAGGATATATTGTTGGCATGTGTGATCTTGGACAATTCATTTAATTTCCCCATGCCTCAGATCCACTCATCATGAAGCCAGTACCGTCACAATCACTGAGTACTTTTCATTCATGACAGGGCTAAGGAGAAGAGTAAAGGGGAAGGAAGAAGAAAATTGGAAGGAGGGCCAAGAGTTGGAAAGGGAGGAAAACCAAACCAAAGAGAGTTGTAAAGAGTAGAGAAGCCCTGCAATATTTTGTGAGCACAGGGAGGACATAAAATGAAGTTAAGTAAAGGAGAACACTACCCTTGGCCACAGACTGGAAGAGAGAAATAAGAGAGAGTAAGCAGGAGGAGCAGAGGATGAAAGAGCAAATGAAAGAAGGGGCAATTTTTTAAGGATGGCAGGAGACCTAGGTATGTTTGTAGGCAGCAGAGAAGGAGCCAAGAGCTTAAGAAAGATTGAAGATAGGAAGGAAAGAGGAAATAGGGGGGAAAGCTGTTGAAGGAATTGGGAGAGGAGGTTGCATCAAGTGCACTAGAAGGGTTTTTCTTGCAAGTACAAGAGACATTACATCAGATATTGAAGTAAAGGATGAGAAATTGGGAAATGTTGAGAGAGTAGGAAGGATGGGGAATGATGAAGATGGAGTTTATGGTATATGCCCTCAACTTTCTCAATTGAGAGGAATCATTCAGTAGCCTCCAAATGAACAAAGGGCAAAGATGTAAGTTTGGTCATTTGCCTTGAAAGATATTCCTTTGCACAGTATGGTGAAGCAATAAGAGAAACTGAGGCAGAAGAACAGCAAACATTGCTTTAGGGTTTAATATAAGAATACAGAATAACGTGGCAGGTGAAGCTATGAGGGGTGCCAGTATAAAGATCAAGGAGAAAAGATTTGGAACAGTGCTAAAGGAAGTGTGCTCCAGATGATGCGGTTTAGAAGTTTAGGGGTGCTGGGACCCCAAAATCACAACACACAGGTCCTGCCCAAAAGAATTCAACCCAAGCCTTCTTTCGGCTAAAGACAAGGTTTATTAGAACATCCATCATATTGGGCAGACTCTTAAGGAGTCTGAACATTAGTAAGCTATTGGCTAGATTTTAAGAATCTGAGCAGTGATTAGATTGTAAGAATCTAAGCAGTGGCTAGATTATAAGAATACCAGCATCTTAATCGAGACAGGATGGACCTTATATATAGAAAGCCTGTGGGAGGGATCTAGGAGTGACCAAGTAGTTTGGGGTGATGGGAGGAGGGGCCTAAGGAGATTTAGATGGGAGTGGCCAGTAAACTGGTGTGAGGGGAGATTGGGTGTAACCACAATGAAAGATGGGTTGATGTGATTATAGCCTCAGGGGAACAGAGATTTGGCCATGTGGGAAAGTCTAGGGTTTTTCTTTCTGAGGTCCAGATTCCAACCCCATCACAGAGTCAATCCAATAAGAATTTTTTTTAAATCCCTTTGATATTAGATAGCATAAGTAGAAGATCAAAAAGAGTAATATATCTAATCAACTTGATGAGTTTAAAGAGTGAGGCCTTTGTTTGCAACTTTGATTGTACCTAGATCGTATGCAAACCTGGACCTACACTATGAAATTTCTGCTGCCTCTAAGCAGTACAGTCTCCTCAGTTTGACATGGAAAACCCAACACAATCTAGATCCAAGCAATTTGTCCAAACTGCAAGTTCATAACTCCCCTTCATGTGCTCTAATTTCATAGGATCATAAATATGCAGACAAAAAGAACTGATAAGGATGGGATCTAGACCCCAAAAAGGAAAAAACCCTGGACTTGCCCACATGGCCAAATCTCTGGCAGTTCCCTGAGGCTATAATCCCATCAACTGGCCTTTCATTGTGGCTACACCCAATTTTCCAATCCTGTTACCTACCTCTGGCCCCTGGCCATTTCCCACACTTAATCCTAGCTAAGCTTGATTCTCCCTTGGCCAAGTAGTCCAGGTCCCTGGAGTTCTGTTCACCCCAGCTCACTGGCCACTCCCATTCAGATATTCCTTAGACCTCTCCTCCAGTCACTCCAAACTCCTTGGCCACTCCTAGATCCCTCCCACAGTCTTTCTGTATATAAGGTCCATCTTGTCTCCATTAAGGTACTTAGAATCTTAAAATCTAGTCAGTGCTCAGATTCTTAGAATCTAGCCAATACCTCACAGGTGCTCAGATTCTTTAAGAGTCTGGCTAATATGGTAGATCTTTAATAAATCTTATCTTTGACTGAAAGAAGGCTTGGGTCGAATTCTTTTGGGCAGGACTCACATGTTGTGATCTCAGGGTCCCAGTACCCCTAAACCTCATCAGAACCTCAAAGGCCAACTACTATAAAGTCTTCATTGTATAGATGAATCTGACAAAACAGCCTTCCTTCTGTTCCTTCTATACAGCCCTCCATCTCCTATATCTGTGCCTTTGCATAGGCTGTCTGCTTCCTCCACTGCCTGCTCCCAGCTGACCATAGCTGAAATCCACTCCTTTTTCACTTCCATGTTTCAGAAACCCTAGCTACCTTCAAAGCACAGCTTATGTGTCCTCTTCTAAATGCTTTCCTGATGCCCCTAGTTGTCTCAGTCTCTTCCTACTCATTCCCTTCTAAACCCCATGAATTATGGGCTCTGGCTTTATCGTTCAACTGAAACTCTTCTCTCCAAACTTACCAACTATCTCTAAATAGTTTATGTATAGCCTCCACTCAATGCTCATCCTCTTGATTTTTCTACAGCATTGGTGTCCACCTTCTCCTCTTCGATAGTCTCTTCTTTCTGAGTTTAATGGCACTGCTTCCTCCTCACGATTCTGCCTATTTGACCACTCTTACACCTGTCTCCTGCAGAAAGAGGAAAAAGAAAGATTATTCACCTTGTATCTGGTGTAGGCCCATCTCTTGTCTGACCTCCAACCTACCAAGGGAAGAGGAGAGTAAAGGGGGGAACTTCCAGAGCTGTGTATATTTCCTGTAGGAAGTGAAGAGGCAGTTTTCCATCTTGTGCGATCTGTCTCCTATCTGATCTTAACCACCTGACAGGAATTTAAGAAGGAGCTTCTAGAGGGAAGATGAGAAGAGAAACAGGGGCCCCTCCATCTCATGCTTTGTGCATCTTCTGCCTGACCTCCAGTCTCCATTAAGGAGAGATGTCTTTAACTTAAAGATTAACAGATTCGCACCTGGCCATCTCCCATGCATCCTAGTGATTCTGAACATCTGTCGGTCAGCATTCAGACTTTATTCACTATCCCCCATTACCTGATTCCTTATTCCCATCCTTGTCAACCTTATTACCTAATTCTTTATTCCCATATCCTCAACCTACCTACCCAAAAGTCCCAACCAAACACTATCCACCCTTTCCACTATACACCCTGAAATGCCTACTTCATAAGCAATGGATTTACTTTCATCTTAAACCTTTTCCTTTCCCACTCCTTCCACCTTCCGACAATCACTGAGATCTAATTCAACTTTAATTACATAGCCTTCTTGGCCACCCTTTCCAGCACTGGCTGCATTTTCACTCATTCCCCTTGGCTGACTTGTCAAGGTGGGGAAGTTAGAACACGCTATGCTCCTCATTGCCATTTGCAAGTTCTCCCTGTAACACCATTACTCAATAACCTCTTATACTTTGAGCGCCACACAATCCACATCTTCTGCCCCCAAAAAATTCCTTTAGTTAGTGTCCACGGACCTCCAGTACATTCCCGTTCCTTCCTCAATAAGTTTAGTACCTAACTCACAATCTTTCCTCTCTAATTCCTGCTCTCATTATTACTTTCTCAAACACCTTAACCTTCCAAGTTCCTCAATCTATTCATGTCCTATGACCTACCCCTACAACTCACTTCAGCCACTCACAAAGATGATCATACCCTTAATTTTGCCATCACACATAAATTCACCATCTCCATGTTAAAGAATTCTAAAATTCCCTTATCTGACAACAAACTATTGACTCCTCCTCCCCACCCCCAATTTGCCTTCCCATACCAAAGTCTACTCTTTGTCCACACCATGACCTCCAATCCATGGACCCCTGAGTTCTCTCTGATGCCATCACTCCTTCACTAACCACTCTTCATTCCTTTCCCCAACTTGCCCCATGGGGGAATCAGTTCAACTCTACACCCACCATCTTCTGCCTTTGCTCCTATACACGTTCTACAAATGCTGATGAAAACAGAAGAAAATTACACAACCATTCTGACTGGGTCTACTACAAATTTATGTTATATAAGCTCAACTGGGCCCTCACTACTGCTAAGCAATCCTTCTATACCTCCCTTATCTGCTCATTATAACACTCTCCATAATGTTCTAAATTTTTTCATCCCTCCTCAAATCTTCAATGGCAGTCTCTCCTCCCACCCTCTCAGGTAAGAATCTTGCCTCATATTTCACTGAAAAAAAAAATGATGTCATTCATAGAAAACTCCTCACCTATTTCTCATATCACACCATTCAGATGCCTTCTACTACTATCTCTTCCTTCACCCCATCTCATAATGAAGTGGCCCTTCTCCTCCCCAAGACAAACCCCTTTCATGTACAAATGATCCCATTTTACCCCTATCTTCTCTATCTTCAGCCCCCTCTTTCATCCCCATTCTCATTTATCTATAATCTCTCCCTGTCTGTTGGCTGCTAACTACAAATATTCCCATATCTACCCATCCTCAAAAAGCCCTCATTTGATCTCCCCCTAACTATCATTCTGCATCTCTTCTGCCTGCTAAACTCCTTGAAAAGGCTGTTTACAATAGGTGCCTTCATAATCTTTTTTCTCATAATCTGGCTTCTGATCTCATCATTCAACAGAAATTGCTATCTCCAAAGTTACCAGTTGTCTCTTATTTGTTAAATCCAATGACCTTTTCTCAATCCTCATCTTTCTTGACCTGTCTGCAGCTTTCAACATTGTCAATCACCCTTTTCTTGATATTCTCTTCTCTCTAGGGTTTTGGAACACTAATCTCTCCTGGTAGTCCTCTTACCTATTTGATATTTCTTTTCACTGGGCTTGGTGCCAGGCTCCATGCTCCTCCCCCTCTAAATGACCACTTGGGAATCTCATCAGCTCCCATGGATTCAATTATCATCTCTATGCTAATGATTCTCATAACTACTTATCCAGTCCTAACCTCTCTGCTGACCTTCAGACTCACATCTCCAACTGCCTTTGGACATCTTGAACTGGATATCCAGTTGACATCTTAAACTCTACATGTCCAAAATTGAACTCATCTTTCTGTTGAGGTCTAGGGATTTAGGGGTGCTGGGACCCCAAAATCACACCACACAGATCCTGCCTGAAAGAATCCAACCCAAATCTCCTTTCCTTGACAAAGACAAGGTTTGTTAGAACATTCTTCTTAAGGAATCTGAGCAGTGACTAGATTATAAGAAGCTGAGCATCTTAATGGAGACAAGATGGACCTTATACACAGAAAGACTATGGGAGGGATATAGAAGTGGCCAAGTAGTCTATGAGGTAATAGAACTCCAGGGACCTGGACCACATGGCCAAGGGAAAATGGAGCCTAGAGAGGATTAAGGGTGGGAAGTGGCCTGGGACCATAGGGAGGTAAGACAATGGAAGGCTAGGCTAGGTTAAGGGTAACAGAATTGGGAGATTGGATATGGCCACCATGAAAGGCCAGTTGAAGGGATTATAGCCTCAGGCAAAAACCAGAGATTTGGCCATGTGGGAAAGTCCAGGGTTTTTTCCTTTTTGGGGTCTAGATCCCAACCCCATCATTTCTACCTAAAGCCTTCTCCCTCCAAACTTCCTTATTATTGTTAAAGGCACCACAATTTTCCCAGTCTCCCAGGCTCACAACCTAGGTTTCATCCTCAATTCCTCACTATCTCTCACTGCCCTCCACCAAACCTAGTTTGTTGCTGAGGTAATTTCACCTTTGCAACATCTCTCAAATACACATGTTGGGGTTTAGGGGTTGTCCTGCCTGAAAGAATTTGACCCAACCCTTCTTCCAGCCAAACACAAGGTTTATTAGAACATCTGCCATATTGGCCAGACTCAAGGAGTCGGAACATTAGTGAGCTGTTGGCTAGATTATAAGAATCTGAGCAATGGCTAGATTTTAAGAATCTGAGCACCTTAATGGAGACATGATGGACCGTATATACAGAAAGACTGTGGGAGAGACCTAGAAGTGGCCAAGTAGTCTGTGGAGACTGTGAGGTAATAGAATGCCAGGGACCTGTGGCCAAGGGAGAATGGAGTCTAGCTAGGATTAAGGGTGGGAAGTGGCCAGGGGGCATAGGGAGGTAAGACAATGGAGGACTAGGCTAGGTTAAGGGTAACAGAATTGGAAGATTCACAATGAAAGACCAGTTGATGGGATTATAGTCTCAGGCAAAAGCCAGAGATTTGGCCATGTGGGAAAGTCCAGGGTTTTTCCTTCTTGAGGTCCAGATTCCAACCCCATTACACCCCCTTCTCTTCTCAGATACTGCCACCACCCTGGTACAGACCTTCATCTCCTCATGCCCCAACTATTACAATAACCTGCTGGTTGTTCTGCCTGCCTCAAGTCTCTCCCCATTCTAGTCTATCCTCCATTCAGCCACTGAAGTCATTTTCCTAAAGCATAGGTCTTACCATGTCACCCCCCAACCCCACTCAATCAACACCAGTATCTCCCTATGACTTCTAGATCAAATCTAAAATCTTTTGTTATGCAAAGCCCTTTATAATCTAGACCCCCACACACACCTTTCCAGTCTTCTTTCTTGTACTTCACATACACATACACACATACACACACACACACACACACATACTTTAATTCAATGACACTGGTTTCCTTGCTATTCACCAAACAAGACATCTTGGCATTTTATCTGGCTGTCCCCTGGTGCCTGGAATTTGCTCCCTCTTCATCTCTGCCTCCTGGCTTCCATCACTTCCTTCAAGTCCGGACTAAAGTCTCACCTTCCACAAGAAACCTTTTCCAATCCCTCTTAATTATGGCACCTTCCCTCTTTTGACTATTTCCTGTTTATCTTGTGTCGAGTTTGTACCTATTTGTTTGTATGTTATCTCCCCCATCAAAGACCTCTTCAAGGTCAGGGACGATTTTTTGTTTTACTTTGTATCCCTAGCACTTAGCCAGTGCCTGACATAGAGTAAATTCTTAATAACTGATTGACTAATCTGTGTATATACTCTATCTCCCCAGTTCCCACACCATTGATGCAGTTATACCAGGAGGGGGTACCCCAAGCCTCAGGTAGTCTACACCCTTACCTCTTTGGTAATTGTGGGGAAAGACAGGGAGAAGAGCACCACAATGGCAGGATCCTAGGGATAGTGCCAGGTTGGCTGTGCTCCATGCCTCTAGAGATCCTTAAGGTGAGATGAAGGGATAGGAAAAGAAAAATAAACATACTACACAAGCCACACACACCCCTCAATAGAATCATACCCCTTCCCTCCACAAGTTGGCAACAAGGCACTATTCTGGCTTCAAAACTCTAAGTCTTCAGAAACCCTAGCCCTCCAGTACTTTTGACACTTTGATGCTCAGAATGTCTACTAAATGAATCTTCTTCATGATACATGTTTATGTTTCTGGTAAAGGTGCCCAAGCACTGGTCAGATTCCTTCTGCAACATTGTGTTCAGGCCTAAGCACCACATTTTTTGAAGAATATTGACAAGTTGGAGTAAGGCTTTAAAAAGTCCAACCTGAATGGTGAGGAAAATTAAAACTATGCCACATCAGGACTGGGTGAAGGAACTAGAAAATAATGTGAAGTTATTGAGCAGGGCTTCTTAAAGTCTTTTTTGTTGTCATGGTTGTCTGGAGAAGTCTATGAACCCCTTCGTGAATAAGGATCTTGGATGTATATAATAAAAGTTTTAAATGCATAGAATAAATTACATAGGACTATAAAGAAAGTCAATTACATTGAAATTAAGATGTGACTTTTTCCCATTCAAGTTCATGGACTCCCTGAAATCTATCCTCAGACCTTCTTCATTAAAAACTCCTAGCCATTCTCAAGGATTTGAAAGAATTAGACTTGTTCTACCTGGCCCCAGAGAACAAACAAAAATAGAAACGATGGGAGAAAAGTGCAGAGATTCAGGCTTGCTATAAAGAAAAACATCCTAATCCAAGTTATCTCAAGGATGAAAAAGCTACCTACCTTAGGAGGTAGCTAGTTCCCCCTCCATGGAGGTTTTCTAACAGAGAAAGGATGACAATTTGTCCATGAATGACATATAACCTCTGTGAAGACTTCTCAGGATGGTGATGAAAAGACTGTCTCAAAACTGGAGATAGACTCTGAGAGAATGAACAGGCCATAAGTTTAATTCGGCTTTAAACCCTCTCCTGATTGCCACTGCCATGTCAGCATTAGGTATACTAAATAAGGACATGTATGTTTGGATTGGCTATACCCTGTTTCCTTGTTCTTTGGGAATGGGAAAGATTTTCGAGCCTAGAATGTAAGCCCGCTTCCCAGCCAATGGGAGTAACGGATAGTAGCGGGGTGGGAGTTTCTTGTTTGTGTTAAGATATATAACCTTGCTTTGTCCTTTATGCCTCGCCTCTTTCCTGCTGGTAATGTACTGGAGGAGTAGATGCCCCTTCTCGCGAGATTGTAATAAAGAGTAACTTTTTGCTTCCACCTTGAGAAGTCTCTGAATTTACTTGTGTTAGAGTTGCTGTACCACACATCAAGGATGGTATAGAAAGGAATAGAGCAGTCCCATGTCTCAGCCACATCAAATAACAAGAGACATAGAAAGACTCATTCTAGGAAAATTGTTCTTGGGAGGAATTCAGTTTCACATCAACAGTGAGCTAGCATAAAACAGGAACAGAGATGGCTCAGGAGCCTCTTTTTAAATATTCAGAAATCTTCAGAAGAGCAAAGAGCAGCAAGATGAGCCAGTTCCCCTGCCTGGAGAGAGATATACTAGATCACCATTTAACAGAGTGATGAAGTAACTACAGTAGCTAGGAACCAGGGAGTTGCTTTAGGAAGAATACAATTTCACTGGCTTTTATGGAGCTGCATGAAGAATAATAAGGGGACTTCAGTAGAGTCATGACTAGAGGAAGAATTCAGTTTCACAAGCGTTTATTCCAAAAAATATTACATAGCCTAAGAACAGAGGAATTCATTCACACTTGTAGGATGTTGCTTTTTATTCCAACCCCAGCCCTCCAGCTCAACATGTGTGCAAGAATGTGAGGAATGTATTCACCAACTCCAGATGAGGTCAGCATCTGTTTACTGCTAAACATGGTGGAAAACCTGTTTGATCTTCATCAAGTGATGAGATAAAGTATGGTATAGAATCCATATGTTTCTCTTTTTAGAAGTCTTTAGAATTAGTTATATTGAAGGAACTGATGAATTATAAAGGCTCAAGTGAAGCATTAAGCAATCACCTTCCTGTAGTCCAAAACAAAATGAATAAAATAAGTATTGTTCTCTAGCAGACCATCTAAAATGTAGTTAGATTTTGTAAATGTTTCTTACTGACTTTTTAAATATCACTGAAAATGTCTTAACAGTAAACTTAATTACATATACTACATGTGGCCATTAAATAAAATTGCAATATTTTAACCTGATGAAAAGTAAGTTTGTTGAATTAAATAATCTTTAGGCCATCAAGACAAGACTGAATCATCTGAGGTTTAGCCCTTAAACACAAACACCATACACAGTTTCCCCATATGTTCTTCTGCTAACATATGGCATACTACATTAACTTCACTAAAAGGCTGCTTACAAAAAGCAAGAAAGTAAGTGCTAGAACATGGAAATTTCTCCAAAGTCTAAGAGACTCCTTCTGTTCCTGCTGATAAAACATATTTTGTGGATTCAAAATGTATACATGAAATGCAATCTGAATTTCTATTTTCTATGACTAGGTCATTCAGCGTGCCAAAGACTTTTTTTCATGTTGCTCATTTTAGTAAACCTACTTTTTCTTCTTCTTTTTTCTAATTCTCTATGGAATGACGCTGTCTATCTGTTCCTGTATTTCCCTAATAAAAATATCCTGCTATGTTACCAAGGCAATACCACCTGCTTATGACATCATAAGATGGGGGTAGTAACTTCATTAGCAAAACAATGCAATTCTTTAGGTCAGATTTCAGGTTCATGGGTTTCCTCTCAGAACTACCTTCTATAAGTGAAAAATTAGACTAACTCCTAGCTGCACTTAGAAACAGCTAGCCGCACAAGGAACAGACGTGCTCAGGAACCAGATATCTCACTCCATTCTTAAACTTGCATTGCTCTCCACTGACCCTCAGTCAATCAGGAAGCCAGGAGCACTAGATCCAAATTTCCTAAGCTCCTCTGTGTTTATGCACCCTCACAGCGAAGCTATTCACTTCCTCCTCAAGCAAGAATTTATTAAGCACTTACAATGTGCCAGGCACTTTTCCATATACTAGCAATATAAAAACAAAAATGAAACAATCCTTGCTCTCAGGGAGCTTTCATTCTATCAGAAGACATGTTCACCTAGACAAAATGTAACAAGATAATTGATGTAGCTAGGTGGAACAGTGAATAGAGTACCAGGCCTGGAGACAGGAAGACCTGAGTTCAAATCCGACCTCAAACACTTACTAGCTATGTGACCCTGCGCAAGTCAGTGAACCCTGTTTGCCTCAGTTTCCTCATCTGTAAAATGAGTTGGAGAAGGAAATGGCAAACCACTCCAATATCTCTGCCAAGAAAATGCCAAAAGAGGTCACAAAAAGTCAAATATGACTGAATAACAACAACATAATTGGGGGAGTGAGGATAGACAGCTAGAAGCATCAAGGAAATCTTGATGTAAGAGTTGGTATATGTGTCAAGGTTTGAAGATAACTAATGATTTGAAAAGGAGAAGGTGAGGAGGGAATCCAGGAAAGCCAGTGCAAAGACACAAAGTCAGGAGGTTGAATCTGGACTGCAATGAAGAATATGTTAAGGAAACAAGATATAATATGATTGGAAAAGAAGAATGAATCGAGGTGGTAAAGATATAAATGCCAAATAGAAGAGAAAGGAAAGAAGATAAGCATTTATTAAGCACCTATTATGTGTCAGGCACTCTGCTAAATGATTTTTATATATATTATCATATTGGATCCTCACAACACCTCTGAAATAGGTGCTCCTTATGATCCCAATTTTGCAGTTGAGATTATTGTAAGGTCTATTCACTTCTAATCTCTCTCTTAACCTTCAGCCTCAACATCAACAACTGCCTCTTAGACATCTAAAATTGGATGTTACAAAGGCATCTCAAACTCAATATATACCAAATACAGCTCATTATCTTCCCCTCCCCCAAATTCTACCTTCTTCTAAATATTTCTATTTCTGTAGAGTGTCATCATCTTCCTAATTAGCCAGGCTCACAATCTCGGTGTAATCCTTGACTCCTCAATCAAATTCAATCTCCACATGTCAAATCTCTTGACAAGCTTTTTCTTTATTTATAGTTTCAGTATTTCATATTTTTGAAGTCATTCCTCTATTTCTTTTTTGTTCTCAATTTTGTTAGCATATGACTATGTATGTGTTCTGATTATTCTTTTTGTTTCTTCTAGTTTTGATGTGATTTCATCTTGTTTGTTTGCTATTTTTTGTTTGATTTTTCAGCTCTTTTGTTTTTAATCAAATTAGCCAAAGGTTTATCAATTCATTAATCTTTTAAAAAATCTAGCTTTTAATTTTTTAATTTTTGTGTTTTTTTGTTTCCATTTATTGACTTCTCTAATTTTTAGTATCTCCTCTTTTATACTTATTTTAGATTTGTTAGTTTTTTAAATGCATGTTCAGTTCACTAATTCTTTCAGTTTTTCTATTTTGTTAAAGTATGTTTATAAGAATATGATTTTTTTTCTTCTGAGAATTGCTTTAGCTGCATCCCAGAAATTTTGATGTCATTTAATCATTATCACTTTCTTTCACATAATTATTATTTCTGTAATTTATTCTTTGACCCACTCATTATTTAAGATTTCATTGTTCAGTTTCTATTTGGGATTACGTCTTTTCTTTGTGGTACTTGAACCAATGACTATTCTTTATTCTGTTATAGTCTGTAAAAGTTGTACTTAGTGTTTCTGCTTTTTTACATTTGTTTGCAATATTTCAGTGCCCTAATATATGGTCAGCTTTTATAAAAGTTCATTCAATGTGGCACTGAGAAATATGTATATTCTTCTTTCAGTCCTGTTTAGAAGACACTGTAAGTTTTTTAATTCTAGTTTCTCAAGCAATTTGTCCAGCTTCATATTTTCCCTTCTGTTTATCTTTCTATTAAACTTATCCATAATTGAGAGAATTAAAGTCTCCTGACACAATTGTGTTATTGTCCTTGTCTTCTTGTAGCTCAGGTAATTATGAACTTAGATGCTAAGGCATTTAGAATTTTTAAGTTTATTACTAACATTGATTTGTTGTCTATGGTTCATTTCAGCATAATATAGTTTCCTTGTTTATTTCTTTTTATTTTTATAATGTTTGTGCTTTTCTTTTTGAATTTACTTGATGATAATATTTTTCCCATCCCTTCAGTTTTACTGTGTATGTGTCTTTGTTTGTATATATGTCTTTGTTTTTTAAATATGTTTCTTGTGAGTAACAGATTGTAGAATTTTGTTTTCTTATCCAATATGTCACTCTTTTCTTTTTATTGTATTGTTTAACCTATTCTCTTTTTTAGGTTGGCCCTATTCTCACTGCCTCTCTTCCTCTCACTCCTGATCCTCCTTCCCATTTGTTTTGCTTATTATTTCTGTTTTCTATCCTACTTTTATCTTCCACCCCTTTTTTTCCTCTCAATCAGTATATTTACTCTTGTTCTCCTCCCCTTTACTTGTCCCATTCAAAAATGTTTTAAATTCCATTTTTGCACCCCTTTCCAGAGAGAATTTCAGTCATGTCCAACTCTTCATGACCTCTTTATGGGGTTTTATTGGCAAAGATACTGGAGTAGTTTAACATTTCCTTTTCCAGTAGATTAAGAAAAACAGAGGTTAAGTGACTTGTCCAGGGTCACACAGTTACTAAGTATAGAGGCCAGATTTGAACTCAAATCTTCATGACTTCAGGCCCAGCACAATTTCCACTGAGCCACCTAACTGCTTTGAGCCACGTAGCTGGTCCTTCTGTATTCTCTGCATTCCTCATGAAGCCAAAATCTCTGAGGTATCCATTCTGGGCTATCCCCCCTAAGCAATTTCTGCCACTGCCTTGTGCAACTTCCCACACAGATTCCCCTTTCCATTGTGCCTCACTCACAGAAAAAAAAACACAAATCCTACAGGTGACAGAAAGGACACTGCCCCATACTAAGACTCCTATACCACCACATCTGATTATGCAATCTATTTATCCCTGATCATTTTCCTTTGCCATTTGCTTTAAAATCTCCTCCTTGGGTCCATACCTTCCCACTCCCCAGATAACAGATGCCCACATAAATTCCAACTCCCCCCCCCACCCAAAGTAAGACCATTAGTGTTTTAAAGCACCAAATCCTCTAGATCACACCTAGCACAAGGTCCTCATCTCCTTTCACAGAACATCTCTCTTCACCCATAGAAGTATTCACCAGTGAAATATACTCCCATCACCAAAGCAAGGACTCCTTCCTTTTTCAATTTTCCACCCTTATCCTCTCCCCTGCAGGCTCTTCTCTTCCTGATACCACAGAGGTCACCTTCCTGTCATTGCTAGCCCTTGATTTGACCTGGGCACATCACATCCTTGCCTCTACCCCACCCCCCACTGCTCTCCCTTCCTTTCATGAATCCGCCCACTTTGTAATGTCTCACAAAAGACGTTGATTCACCTGAAGGGAGAGTAGCATGAAATTCTAGCCATAAAACCCCAAGCCTGCCTCTCCACCATTTCCTCCACCTGACTTCAGCCTTTATCCCTGTCTCCTCGTGTACATTGTCAACTGAACCAAAAAGGCCTCTAATCTGTGGATAGCCAGAGCCAAACAGAGCAGACTAGAGACAGGAGGGTCAGGAATCAAACAGGAGTTTAATTTCAAAATGAGGGAAATGGCTTGCAACCAAGGACACATGTACCAGGGCCCCACCCCTAATGGAGGGACCCACTTTAGTGTGTCTGAACCTTGATTTATATATTTGTGGCTAGACAAAGAGTCAAACAGTGCAGTGTAACAACAGTAGTGAGGCACAACAGCAAAAGTGAAACAAGGTTGTCTAATGACAAAAAGTCTGTTCATAGCAGGGCTTTATGTATAGGCCTATTGGTGCTTGCCCAAGCTCAGGGACCTTTAGTTTCAGAAGGTGAGCACAAAGGATTGTTGTTATGCCAAGCTCAGGTCACAACTTGTTTGCTGGGCCTTAGCCCTGGAAAACAGGATGTCTCCTAATAGTATATTGACAACATTTAGAAAAAAAGCTCTCACTGGTCTCTCTGCTGTCATTCTTTTGCCATTACTGTGCTTGGCTGGTGCATTCATTGAGTCCTCAAGTGATTCTCTTGTCTGGGGTGTTCAAGAAGCAAATAATCTCTACAAGTCATTTTTTCCTTTCCAAGAATATTTCTTTTTATTTTGGGGCATCCATCTTTTTATCATTTATGATTAAGCCAAGGTTTTCAGGGTAGGTCACATCCTGTGCTGGGTTACACCCTGCATTGGATCTTCCAAATGGATCCTCAGTTACTCTTTAGCACACATCAATCCATCTTTTCCTGCATTTTCTAGTGGATTCAGAATAGTCTTGTGTTGTTTTCATTTATCTTCCTTTGTATCCAAAGGTTTTTCTCTTGGTAATTTGTAGAATAGTTGTTTCTAAATTGAATTTTTGTTAAATGTAACCACTATGTGTTTTGAAATTTGCAGCCTTGGGTTTTTGTATGGAGGTAAGCTATGCATTCTTTCAATTGGTATTGCCTTTTCTGTGTTCAGAAATTCTGGGAAGTTTTCTTATATTATTTCTTGCATTATAATGTTCAGGTTTTTTAACCTGCATTCTTTTGAGAGGCCTATAATCCTTAGGTTGTTTCTATACTTCCTGTTTTCACAATTAATATGTTTTACTTGAATTGAGAATTTGTTTTATTTTAATGTTATTCATTGGGTTGTTTTTCTTTTTGCTTTTCTTCTTCCAGATTTCCTTCACTTCTACATATTTGCATTCCCAATAAGTTGTCCTTTCTTTTGTTTCTTTGGTGAGGCTTGCCATCAAAGATTCAAGTTTTTCTATTCCACCAATTATTTCCATTGTACAAGCCATAAGTTCTGCTCTCATAATTCTCATTTCTCACTTAATCCACTCAGGAACAGCATTTTGTTGTTCCATGTTCTCTTCTAATTCCACAATATACTGTCTCATCAAGTTTTTGTCATTTTCTTTTGTTTTACAATATTCATAGAAGCCTAATCTCATTTAGTAGATCTGTAGGTCATATTTCCTTCTTCTATTAATGTTTTCCCTATTTAAATAATTATCTCCTTATGCTCAAGGTCTTTGAGTTTTCTTCCTCCTGAGGTTTTTGGTAATTTTGGTCTTTTTACCCTTTTTTCATTATTGCTCACTTTCTGACTCCCTCCTCTCTGATGGTGGTTGCCCTGGAAGCTGGATCCCAGAGCATCTTAGCTTTCTCCCACACTGAGAAATTCATGGTTCATTAGCCTAGGGTCTCTGCCACAAGCGACATTTGGGAGAACAGAATTAGACTCAGCTGGAAACTGAGATCTTTCTCTCAAGCTAAGTGTAATGCTGCATAGCCCTGCATAAAACCTCCACATAGTTTCCTGTCCCATTCCCTCCATTCCTCAATTTTCTAGCCCAGTAGTTCAGAGCACTACCACAGTGGTGCTACTGCAGCCAAGGTTAATTCTGTAATTTTAAATTTGGATCTCTGAGGCTCTGAATGGGGCCAGTGGTGTCAGGATTTAGGATTGAGCTTTATTTCAAGCCCATGTATGTGTCTTGCCCATTCCTTCTATTCCTCCACTCTCCTGCAAAGGTCTTTCACAACACAGAGTATTACCACCACAGTGCTTGCTACTGAAACCCCAGCAAACTCCCACAGCTTGGAGCCTGGATCTCCAAAGCACTGGAAAAAGGGATAGGGGATCAGGGTATAGGGTTGGGTTTTGTTGCAAATCTGTGGGTCTGGTCATCTAGTGTCAGCCTGACTACTCATAGTGTGGTGGTTGGTGGGGGAAGGGGTACTTAGTGAACTCATGGTAGACATTATTTCATGGGTTTTTTTTTAACTTTCTTTTGGGTTCCTAGTGTCTTAGACCATGGAGACAGCTAATGTTGTTTTATCTTTGGTGCATAAATTTTGTTTTGAAAAGGTTTGAGGGTCCATCTTCCTGGTCACATGATCTGGAAGTCTGCCATCTTTTCTCCCTTTGCAACATCTTTCATATACATTCCCTCCTTTCCACTTACACTGCTACCACCTTGGTGTATGCTCTTATCACCCATGCCAAGACCATACAGGTTGGTCTCCCTGTCTTCAGTCTCTCTTTCCTTCATCCCATCCTCAAGTCAATTACCAAACTGACTTTTCAGGGCTATGTCATCCTTGCCACCACCACCATTCAGCAACTTTGGTGCCTCCCAGTTACCTCTAGGATAAATATAAATACCTCTATTTGGCTTTTAAACCCCTTATAACACCTCCCCTTTTTAACTTTTAATCTTCTTATACTTTACTCCCCCACCCCAGACTCAGTGATGACACTTCTTGCTAGTCTTCGTATACAAGACTCCTTCTGTCAACTTAATACCTTTTTACTGGCTGTCCTCCATGCCTGCAATGTTCTCCCCTCACCACTCCCTCTTGGCTTCCCTGGATCCTTTCAAGACTTAATTAAAATGCCATCTAAAATGACCTTTCTCAGTCCCCTTCCCTGTCTTCTTTCTGAGATTTCCTCTCATTTACACCTTATATATCTTGTGATTGTATGGTTTTTCAGATGTTGTCTCCTTCATTAGAATGTGAGCTCTTTCAGGGCAATGTTCATGTTTTTTCCTCTCTCTCTGCATCCTCAACCCTCAACACAGTGGCTAGCATAGAGTAGGCACTTAAGAAATGTTTGTTGATGATGATGAACTAGAGTGATTGTGGAATGGGTGAAAATAAGAGGTTAAATGCAATGCTATGAAGGTAGAATCAACAAGGTTTGGCAATTGATTGGATATTTGTGTGAAAAAGAGTGACAAGCTGGAGATGACTGCATGGTGGCAAACTGGAATAAATAGAAACAGAAATAGGGAAGTTTGCAAAAGTCAGTCATCAGCATTTCTTAAATGCTTGCTATATGCCAGGAAATGTATTAGCAGCTAGGGAAAACAATGGAAGGCAAAAGATAGTTCCCACTTTAAGAAGCCCACATTCTAACAGAGGAGAAAACATGCAAATAAATATGTACACACTAGATATTCACAGGATATATGAAGGTAATCTAAAAGAAAAAGTCATTAGCCTCTGGGGCCACTGGAGAAAGGCCACACATAGAGGGTGGGTTTTAAGTTGATTCTTAAAAGAATCTTTGAAAGAAGTCAAGGAAACTAAGAGGCAGAGATGAGGAGACTAAGAATTCCTAGGCATAGGGGACAATGCAAAGTCATGAAGACAGGAAATTGGGTGTCAGATTTGAGCAACTGCCAATAGGGCAGGATAACTGGGATTGCACTTAAACTCAGTTAAACATGGAGGAGAGTAAGGTATAAGAAGGTTGGGAAAGGAGGAAGGTACCAGGTTATAAAAATCTTTAATACCAAAGAAAGAAGTTTATCTTTGATCCTGGATGTAATAAGGATCCAGTGAAGCTCCTTGAACAGAGGGATTACATAATCAGATCTCCACTTTAGAAAAATCACCTTGGTAACTGAGTGGAGGATGGACTAAGGACCAGTTAGAAGGTGACAATAGTAGTCCAGCTAAGAGGTGAGGAAAGCCTGAACTAGGGTTGTGGCTTTGTTCACAGAGACAATGGGATATATAGAAGAGATGTTTTAAAGGCAAAAGTGCAAGTAAAATGTAAAGGTAAAAATGATGAGATTTGGCTGTAGGAGATATGTTAAATAAGTGAGAGAGAGGAGTTGAGGACAACAGTAAGGTTTCAGGCCTGGGTGCCTTGGAAAAAATGGTACTATCCTTGAAAGTAATAGGGAAGTTCAAAAAGGGAAGATTTGGAATGAAAAATAATGAATTCTGTTTTGGATATGTTGCCTATGATGTCCAAGAGGCAATTGGAGATGCAGGATTGTAGGGAGGGAAAGAGAGAGAAAGAGAGAGAGAGAGAGAGAGAGAGAGAGAAAGTAGGACTAAATACTGTATATGGATCTGGCAATCTATATAGAGATGATAATTGAATCTATGGGAGCTGACTAGATAGATTATCAAGTGGAATGGCAGAGCAAAGGTTTTAATTTTCTTTGCTTCATAGACCCCATTGATAGTCTGGTGAAACTTAGGTAATCCTCAGAATAATGTTTTTAAATGCATAAGATTACCCCCCAAAATTATTGAAATAAAGATACATAAGATAAAGATATATATAATATATATATAAGATATATAAATAAAGATATATAATTATTGAAATAAAGATATAATTTTCCCCTCCAAGTTTACAGACCCTATGAAATCTATCCACAGACCCCTTGGATTAAAAAACACTTTTATAGACAGAAAAATGATGTTCCAGGATAGAGAGTTGGGGGATACTTATGATTAGTGACCATGACACAGACAAAGGTCCAGCAAAGAAGATTAAGGAGCTGTTGGATATATAGGAGGAGAACCAGGAGAAAGCAGAGTCACAAAAACCTACAGAGGAAAAAATATTCAGGACATGTTTGATACTATCAAAAAGAGAATCAGGACTGAAAAAAGACCATTGGATCTGTCAACTAGGACATCATTGGTAATTTTTGGACAAGAAAGCTTTAGTTGAATGATGAAGCTGGTGGCCAGACTACAGATGGTTTATTAAAGAGTGAGAGGGGAGGAAGGAGAGGCACCAAGTGTAGAAGATTTTCTTTGTACTTATCATATTCATCATTTCTTAGAGAACAATAATATTCCATAACATTCCATGCACTACAATTTGTTTAGCCTTTCCTCAATCAATGGGCATCTATGCTGCTTCCAATCCTTTGCCATCATAAAAAGTGCTGCTATAAATAATTTGGTATATATGAGGACTATTTTCTAATCAATGGTCTCCTTAGGGAAGAAACCAAATGAAATCTCTGGGTCAAATGGCATGGACTTTTCTCCCCACTTTATTTGCATAATTCCAAATTGCTTTCCAAAATGGTTTTTACTGAGTCACAGCTCCATCCATAGATGCTCTATAGGCATCCATGATGCCTATAGTCCCACAATCCCTTCAAGATTGACTATTCCCATCTTTTGTCATCTTTGCCAATTTTCAGGGAGTGAGGTGGAAAATCATGGTCGTTTTGATTTACATTTTTATCATTATTAGTGATTTGGAGCATCATTTTATATCATTATTAATAGTTTGCAATTTTTGAGAACTGTTTGTTTATATGTTTTGACCACTTATCTATATATCTTGGATAACAAATCCTTATCAGAGAAATTACATACAAAGTTTCTTTTCCTTTCATTCATCTACTTCCCTTCTTATCCTAGGTGAATTAATTTTGTTTGTGCAAAGGACTTTCAGTTTCATGTAATCAAGGTCATCTATCATTTCTGTTATTTTCTATAATTACTTCTACCCCTGGTTTGGTTAAGAATATATCTCCCACCCATAGCTATGAGACATATCATATATATATATATATATATGTGTGTGTGTGTGTATGTATATGTGTATATATATATATACACATATATATGCATTTATATATACTATACATACATATATAGATAAATTATCTTTAATATTAAGGTCATATTTCATTTAGAAAGTACTATGTAATATGATATAAAATGCTGGCCTAAGCCTAATTTCTGCCAGACTACTTTCCAATTTTCCCAGAAGTTTTTATAAAATAGGAAGTTTTTTCCTAAGCAAATTATATTTTCCAGTTTATCACTGGGATATCAGATTCCATTGTTTCTGATTCTCCCTTGTCTAGTTTATTCTGTTAATCAACTTCTTTATTTTTTAACTAATGCCAAATGATTTTGATGACTGCTGCTTTACACAATGGTTTGAGTTCTAGAAGTGCTATTTCCTCTTTGTTGCTACCTCTTTTAATTAGTTCCCTTGATATTCTAGGACTTTTAATTTTCTAAATAAATTTTGTCATTATTTTAACAAATTCCATAAAGTATCCTTTTGACAATTTGATTGGAATAGCATTAAAACCATATATTAACTTTGGTAGTATTTTCATTTTTATTGTATTGGGCATGGCCCAGTCATGAGCACTGACTATTACTCCAACTGTTTAAGCTCTTTGTTATTTCCTTATTAAGAAGCACTCTGTAATTTAGTCTATACACATCATTTGTGTGATTTGGTAGCTTGATCCTTAGATATTTTATGCATTTCACAGTGATTCGGATTAGGATTCCATAGAGGGCTTTCTAAAGGAATTTAGCCACAAAGGGAAATAGAGATATAGGATAATAGCAAGCAGGGATAAAATGAATTTTTTAAGGATAGAGATGACATGATTATACTTTTAGGCAACAGGACAGAAAGCAGTAAATAGGAAGAAATTGAAAGTAAAACAGTAGGAATGATAGTTGGAGCAATTTTCTGGAAAAGCAATTTTGTGGAATTGAGGGTACATGTAGAGGGGTTGGCATCAGCAAAGTCCTCATCTAAAAACAAAGGGAAGGAGGAGATAGTGGAAGAAAACATTTGAATTATGTGAAGTTAGGAGGGAGAAAGCAGTGAGAACTCTCAAGGAATGTCCTTAATTTCTTTGGTTAAGTATGAGGCAAGATCCTCAGGTAAAAGGGTAGGAGAAGAAGCTTCAGGAGAGAAAAGATGTAGAACAGCCACTGTGGACAGTGGAATTGCAAATCAGGAAAAAATAAAATGTTTGCCTAGCTACAGTGCATACTGGGCATGGTTGAGATTAGATAACATGAATTAGGGGGAAGGGGAAGTCTTCATGGTTTCTTTTTTTTTTGTTATTAAATAAAATTTTTATTGATGTTTTATTTTTGCAGCACTTAAATTTTCCCTTTTATTCTCCCTATATTATCTCCCTCATTAGATTGTGGGTTCCTTGAGGACAGGTCCTATATTTTACCTCTGTTTCTATCCCCAATGTTTAGCACAGTGCCTGGCAGAAAGTAGGCATTTAATAAATGTTTGTTGATTGATTGATTGGTTGATATTCCTCTCCCACTGTGGATCCTGGGGATGGGTGAAGGGCTTTATAGGTGATTCTTCTTATTTCTTTAGAGTGGTAAGTTGCTAAACCTTGCTGGTGTGTACCAATAGATCCCAGCATATTCCAGCTTTCTATAATCCCTACATCGCAAACAATTGCCATAGTTTTGTGATTTCCTATAGCTCTGTTCATCAGTGTGCAAATAGGAGTAAAGAAGATGAATGCTGGAAGTGATTTAGGGTTGGGGCTTAGTCTGGAATATATTGGACAAGGGAACAGGTAGAGGATAGTGTAGAGTTTAGGCAGCTTCACCAAAGGGCAGAGAGAAGGAATGGAGAAGAATTATAACCAGTGTATGGGGTGATGTCTAAAGGAATTGGAAGTCAACAAGGTTAGAGATCATACAGACATAGAAAAAAAAAGATTATGATCAGATAAAAAGAATTTCAGAGATCATGAACAAGAAAGTAAAACACTTGTGGCAGATTGCAAAGTCAAGGGTATGTACATCTCTGTGTACAGCTAAGGTGTAGTAGAGAAGTAGGTCATGGGAAAAAAATAAATTGAAGGATTAGTAAGTTACAATTTTTGAGGAAGCATCAATATGAAGTTAAAGTCCCCTGGTAGGAAAACAGGAGAAGAGGAGTTGAGATAGACTATGAGCCAGACAATGACTTCATTGAGGAAGGAAAGAGAATATCGGGGGGGAGGCAGAGGAGAGAGAGGATATAACAGACACCAGAATCTGTACTAGATGATAAATTTGTATAGCATGAGCTACAAAGGAGGAAATGTTTCTTAGTATGATAGTTGAAGAAGGCTCTGAAAGTGGAGATGGGAGTTGAAGAGTATTCTGACTCCCTCATCGCTACTAGTAAAGTAGGAATATGAGAGAAAGTTTTGTAAAGGTTGGAAAGTGAAGTGGTGTGATCAGGAAGGTACTATGCCTCAGTAAGGACCAGAAGATAGAAGGAGTGAGAAAGAAAAAAGGTTTAAGACAAAATAAAATTGGTTCCTCATTGAGCAAATATTCCAGAGATGACAATGAAAGTCAAATCAAGATAGGAGCCTTGGTGGTGTAGGGTTCAGGTAGACAGGCATGAGGGAGAGGCACGTTGAAGATAGGAAACAAATTTTGTACAGTGGCAGCCAGATTTCTGTATCATTGCAATGGGGTGGGAAAAGGGAATAGGAGTGAGTAAACCATTAAATAGTGAGTCCAAGCAAAGTAACAGTGGTTGGAAAGAAAATCCTTGAGGTAGGCATAAGATTAGAGTGAGAAGAAGAGGAAGAAGGAGGAGGAAGAAGGAAAACAAAATGGTGGAGGAAAAGGAGGAGGAGGAGGAGAAATTACATCAAAGTAGGTGACTGAAAATCTAGCTCCCCTGCAAAATAAGAAAGCAGCAGC
Source organism: Vombatus ursinus (assembly GCF_900497805.2). Classification (NCBI taxonomy): domain Eukaryota; kingdom Metazoa; phylum Chordata; class Mammalia; order Diprotodontia; family Vombatidae; genus Vombatus; species Vombatus ursinus. The sequence continues at coordinate 6,085,339 of NW_020954590.1, forward strand.
TCCATATCAGATCCACAATTATTGGCTCAAATGTTTCACAGTGTTATATGAATTATTAGCAGAGTACTTTGACATCTTTCTCTCTGATGCAAGCCTGATCTCATATTTTTTCACAGAATCACATATTTATTACCAACACAAGAGACTCGTGTGCTTTATACTCACAACCTTTGTCATTCAAAAATATAAATAAATAAGAAAATATATTATTTGTGAAACAAAAAGGGTATGCTAAAAAGTACCAAAGACATAAAGTATAAACTTGAATTTGGTAATTATTGGACAACCTACCAAAAGCACTGTAACATTTATACTGCCTTTATTGATTATCCATTAAATCTTTGACTTACTTCCATATCTATGTTTTTGTCATGTACTGTGCTGCATCTATATTGCCCTTTGATGTAAAATAGATAATATACCCCATTACCTCTCTGGACCTGGGATCCCTTATTTGTGAGATTCCCTCTAATCATGAAGATCCCAACTCAGCCAATCCTTCATAAGCATGCTACCCAAGATTTTGGATATCCTTCTCTAGTTCTGTAGGCGTTGAGTGGATCAAAATCAGGTATGAGGACTGCCTCATCATATTATATGCCTAAACCACCTCATCTGTCCAGCCATCTCTCCTTTACACAATTTCTCCTGCACAACTCCTTACAGCCTACTTCTGCCCATTATATACCTTCTCATTGTCCCTTGGGTGATCTATAACTTTAATTCTTTAGAGACTTTGGAATTCCATGAATTACAGTCATACATCATCACTAGAAGACTTTCTATTTTTGATAATGGGCCTTGATTTTAAAGAGAAGTTTGGGGGCCATTCAAAGAATTATATAAAACAGCCTGTTTATATGAATGTGATAGAGTACTATTGTGCCATAAAAAATGAGCAGACAGACCTCAGAAAAACCTGGAAAGACTTATATGAACTGGTGCTGAGTGAAATGAGCAGAACCAGGAGAACAGAGGAGCACACAGTAACAGCAACATTGTTTGATGACTAATTTTGATAAACTCAGCTCTTCTCAGCAATGCAAGGATCTAAGATCACTCCAAAAGACTCATGATCGAAAAAGCTATCCACATCCAGAGAAAGAACTATGGAGTCTGAATGCAGATCAAAGCATACTACTTACTCTCTTTTTGTTTTGTTTTGTTTCTTCTTTCTCGTGGTTTTCCCCTTTTATTCTGATTCTTCATTCACAACACAACTAATGTGAAAATATGTTTAATATGAATGTATATGTACAGCCTATGTCAGATTGCATGCCATCCTGGGGAGGGGAAGGGAAGGGGGTAGAAAGCTTAGAACTCAAAATCTAATGGAAGTGAATGTTGAAAACTAATTAATTAATTTAAAAAAAGCCTGATTTCTTCTTCCTGTTCACCTCTGAGTCCAGCTCATTGTCTATTCACAACATTGTAAAAGATATATAGAGAGATTAAATAGACCTATAGGTTGACCATCCAACTGATTATCATTGTATGGACAATAGGTATTATAAATATGCTTAGCTTTTTCTATGTAGCTAAGTATACCCAATTCTTTTGAAAGATTATGGACCTCATTTAGGAGTCTCAACAATGTTTCAAATCTTGATAGAATCAGGCATAATACCATCCACAAATAGGATCATCTGAGAGACCTTACTATTTACCGTTTATATTGAATACTGTTTTGACTTAGACTGTATCCTGGACATCCTCCATGACAGTCCTGGATACATTTGGCCCACATGCATCTCCCTGTTATAAACCTTACTTAATATTAATATTCAGAAGACCATCAAACAAATTTCTCTCTTATGCCTTTTAAAAAAAATCTTTATTTTTTTTTTTACATATTTATGGAACACACTTGGCTGGAGTCTTTAAGGCAGAATTTTACTTTACTATATTAAATACTTTATAAAAATATTAAGCATATATTAAGTACAATAAGATCTTATATTTTTCTACTTTTGTTAATTGTATGACTCTAAAAATGTGATCTACTGTAGAATAATGGCTTTGAAAATATATCAGTTTCTTCCTTGAGCTTTCATCAAGGATGCCCTTAATGCATATTTACATTATTTCATAAAGATTTTGTAAAGACAGGAAAGAAGGCATGTGGTTCAACAGTTACTAATATTTTCTCTGTGACTTTTTTTTATAAGATCAGAGGGTTGGTTTTTTTTTTCCAAGCCTTTGGTATCTTCCCCTTTTCCAAAAGTCTGGAGAATCAATCCCTCAGCCCCTTTAAAATTTTGTCACCTCCAGCACAGACTTCCTCTGGGTATACATGTTCTAGTTTGATTTCTCTTCCCATCTCTACAGGGAGTCTAACCTGAAGAAAAATCCTGTTGTACATAACACTGATCAGAATGCATCTGTTTCTGGGCTCCATAACTTGATGCTTGTAAGGAACTTAGTGACTATTTAGAGTAAAACCACAAAGATAATTAAATCATTAGAAATAACAATCTATTGGGAAAGGATAAAGGAAATCAGATATTTAGCCTGGAGAAGAGAAGGTTGAGAAATGACCTAATTATAGGCTTCAAGTACATAATTCACAGATGGTGACCAGCTGCTTTCCATTCCCACTGTCTACCATAGTAAGTGAAAATTGGTTTAAACTTCAATATAAAGGATATAAAGGATTTAAGTTATAGAAAAGCAGAAATACTGATATGAAGAGTTTCAGAAACTCATTTTCTGATTTTTTAAAAATTTAACTTTTTTTGAAGGATATATTCTCATCCATCTAATTTTGTTTTGTTGTCATCTAGTAATACATTATGATTCCCCAGCCTACCCATGTACCCTTGTACAGAATTGGTAAGGCTTATTGCTTTTGAATTATCTGCCCTATCATTTTGTTGTTATCTTTGAAACTCATTTTTATCATCATCAATAGGTATTCAGCATGTCAAATTATGCTAGATATAGTATAAGAAAACTACATGTTTCATTTAGATTCTGTTTTAATTTGTTTGGATTTATAATTTGAAGCACATGCATTTGAGAATAGAAGATAAAGTTCTATTTAAATAGTTCCAGTATCCATGTGGAATACTCCCTCTGCTCATGCAAATTGTAACTATTTTCTAAATACATGGCCTTTCTGAGTTACAGGTAGAACTTCATTAGCTTGCAGCCAACCTAGGGATGAGCCTCTCTGAACTTATCTAGGCTGGTCCTCCAAAGACAAAGGTACATTCAATCACTAGACTGATATTCTGGAGAAGAAGGATATGACAGTTTGTGTTCCAGGGTTGAATATTTTCACCAGGGAAAAAGCTATATGGAGATATATAGATATAGATATACACACACATACATATATTTAATGTAAGGGCATTTAAGTTTGTACCTTCACTTCATATATGTTGTTTTCATTCAGTACAATGTGAGCTCTTGTAGAGAAGGAACTATCTCCATTTTTTCTCTATAACCTCAATGACTGGTAGAGTGCTTTCCTTGCATGTAGGACATGCTTAATAAATTATTCTTGGATTCTTTTTGGTTCTAATTGGAATACATTCTAGAGGCAGTCACAAAAGGGACTGGAGTTTTCACTAGGTGCAGCAAATGTTGATATTTAGATATGAAGAAAATAGGTTGGGAGTCAAAGTAGAGATGTCAATTGCAGAGACAAGGAGAGTGGAAGGTTGTAGAGGAAATTAAAGGTAGATTTGCCTCAGTTTTTCAAATACAATGGCAACACATCTCAAATCCTCTCTACAGCCATGCTTTCCCACCCCTCCTCCTCTTACCTCAGTTTTTTCCTGTCTTATTCCTCATCTCTTCATGGGCAAAGGCCCTTATAATTTGAAGTCAGAGCACAAAACCTATCACATGCAGAGCATTGTTTATATTTTAATGATTCAGAGCAGTTTTAATGATTCAGAACTTTTAGAGTCTGTCAATGAGTTTGAGAAGCAATATTTGAACTCAATCCTCCTAACACTGTGTTTTTACTACCTCACTTTGCTCCCCAAGTCAGCAGGCCATTAAAAAAGAAAAGTCACTTGAAAAAGAGGTGAAAAGGATGACCTGCTTAATTCTTGTGATCATAGATTTAGAGCTAGAAAAGAGCTGGTCCAGCTGGTCCTACCCTCTCATTTTGCAGATGAGGAAGTGGAGATTCTGAGAGTTTAAATGGCCTTCCCAAGGCCCCAGGTAGTAAGTCTTGGAGCTAGGATTTGAATTCTCTACCTCTAGCTTCAAATACAGCACTTTACCATATCGCACTTTTCTTACTTTGCTTATCTTTTCTCTGACAAGGAGAATGATTTTTTTAAACTATAGAAGACAATATATAAATGGTCAACAGCAAGTAGACAAGAAAGATGAGTATGTGATGAGAATACCTAGATTTCCTCAATGAATTAAAATTTCCAGATCCAGAAAACCACATTATAAGTGTAACCCAACTTTTGAACGTGCCCAATTTACCTAATGTGAAGCCTGCTACATTCCTGACTACGTGAATGAGGGTAACCCTCTTTGACTGGCTGCTTGCATCTTTAAAACTCGTGAAACCAAACCAGTAGCTCTTCTTCCTCCATCTTTTTGCTGCACTCTTTTCAGGCACTCCTATGTGCTGGGCCCTGCAGGGATGCCATGAACTGAACTGGTAAGAGGGATGAGACTTGTCTTCCCCTGCTTACCTCTCTTTTAGCTAATCCAAGAAATGGGTCTGGGGTGAGGGAGGGGTGTTTCCTTTCTGTGTTATTTGTCTTCCTCAATTTCAAGTATTGTTTTGTCATCAGACTTTTCAGGAAACCTAACCCCTTGGGACAGACTCAAGAATATAATTCAAGGATGTTTGGGATTTGTTTTGATCTGCATGATTACTAGATTCCAAAAAAAATCTAAGAGATCAAGCTCTATAATGATCTAAATGATAACCTGCCAGTTAACTAATATTCAAGTGCCTACTCTGTGCCAGGCATTGTGCTAAGCCTACTCATTGCTCTTCTTGAGTATAGCATTTTTTATTTTGATATGAAGCTAATGCCTTACCCCAATAAAGTCCTCGTGAATAAGATGAAATTCAAAGCCAAGCTGTGCTCCAGTTGGTAGGAGTATCTGAAGGTCAACATCAACGGCATCAAGTTCAACCTTTGCCTAGCTGAAGAATGGATGAAAGGAGCCCAGAAGTAGAACCAGCCTTGGTTGGAGTTTGAGATAATGAGAATATGACACATCCAAGTGTCAAAGATGAGTGAATCAACTCACACTGGGCCTGGATCCATAGTTTCTGGTGTGGTACAATGTCACCCCTGATCTAGGTAGGAAAAATCATGACAGTGGTAGTAGGAAGATAGCAAGATGACACTGATAAACTGGAATGCATCCAAAAGATGTTGTCCAGGATGAGAAGATGACTGGAAATGATGCCTTAAGAGGATTACTATAACATTATTAAGCTATAAGAGGGTCACAAAGTAACTTGGAGCAGAAATAAGTGAAACATATATTTGAAAAACTATTATGTGTAAGGGGGAATTGGTTTGTTCTGATATTTAGAGTAGGCAGAGTTAAATGCAATTGATTGAAGCTTCAGGAAGTCCAGAGGTGGACTTTGGAATTTAGCAAGTTACCCTTACAGGAAATCTTCAAGGAAAGTCTGGATAATCAGTTGTCAGTGACATGATATGGAGGATATTTAAAAATCAGGTATGAATTCAATTAAATGGCTTTTGAGGTCTCTTCAAACTCTTAGATTCTGTAATCCTGTGTCCAAGAAGAGAAAATCAGTCTCTATTACATTTGGGAAAGTAGACAGACTTTCTAATAATTCCACATTGCTCACTACAAAACCCCACCTTTTTTTAACAACAATATTCTCCTGGTAAAGTTAAAAAACTAAATTGTGTACCACTATGATTTTAGAAGAATCTTAAATGCAGGTTGATTTTTTTTTAAAAAGGCCAATTGGCAGGGCTGTGTTTTAGGCATAAGTAAATAGCAATCTATTGCCAATGAGCATCCAAATACAAGAAGTATTGTAAATAATACTATCAAAAATATATAACTGGGAAAAAAAACTGGTCATGTAGCATAAGCAAGGGACAACTGATGAATAAGCTGAGTGTTAAACTATTATACATAAAAGAGTAAAAGAACCAAAGAGAGGCCTCTAACATATTGGGCAGATGCTCTTGAGTTAGGCCATGGCTTTCACACACACTGGCCTGAAATGTCTTGCCCATTGCATGTACATCATACACAATACTATGCAACCTCACCTGAGCACCACTCTACTTCAGTCCACTTTCACTTAGCAAATTGATCTTCCTAAAGTATAGGTCTGACCATATCACTCCCTATTTTTTTCTTTTTTTAATAGTAATTTATTTTTCCCCAGTTACATGTAAAGACAATTTTTAACATTTTTTGAAAAATTGTGAGTTCCAAATTTTCTCTCTCCATCCCTCACCTCACTCCTCCCTGAGATGGTAAGCAACTTGATATAGGTTATACATGTTCAATAGTGCAAAAACATATTACTATATTAGTCATGTTGTGAGAAAAGACATATACCCAAAGCGGGGAAAGACATGCCAAAAAACATACTGAGAGTGAAAAATAGTATACTTCAGTCTGCATTCGATTCCATCAGTTCTTTCTCTGGAGGTAGACAGCATTTTTCATCATGAGTCCTTCGGAACTGTCTTGGATCATTGTATTGCTAAGAATAGCTGTCATTCATAGCCAATCATCATACAGTATTGCTATTTTTGTATACAGTATTCTCCTAGTTCTGTTCATTTCACTTTGCTTGTAAGTCATTACAGGTTTTCTTGAAATCAGCCTGCTCATCATTTCTTATAGTGCAATACTATTCCATCACAGCCACATACCACAACATGTTCAACCATTCCCCCAAACGATGGGCACACCCTCGATTTCCAATTCTTCTCCACTACAAAAACTACTGCCATAAATATTTTTGTATTTTCTGTATTTTTTTTAATTTTTATTTAAAGTTTTGAGTTCCAAATTCCATTCTTTCCTCCCTCTCTTCCCTCCCTCCTTCCCAAGATGGTAAGCAATCAGATATAGGTCATACATGCGCAATTATGTAAAACATTTCCATATTAGTCATTTTGAACAAGAAGATCCAAATAAAAGAAAAAAATGAAAGTAAAAATAGCATGCTTCAGTCTGTATTCAATCAATATCAGTTCTTTCTCTGGAGGAGGATAGTATGCTTCATCATTAGTCCTTTGGGATTGCCTTGGATTGTTGTATTGATGATAATAGCTAAATCATTTACAATTCTTCATCAAACAATATTGCTGTTACTGTGTACAGCATTTTCCTGGCTCTGTTCACTTCACAATACATCAGTTCATGTGTCTTTCCAGATTTTCCTGAAATCATCCTGCTTGTCATTTCTTACAGCACAATAATATTCCATTACAATCATGTACCACAGCTTGTTTAGCCATTCCCCAATTGATGGGCAACCCTTTGATTTCCAATTCTTAGCCACCACAAAAAGAGCTGCTATAAATATTTTTGTACAAAGAGGTCCTCCCCCCTGCTCTTTTTATAAATCTCTTTGGGATATAGACATAGTAGTGGTATTCATGGGTCAAGGGGTACACACAGTTTTGTAGCTCTTTGGGCATAGTTCCAAATTGCTCTCCAGAATGGTTAGGTCAGTTCACAACTCCACCAATAGTGCATTAGTGTCCCAATTTTCCCACATCCTCTCCTACATTTATTATTCTCCTTTTCTGTCATATAGCCAATCTGATAGGCATGAGGTGGTATCTTAAAATTGTTTTAATTTGCATTTTTCTTATCAATAGTGATGTAAAGCATTTTTTCATATGACTATAGATAGCTTTGATTTCTTCATCTGAAAACTCCCTGTTCATATCCTTTGACCATTTATCAATTGGGAAGTGCATATTACCTATCATCTCCAAGACCAAATATAAAATGTTCAGTTTGACTTTTAAAACCCTTCATAACCTGATCCCTTTCTAGGTTTCCAGTTTTCTTACACCTTACTCTCCTCTATGTATTCTATGATCCAGTGAATCTGGCCTCTAGGTTCCTTGGTTGTGCCTCCTTGCACAACACACTTCATCTCCTGACACCATGCATTTTCGCTGCCTGCTCCCCATGCCTGAAATTCTTGCCATCCTCATCTCTGCCTTCTGGCTTTCCTGGCTTCAAGTCTTAATGAAAATCCCATCTCCTGCAACCTCCTTTCTCAACCTCTTCTAATGCTAGGACCTCCTCTTGGTTGATTCTCACCAACTTATCCCATAAGTTCAATTTATCCTTGTTTGTTCATGGTGGTATGCATGCTATTTTCCAGCATTGACGTTTAGCTCCTTGAAAGCAGGAACATTTTTCCCCTTTCTTTGTATCCCCAACACAGTATCTGGCTCATAGTAGGTGTTCAATAGATGACTGTTGACTTGACTTAGCTTAGTATTTCCCACTTGGGAAATAGCTCCTTAAATGTACTGATAGATGCATGTCACATTAGCACAGATGTGCATCACTTCACACTAGTTCTTTCTGCTCTTTTTCCTTCCCTGGGAGTGGGCATGGAGGAAAACTCAGCTGAAACAATCCAAATGAATCATACAATCTTTGATCTGATGTTACAGTGGCAGTATCACTTGCTCTCACACTGGTATACCCTGTGTTTGTGGGTTCATTACTACAAGTTGCATGACTCAGGTCAAACCCTACCATGAAACACCCACCAAAATAGGCACTCAAAATGAGAGAGTTCAAATCTAAATTTCTTCTAATCCTTCCCCACCAAGTGCTCTTTTCACTCCTCATATGATCATCAGACACAAAGGAACACATTGTGAACATGTTTATTGACTTTCCTATGATTCTGTAACACTGACCACCTCTCTGTGCACCAATATCAGACTCAATCATCCAACTTATTTTCCATGCATCATAAATATACCTAAATACTCCTACAGAACTGCTTCCCTTCCCAGCTGTTCCAGCCATAGGAAGAACTATGAAAGGAACCTTTTTCTCCAGAATGGCAGCACCTGCATGCCTCTACATACCCCAGCATTAAATTGTCCCAATCTCCTAACACATGGTCATAGTCTATCTTAGACAACAGTTATTGACTGTACTTGGCCAAGAAAAAGGAATTCCCAACCCCCTGCAGACAGGATATGTGATGAAGAGTAACTGTAGTAGAAGTCACACCTGCCTTGGAAGTACAAACATTATAGGCAGTTACGACAGTAGCCATTAAAAGCAGGAATGACAGACTTGCCTCAGAACCCACACCTGCCCCCCAAAAAGGCTAAGAAGTAGCAGCTGTGGCTACAAAGAAAAGGGCACACCCACCCCAGCTGATGACTCACACTTGAATGCTTGTTCAGCCTATAAAAGCCATCTGATGTAGTACATTTATTGCTGTGGCTGGTCTAGACAAGTGTTTGTAGCAGAGAAACCAAGCTACATGACTTTGTTGGTGAAAACTCAAGCCTGAAGCTCCTGGAGAACTATTCACATGGCATAGTTAGAGAGTCCTCTTCCTTCTTACTTGGTGTGTATTTCCTTCCCAGGGGTCCTGAATTTTTCAGTTTGTTGGAAGGGTTATCCAGAGATGAACTGTAGGCCTGAACTAGATTAGTTTAATTTCAATCTCAGAGAGACACAAGGATTGTAATATTCTCATGATTATTGTCCTAATTCTAGAACTAAAGCATACCTATGATGGGTGAACTATCATCTGGTTCCGTGACTCCCATTCCCGCCATTGGCCTTCCCTTATAGCAAATGAGCAAAAGATAACCTATCCTCCTAGTGTCCAGGGAACTGTTGAGTTAGTGGAAAAAAATGTCCCCCAACACTTGTCACCTACTGAGAATTCAATGCTTATCCCAATATAAATGAAAAAGATTCTTTGTTACCTACTCTCTGAAAATGGAAGCTTTTCTAAAATGCTAAAAAAAAAAATAATTCTTGAATTAAATGAAAAAGAAAGTTCTCAAAAGTTACTCATGAGAAATTCCAATACTGTTCAACATCCTAAATTCAAAGATGTTCTGGCAACATTAATATGGTGGAGGTAGAATGAAGGAGTAGGCAAGATATGTTTAAAGGAGATAGAAAATTGGTCTGGTGAGCCTTTCCCTTTTAATAAAGGGATTCTGCCAGTCTACCTCAGATTTATTACTTCTCTGAGTCTCGGCAACCCATGATTATTGCCTAGTATGGAACCTGCCACATAGTAGGTGCTTAATAAATATTTATTGACTATTAAAGAGTTAAGGAACTTGATAAAATAGAAACAGAGCCGTGAATCAAGTTTAGTCCCAGGGGAAGACTAACCTGTAGTGAAAAGGATTATGGTCCTTAAACCCCAACCTGTTGCCCCTGAGGAAAATGTACCTAAAGTTTAGATTTAGGTTCAGGTCTAGGGTTTCCCTCAAAGTAAGGAGTATAAAGACACTGAAGCATTCATCTAATGAAGAAAACTTAATAGGCAATAATAATATATTACACACAGGAAGTTAACTCTTATACCTCATATAAATATAAGGCATATTGTGGAAAGGCTGTGTTGACATTTTACACTTCACATTGGCTCTACACTGTCCCTTTCACAATAGCTATCTTCTGGCATGCTGGGCCAGTCCTTGGCTCATCTTACTGTTATTGTCATCTTGTCCACCGCTCCAAAAGCATAGTTTCTTAAAATTCTTCCCTTGCTACCAGTCTGATCTAACCAAAAGACCCAGGACCACTGAACCTCTTGATATCAAAAGTTAAACCTTTAAGCCTGCACACATCCATCTCAGAATTGATAATTCATCTACCTAAGATCAGAAAAGAACAAACACAGAGACAACCCAAAACATAGAATCAGGCTTACTTGGTCAGGATGGGTTTTAGCTGTTATGTGCTCAGCATTTTGCCATTTCTGCTTGTCCCCACTATCATGGGAGAACTAATACTCACATGGAAAGTCTAAAGAAAGAGGGACTGGAGCAGAGTGGCACCCTTTTTTAAAGGTCCACTGAGTCATCAGGTCCTCTTGTTTAGTGACCATGAAGGAGATTTTCTTGTTATCTCAAACCCTCTCAAGCACCAAGTCCCACACATGAACTGACAGAAGCAACCAGGATTTTCATCATGCCCAAAGTGTCCAAGCTGGGAACTAGCACTTATGATTCTTTGGAAGCAGGGAAGCTGGGCAGTTTGATGCATATTTCATAGGATGACCCTATTAAAGCAACATTTTGAAGATGTTGGAGAAAGCATATCGATAAGAGGACCACACATTGAAGGCATTTTGAAAACTTGTCTCCTGGATTAATAAGGCACTATTTGGTGAAAAAACAGACATTTATACAACTGGGGTTTCCTGCCCAAAAGCAACTTCACCCTTAACTAAACAATGTAAAAGGCATAACTTTTTCTCTCATCCAAAAACAAATCTGAACATGGAAACAGTGCATCTAGGGCAAACAGAAACATCCAACTGGCATTGGAAAAGCAAGCTTCCTACCCTAAAATGGAGTAGTCATGTGCATTATTAAAAAATAAAAATAAAAATAACTTTCCAAGGAAGACTTGACACCATCCCTTGTCAGTAAGTGTTAGGTGCTAAAGATTAAATAGTTGAGTCACTGGGCAGTCAGATGGAGATATAGGGAGTTAACAGTGGGAAAGGGGGAGGGGAGAAACTGATGCCAAAATCAGGAGAGATAACAAAGCTGTGATCCAAGTGCTAAGCTGAGGATCCAACTGGTAGAATTAAGAGTGGGAGTTGTCACACCAACAGAGATAACTGAAGGAAACTGAGAGGTTCAATCCAGGTCAGAATAAAGAGGATGGTAGCATCAGTAACTAGGGAAACAAGCTCATGTTGGGAGCACTAATCTTAGTTTGGCATCCTCCTATGAAAGGTACATGCCAGCCTACCCCCACTGCAAAGCTGTGCACATAGAATCTCCAAATTCCTTTTGGGGAAAAAAAAAAAACATGCTTGGGCTATATGGAATGAATGCTCTCAAAGAGCTCTCAGCTTCAATAGGAGGGTACCATATTCCATGGTTGCTCCCTCCACTACTAGATACAGTGGGACCACCAAAGCACAATTTCGAAACCTGCCTGCTTTCAGTGGACCACAAATGCTAGCTTCTAGCTTGGACACTTTGGGGATGATGAAAATTCTGGTTGCTTCTGTCAGTCCATGTGTGGGACTCAGTGCTTGAGGGGGCTTGGTGCTTTGAGATGACAAGGAAATCCCCTTTATGGTCACTGAGCAAGAGGACCTGATGACTCAGTGGACCTTTAAAAAATGATGTGACTCCACCCCAGTCCCTCTTTTTCCTTGGACTCGCCATCTGGATATTAGTTCTCTCATGCCAGATGGGGACAAGGGCTACTTCAGCAAAAATGGTAAATTGCTGAACACATAGCATCTAAAACCCATGTCCTGCCTAAGTAAGCCTGATTCTACCTTCAGAAGCTCATCTCAAGGGAAAGCTAATCAAATTAACAGGGATCATTTGCTCCCAGAAATTTAACCAATTCAAGACCTATCTTTGAATCCTTTCAGTCCCACATAGACACAGAGACAAGACCAGAGACTGTTCTGTGAACATAAAACTTCCCCAATCTTTTCATATGGTAAGCTTCAATCATGTGACTGGAAGCAGTAATGAAGCTTGAACATGATGGACAATGTTGTTCTTGGGGTTTATAACAAGGTGTTGCCTAGCATGTTGGCCTAGAAGAAAACACACAAAGTCATAATTCAAGGAGAAAGAAAGCCTAGACAAAAATTTTGTACAAGAAAGTTTCCTCAGTATTAACCACCAACTCCCCAATACATCTCCCCTAGAGAGACATGTCTCTAAAAAGGCTCCAGTATGCTGGCTAATGGCTACATTCTCTAAGTAGAGCATTTCATACTAGGTTTTATAGAAGCCATTGCAAAGCTGCTTCTAGATGGGTGGGCTATCTTCCTTGCAATGTAGCTACTGCACAGGCTGCCTTTCCCAAGCTCCACTGCTGTTCCCAGACCTGAACTATTTTTGTAGTTGCCCAGATATTGGCTAGAGATGTGACAACTCCAACTATATAGCTTTCCCTTCATCTTCCTTTTTCTCAACCACTCTTAAGTCATTATCTCAGCATAGTTGGCCTACCTTTTCTCATAATTCTTCTCTGATTCTCTCTAATTTTCTCTAATGCTCCAAAGTATTCACACAAATATTGGAGGTTTCAGCAGCTAAGCACAACAAATGTATCTCTTTGTTCAGAATCATCAAGTAGCCTAAGGAAAAAAAATAAAAATGCTAGAACCTAGGATTCTCTTTTAATAAAAAGAGCTATGCACAGGAAGCTGACATTTACATATTGTCTCTTTAGTGGGCCTGACTCCATTTTAAATCTAGTGGTCCTTCTATGGTATCTTTTCAGGTTTGTTCAACAAAATATTTCAAAACAGCTAATTCTTTTACTTATAAAGGAGTAGCAGAGTATGGCAGGAGTAGCAGATATGAGGCCTACCCCTCCCATCTTGGAATTAAAAGGCTATTCAGGAATGCCCCTAAAATACATCTGAATAACAAAATGCTTTCTGGGGAAATTAGCTGATAATTACCTTTTTAAAAAAAATCTCTAACACAATGTATTTTGAACAAGAATGTACTATCACCAGATGCAGTTTATGTTGGCAATAATGGATCTAAGGCATATTTTTTTCCCATTTGGGGGCCTGAGTTTATTTTCACATATCCTGATTTTCCTGACATCATACTTAACAACATGTTAGCACTAAGCAATGGTTTCAGAAGGGCTAAAATCAGACTTCAGCAAAACATTGAGCAGGTGTCACTTATTAAATCAGTAATCCAACAATTGAGCATGTGCAAGGCTAATAGATATTCCATAGGACTGTCCTGCTAGAAGAATCTTACTATAACTGATCTCTTCAGCTCCAGCAGAACCAGGTGCTTCATCTACTTTTAGTGTTAGAAATTAACCTCATTGTTTCTATAAAAGAAGCAGATTTGTTCTGTTTCCATATAACTTGTGTCTCAGAATGTAAATAACTTATACCCAGGATGGGTTGATAAACCTAAGTAGGAATATTCAAAGTCAAATTAAAGAAGAGTCAACATATTAGACAGTATTGAGCATAATGTGGAGATAAGAGAAATAGAAGACATCATTTTCTATTATGAAATGATGAAGTTTCACAACCACAAAATCTCAAGGCTAACCTTAGAAAGAAACTAGTACAACTTAAGGGCCATAGCCAGTCATCTTGAATTACATCTTGCCACTGGACTCTGACTCTCCAGGAGAGGGGCTGATGACTCTGCACAGATCTATGTCACTTAAATCCAATTCACTTGCAAATGAAGACATCTGTTCCCAGTGCTCCACACAGTGACTGAAACATAATAAGTGCTTAATAAATGCTTGTTGACTGACCACCTAAATTCTTGACTGTCATCAAGGCGCAAAAAATTCACACACAGAGAGGACTTGCCCACAGCTGTTACATTTCTTTTATCCTGACACATGATACTGAAAACAAAGTATATAGCAATAAGACCAAAAAAAGAAATCAAAGGAGTATGAATAGGCAATAAGAAAACAAAACTATCATTTTTCCAGATATGATGGTATACTTAGAAAACCCTAGAGAATCAACTAAAAAAGTAGTTGAAACAATTAACATCTTAAGCAAAGCTGCAGTATATAAAATAAACTCATAAGTCATCAAAATTTCTAAATACTACAAACAAAACCCAACAGGAAGAGATAGAAAGAGAAATTCCATTTAAAATAACTGTAGACAATATAAAATACTTGGGAATCTACCTGCCAAGACAAATTCAAGGATTATATGGACACAATTACAAAACACTTTTCACACAAATACAGATCTAAACAATTAGAGAAATATTAATTGCTCACGAATGGGCCAAGCCAACATGATAAAACAATTCTACCAAGTTATTTTACTTATTCAGTGCCATACCAATCAAACTACTAAAGAATTATTTTATGAGGCTAGAAAAAGTAGTAGCAAAACTCATGTGAATGAACAAAAGGTCAAGAATATCAAGAGAATCAATGGGGGGAAAAAGTTAAGGTGACCTAGCAGTGCCAGATTTCAAACTATATTACAAAGCACTAATCATCAAAAAATAATCGGTACTAGGTAAGAAATAGTGATGGATCAGTGGAATAGATTAGGTATAAAATATACACAGTAGTAAATGACCATAGTAATCTAATGTTTGATGAACCCAATTATGCAAGCTTTGGAGGTAAGAACTCGACATCTGACAAAAATTGCTGGGAAAACTGGAAAGCAGTTTGGCAGAAACTAGGCATAGACCAATATCTCATGCCATATACCAAGATAAGACTAAAATGGATAAATGATTTAGACATAAAGGGTGACATAAGTAAATTAGGGGAGCATGAGAAAAAAATGTACTTGTCAGACTTATGGATAAGGGAAGAGTTTATGACAAAACAAGAGATAGGATTACAGGAAGTAAAAATTATTTTGATTACATGAAATTAGAAAACTTTTGCATAGGGGGCAGCTAGGTGCATAGAGAACCAGCCCTGGAGTCAGGAGGACCTGAGTTCAAATCTGGCCGCAGACACATAACACTTACTAGCTGTGTGACCGTGGGCAAGTCACTTAACCCCAATGCCTAGCCACACAAAAAAAAACCCAAAAAACAAAAAACACACACACACAAAAGAAAACTTTTGCATAAACAAAATGAATGCAGCCAAAATTAGAAAGAAAACAAGAAACTGGAGGAAATTTTTTTTACAAGTTTCTCTGATAAAGACCTCATTTCTCAAATGTATAGGGAACTGAGTCAAATTTATAAAAATAAAAATTCCTTAGTTGATAAATGGTCAAAAGATATGAACAGGCAGTTTTCAGGGGAAAAAATCAAAGTTACTAATAGTCACATGGGAAAAAATGCTCTAAATCAATACTGATTATAGAGAAATGAAAACTAAAATAACTCTGAGACACTACCTTACACCTGTCACATTGGCTAACATAATAGAAAAGGAAAATGACAAATGCTAGAGGAAGTGTGGAAAAAATGGAACATTAATGCATTGTTGGTGGAGTTGTGAACTAGTCTAAGCATTCTGGAAAAAAAATTGGTACTATGTCCTAAGGGCTATAAATCTGTGCATACCCTTTGATCCAGCAATACCACTACTAGGTCTGTATCCCAAAGAGATCAAAGAAAAGGGGAAAGGACCTATTTGTACAAAAATATTTATAACAGCTCTTTCTATGGTGACAAAGAGTTGGAAATTGAGGCGATGTTCATGAATTGAGGAATGGCTAAACAAGTTGTGGCATATGATTGTGATGGAATATTATTGTGCTATGAGAAATGATGAGCAGGGTGGTTTCAGAAAAATCTGGGCATACTTATATGAACTCATACAAAGTTAAGTGAGCAGAACCAGCAGAACACTGGACACATTAACAGCAATATTGTAAGGATGATCAAATTGTGAAAGATTTAGCTACTCTGATCAAGACAATGACCCAAGATAATTCCAAAGAACACACAATAAAAAATTCTATACACCTCCAGAGTGATAAATGATGAACTCTGGATGCAGATTGAAGCGTAGTTTTTAAATTTTTCTTTATTTTGTTTGTTTTCTTTTGCAACATGGCTAATATGGAAATATGTTTTATATGACTTCATATGTACAATCCATATCAAATTGCTTGCCTTTTCAAGGAGGGGGAGGTAGAAAATTTGGCACTCAAAATTTTTAAAAATGATTGTTAAAATTTTTTGCATGTAATTGGGAAATATTTCATGAAATAGAAATAACTTTTAAAAGAAAACAAAGTGAATGCATAGGTCAATTCACTGCATAACCTCTTTAAGCTGAGGTGGCCTAATATACAGAAGTCACAACCAGCATTCAATGGAAGCCACCTGCTGGACTTTATAGTAAATATTGTCAACAGGATAAGACAAGTGTCATTCCACTAGCATCAACTACTGTGGTCTCATGGTTGTCCCATTGTTCTTGCCATGGCCACATAATTGAAAAAACCACAAGAATAGGCTCAAGCGTACTGGGGGAGGTATGAACTTGATAGTATTGTAGGTATAGCAGCTGAGACACTGACAAGGAGCCATAGAGGTAGCCTTTTCCCTACCACTTTTCCTAACTAAAGTAGTTTGTATTGCAAAACTTTAAAGAGATAAGTGGGTCAAAAGTAAACAAGGCAATAAGCTACCTTTTGTGTTAAGATCACTTTGAAAATGTGGAAGCCATCCAGGCAGCATGCTTCCACCATTCTCCTCCACCAACAACTATTAAAGGATAATTTATCTTATAAATCTTTAAGTAAAAAAAAAAAGTAAAGTTTGGTTTTGGGGAGGTTTTGGGGTTTCGTTTTTTTGTCAAAAGAAAACAAGATCTCTTAAAAAGAAAAAAAAAAGGGCTTGGCCAAAGAAATTGAACTTCCACTACTGCAAAGACAAGAAAGAATTGTGAACCTGATCCAAATTCTCCTCCTTCATGAGTATATGAGTAATTCACTCATCCATTAATTAAACAAATATTTCTTATGTACCTACTATGTACAATGAACTGTGTGGTAAGCGTTGGGGAAGATAGAGATGAATTTCTTATCTTTAAGGATACCATGTATAGTAAATTATTAAAGCACAGCTGATATACTATATATTACACACCCTCTATGTAATATAACACTTTGGATCTCACCTCTTCATGTGTCATATTCAACCTTATATTTGTATATGTGTCATATCCTCCTATTATCATTGGCAGTTACAGTGGATAGATTGGATAAAGCACTGGGCCTGAAGTCAGGAAGACCTGAGTTCAGATCTGGCCTCAGACACTTACTGACTATGTGACCCTGGGCAAGTCACTTAACTCTGTCCCAATTTCCTCATTTGTAAAATGAGATGGAAAACAAAATAGCAAACAAAACCAGTATCTTTGCCAAAAAAAACCCAAAAAACCTTATATGAGATCAAGAAGAGTCAGACAAGACTGAAACAACTGAACAACTGTAACAACAAGCACCTACTACGTGCCATACACTATGCTAGACCTTGGGGATACAAATACAACTATGAAGTAGACCCTGCCCTCAACGAACTTAGAGTCTTCTATTGAAGGGAATGATATATGTTATACAACTTACATGTACACATATAATATAAACTATATACAATGTAAATAAACTATACAAAATATATAGAAAGTAAATATATATAAATAAATTCAAAATGCACACAAAGTATACAAGCAAATTTGAAATCTTTACAAAGTAAATACACATAAGTAAATTCAAAATGTATACAAAGTATATATTAGGAAATTTTTGGAGCAGGGGGAGGCCTAGCAAGTTGGGGCAATCAGATAAATACTCATGTAGGAGATGGCATGTTCTTGAGTTCTTACCATCCTGGTCACCCTTTTCTGGTAATGCTCTAGCTTGTAGCAACCTCTCTAAAATGTATTACTCTAGATGTGGTCTGACCAGAGCACAATATAACCTCCCTCATGCAAGATAGTAGGCTAACCTAAGATTTTATCAGTCTTTGGGGTTTCTGCATGTGTCATGCTATTGACCCATTGACCTTACAAAAAAGGTCTTTTTCTTATGAATTTTTGGAAAGTCAAGACTATCCTATTCTTTAATTCTGAATTAAATTCCTTGAACCCAGATGATGAACTTTACATGTATCCAGTCCATCAACAAGCATTTATTAAGTATTTACTATATGCCAAGTACAGTACTAGGATTACAAAATAAGGCAAAGGACAGTCCCTACCCTCAAGGCACTCACAATCTAATGGGGCAGACAACAAGCAAATAAAAATAAACTACATGCAGTATAAATAGGAAATAGTCAACAGAGGAAAGACTGAAATCAAGAAGGGGTTGGGAAAGACTGGTATTTTATTTGGGACTTGAAAGAAGTCAGTAGGCAGAGATGAGGAAAGAGAGCATTCTAGGCATGGGGGACAGCCAGTGAAAATACATCCAGAGATGCAGTGTCTTGTTCAAGGGACAGCAAAGAGGCTAGTGTCACTGGACCAAAGTATGAGGGGAAAGGGGAACAGGGAACTGGCTGGTTTATAAAGGGCTTTGAATACTGAACAGAATTTTCTATTTGATCCTGAAGGTGATAGGGAGATACTTATGTTTGGGGGAAATAAGCATTTATATAGTTCCCACTATATGCGAGGCACTGCGCTAAGCACTTTTTACAAATATTATCTCGTTTGATTTGGCAGCTAAATGGATTGGAGTAGGAAGAGATGGGTCTGGCAGACCCATCAACAGGTTATTGCAATAGTCTAAGCATGAGATGATGAGGGTCTGCACCAGTATGGTAGTAGTATCTGAGGGAAGAAAAGGCATATTTCTGAGATGTTGCAAAGGTGGAATCAACAGCCCTCAGCAACAGACTGGATATGGGTTGGGGGTGAGGGGAGTTGGAGCTGGAGATACTGACACCTGGGTTGCAAGCCTGGTGGACTGGGAAGATGATGGTACCCTCAGCACTAAAAGAAAAGTTTGGAAGGGGAGACGTTTAAAGGGAAAGTAGTGAGTTCAGTTTGAGACTTTAGCTTATTTGATTCAGCTATATGTTCTAGCCTGTGTATATCTTCCTAGTCCCCAACTCTGTCACCCAACACAAGCTATCCCTTGAAGCTTTGTATCATCTACAAATTAGGCAAGCATTGCCTTCTCAATGAGAGGGGAAAGGGGGGAAGGAGAGAATTTGGAACTCAAAATTTAAAAAATATATATATTAAAATTGTTTTCATATGTGACGGAAAAATAAAATATTAAATAAGATTTTTAAAAAGACAAAAAAAAAGCCAAATTGGGCATGCATACCTTCTATAATCTCATCCAATTAGTTAATTAAAATGATGAATGGCATAAAGCTAAGCACAGCCTTATGAGAGGATCCACTGGAAACCTTCTTCTAAGTTGACATTGAACTATAACTAATTATTTGGATCTGATCATGCTTCGAGGTCCAAATCCTCCTATTATCATCTACCCCATGTTTCTTAATCTTGCGTACAATGAGCTTTCAAAAACACTCTGATTCGGGGAGGGGAGGGAAGCAAAAAAAAAAGTGCCTTGATGACTTTTTCATTCATTCCATTTACATATATTAGAAGGTCTTGGTGATACATATAAATAATATATTAAAAATATAAATTAATATAGCTGTCAATTTTAAATTTCCCAGAAGAGAGATTGAAAAAGTCTCACTCCATGAACCATGGAAACAGGAACAGAGATAGAAAAAAGGGAAGGTGCTGATGATCAGTACCTTTAGTACAGAAGCAACTGGCGGCATGGTATATAGAATGCTGGACCTGGAAACATGAAGGACCCAAGCTCAAATCCTCCTCAAGCACTTACTAGCTCATGTGACCCCAGACAAGTCATTTAACTTTTGCTTGCCTCAGTTTCCTCAATGGGGATAACAATAGTACCTACCTCCCAGGATTGTTGTGAAGATAAAAATAAGGTATCTGTTTACAAAAAAAAACAAAAAACCAACCCTTAGCACAGTGCCACACACATAGTAGGCATTATATAGATGTTTATTTCCTATGCTTTCCTACCATCTATGTCATGGAGTTGTTGTAAGGTTCAACTGAGCTTATAGTGTTTCAAATACCTGTAAGCTATTGTTATTAAATGAGAAACTGCCAAAAACAACTGAAGGCAATTATTGTTTACATAAGGCCTGTGGTAGGAATTTGCTAATTATGACTCAAGCCAGTTGAGTGTCCTACAAAGAAAAAGCTAGGAAAGTCACAGAAAAAGTCCAGAAACTCAGGAACAAAGGCCCTTTCAGGCCTCAGCAACACAGAATGTAGTACAATAAACAGGCAAGTTGCTACAACCGCTAGAACTGAGGATAGCAATTCCCTTAAGTATGGACTAAGCCGTGACCTTCAAAGAGTATACTTTTTGTATAGATAAAGAACACAATGGCTACAAGTTCACAAGCTATAATTCTCATTGTAGCTTATTGTTGGCAATTTGCTTTTAAATTCTTTGTTACTATATTATGAATTTCAACTAAAGTAATACACTTTTAGATAACTTGTTTGTGACAATAGCTCTGTTTAATGAGTTTGTTGAGACTGTAACTTTGGGAAAATGCAAGTGTTTTGAGATATCTGCTGTATTTACTTGGCAAAAGTATAATAAGTTACCAATGAGAAATGTTCATTCTCTGTCAGTATGTGTCAGTTTTGCTGAACTTTGTTTTCTCTTTCTTTTGTAATCTTTGTTACAAAAGATGGCTCACTAAGTAGAGGATGGGGGGGGATATATTTCAAAACAAATGTGATGTTAAAAAAGTATCAATTTTTTTTTCAAAGAAATGCTTATTCTTTGTCTAGAATAATGCTAATAATACTCTTCTTGGCCTTCAAAAGGTAAATTTCTTCTCCCTAACCCATTTGCATATTTTTCTCTTGTCAAAATATTTCAGAGATACCTGTTTCCCAGAACTAAGACCCAATAAGCAGTCTGAGCTTGGCACAACAATAATCCTTTGCGCTCTGGAATGACCTCACCCTCTGACAAGGTAGATTGTTTGGATCAGCACCAGGTATTCACTGAGGGATTTAGCTCCCCCTATTTCCCAGGGCCTTCCATCACATGTTCACAATCCCTGTTCCTTGTATTATATTCCTGTTCCCATCACAGAATTCTGGTTCTGTACACCACAAGGTAGTCATGACCCCCAAGACTTGAGATAATAACTGTTCCCATGGGATCCAAGAACACCTGTATTGTCCCAAGAAATGCCAACCATGAGAACAGTAACTCAAGACCTAAAAATGACTTTGCTTTGGTCCAGCCCTCTTGTGGTGTGTGTGTGAGTGTGTGTGTGTGTGTGTGTGTGCGCATACTGTATGAATTCCAAGAGCATCAGACCCACTTGTGTTCAGATGTAAGTATAGAAATGCTATTAATGTAGCCAAAATGTCTACACTAACAATAGGAAAACAACCCCTTGCCCTGATACAGAGATGTTTGAGAGGTAAGAGTACCTATGGATAAATGTACACAATGGAAGTCATACCTACCATCTAAGTATTCTCAGCAGTCAGGTGTGGATTGACACTGGAATTGGAAAATTACAAATGCACCAGGATATAATAGAAAATAAGCATTAGTTAAGGTCTAACACCTCTCATATATTTTCATCAACTGATCCCCTCCCTCTATCCCCACACCCCAGCTCCCTATTAAAAGGACTGTTTTTGCCCTTTCTTTCTTCCTTCCTTCCTTTCTTTCTTTCTTTCTTTCTTTCTTTCTTTCTTTCTTTCTTTCTTTCCTTCCTTCTTTCTTTCCTTCTTTCCTTCTTTCTTTCTTTCTTTTTCTTTCTTTCTTTCTTTCTGTCTTTCTTTCAATATTCTCAGCACTTAGCAAAGTACCTAGAACATAGTACACACTTTATAAGTACTTGTTACTGGATTGATTGGTGTCAGGGATGCACTAATACTGGTGGACTGCACAAATCTGTCCCTACATTTAAACCCTGAGTCAAGTTCTTGTAGTAAGTTACAGGCACCAAGTAGAAACAAGACTTTGAAGCTCTGGGGATTTGACCTGTAGGGTTTTGTGATTCCATTATGTATGACTTTGAGTGCTACTATTAAGATCTGCTTCATGGAGACTGGCCCAATGCTGTGTATTTTCATGGGTGTAGGAAGAATTTATAGGAGGCCAGATACTCTGAGTCTTTTTGTGGTTAACAGGAAAGAAATAGGGAGCCGGGCTGAACTGGGCATATTGAGATTATGGAGGAAGGGGTGATTTGGTGCTCAGGATAACTGACCCCAACACAAGGGACCTCAGCTCCTATCTGATAGTATAGTTCTTAGGCCAGTCCTAATGAATGATATTCAGAGAAGAAAGAAGTATTCTCACTGCTAGATTCCACAGTCAAACTTAATTCTCTACTAATGTACTTTAAATTATTGATGAATGGGTGCCCCTCTGGCTTTATGTATCTGGTAGTATAAGTAAGACCTAGTCTTATTTGGTATTTCATTCCATAATTTTTATTATAGCAAGGTCTTATTTATCCAACATTATCAGTGTCTTCTCCTTCTTATCCTTTCTTCTAATTTAGTATTTGACCCAACCTTGAACTTTAACTCTAAACAGTAGATTCCAACTACTGTCTGACTGTGAACAGAGAGCCTGTTCTCAAATGACTGTTATATCTATAACTAGTCATTTCCTGTCTGTTAAGATAATGTAAATCACAGCAGTTGTGTTGTTCAGTGGTTGCCATATCTAGCACTTTTCAATTCTATTCTCTGAGAAATCTACAAGTCTTTTGCCTTTTTTTCTTTATCCTGAACCATATCCTCCAACACATTTTTCAACATCCTCCCATTTGCCTGCTTTTGCATTAAATAATATAATACCAAGGTATATATTCACTTAGTCGGGAGGAATTTGTCAAGTTCTTAATATAATTTCTTTATCCTCAGTGTGGGTATATAAGACACAATCTTAAATTTAATCTGGTCACTCATGTTTACTGGGAACACTGAAAGATAAGATAACTATGTACCACATGTCCACTTTTCTACTTCGTAGTTATGTCATCATCATCAACAAACATTTATTAAGTGTTTCCTACATGCCAGGCACCATGCCATGTGATGAGGATATAAAAAAAGACAAAAAGACCTAACCTGCCCTCGAGAATCTCACAGTATGTAGTGGAAGGAGGCATGATGCAAATGACTGTGTGCATAGAAGATATATACAGTGTAGGTTAGAGACAGTCTCAGAGGGAAAGTACTAATAGTTTTTGCCTTTGGCCCCAGGATAAAGGCCATCTCTTTCATTCACCTCTATGAGGAGAATCAGTAAGTGAGCCTTCAATTAAGGTATGACTTCTTTATCACTTCTGAATGCATTTGTGGTGAAAATGTCATCATACTTAATAGATCTAGTTCAGATCATCCAATTCAATGAATTGTTGAACAAAAATTACACATTTAAACTTAATTACAATGATGAAATATACATGATTCTTTTTTTTTTTTACCCTCTATGACTAGACCTGCAACTCGGTGGGAGTAATAGAGTGAGCAAGAGGTAGTACACTCATTAGAACAATGTGAGGCATTTAGTCAAGAAATCCAAGGCAGGGTTCATAGGTCTCCAGAGGAAGAAGAAGAAAAAAGATCCTAGTCTCTGGAAAGCAACTTGAGTTGTTTCAAATGAGTGGTGTTAACTCTATCTTGATTCCTTGGATTTTGGGAGAATCCTTCACATTAGATTCTCTGACTGGTACATCATATCAACCTTAGCTATATACACTATGCACTTGCACAGGAGGGTAGAGTCTAGAAGGAACAACAGAAGTAAAACAGGGAGTAGAATCTATATCTTATCACCCTCTCTACCAGTGTTTCAGCAACCCTATTTAACCCAAAACACGAAGCCTAACTAAAGGCAAGATAAATGAAAACTAGAAGTGATATAACAGGACCGAAGATCTGCCTTCCAGAAGGTATGGAAGGCAAGGGAAATTTTGCAATGACCTACAGAAAGTATGATAGGTTTAGGTTACTGTCATTGTCATGTCATTTTTATTTATGTGCAAGTGCAGGTGCAGTTCCCTCCTGGAGAAGGAGTTTAAGGGGATAAAAGAATGCCTATTATTTTCCAAATTGTCAGGAAGAATAGAATGTTCCTTGGAAAAACAGAGGTGCTTCAAGGTAAAAACAAAGAAGAAAAAGGATTCAGATGGCAAAGTGGATCCCTGATATGTTAAAGAAGAGGAGCAGAAGAAAAAGTAGAAGGAACTTGGCTATAGACATATGTAAAAGGCATGAGGCTCTTCATAGTTTGGTTGCTGCCCTTCCGATTCAGTAGCTCTGATTATGGACTTCCTTCCCAAATGGCCCCCTGAATAGGAGAGTCAGCATGCTCTGTTCCTCCACACTTACTCCAACAAAACCCTGAAGCTTGTAGAAAACAAAAAAAGATCAAGAAATCCAATCAGAAAATATATCTTCATTCCCCGAAGACTTCATAAAAAGTCATCCAGAAGCCTGACAATAGGAAAGGGGTCCCCTGAAACAAAGCAAGAACCAAAGTACTAAAAGGCTCTGTGTCTAGAGGCAGCAATAACAGAAGGTTCCCCTGAAAAAACCCTCAAGTGGTCAAAAAGTTCCAAGGTGGGGCTCTTAGAATCCCTGGAGAATAGCATTGGGCAATGACTAGGGGCTTTGAGAACCCTAATGCTCTGTCCAGAGATGTCAGAGGGGATCCGGAGGTTTCTTCACATTGAACTTCAGGATGAACTCCAGGAGGTGAAAGTAAGTGCAAAAACCTAGAGAAGCCAGGGTGAAACTAGCAGGACTGACCCCACCTCCAAAAAAGTGCATCAGGGACAAAAGCCCAGCCCTGGCACAAAGTCCCAGTTCAGGAGCTAAAGCTGAAGAGATGAGTAAGTCAAAGAAAATACCTACAAGATTTTTTAAAAAATCATTTCAAATTTAACTTCATAACAACTACAAATAGAGACTCAAAGGGAAAAACTATTTTTTTATATGTACTACATGAATACCCAAAAAGATAAAAATGAAATAAAAATTCTTGGGGAAAGAATTACAAGAATAAGTAGCTTATAAGAAAAAGTGATAAATTTGCATAATAAATGTGTCAGCCCTGAAAAACAAATTACCAAAGAGCCACAGAGGTTATACACCAACTGTTAACTCTGAAAATACCAAAGAGGTCTCAGAGGTTATAGTCAAAAAGCCTTCTTGATTTGGTTGGAGGAGGAAAACTAGACTGAGGTAGTGAGATCTCCTCTAGGACCAAGGAGACCCAAGGCAGAGAGGCTAAGCCTTGATACATAGAGTTGTGGCTATACAAAGAACCAAGCAGTGAGGTGTAACCACAGCAGTGAGGTATAACAGCAACAATGAGGCAAGCTGGTTTACTGACAAAAAGTCTATCCATAGTGCTAGGGTTTCATACCCAGAATGTGGTTCCTGCAAGTGCTTATCTGAGCTCAGGGGCTGGTTTGAGACAATTCTGTGATTTAGCCACAGCAAAGTTCATCCAGAGGGTGAGGCAAAGGACTGTTGTTATGCCAGCTCAGAGCACAGATTGCTTGCTGGGCCTTTGATTTGGAAAATGAGGTGTTTCCTAATAGTATGAAAAGAGGAGAGTGAAAAGAGAGGAATGGTCCTGGTGTGGCAGTCCTGACAAATGGGATCTCTGAGAACTAGAATAAACAAAACAAAAATCAATGATCCTGTGCAACAGTAAGAAATATTAGAACAAAATTAAGACCAAAAAAGAAAAGAAAAAGTTAAGATATTTCATAAAAGCAACTGGCCTAGAAAAAAAAAGGTTGAGATGTAAATAAAGAATCATTGTACTCCCTGAAAACCATGATTGTTCATTCTAATCCCTGCCCCCCCCAAAAAAGGTCTGAACACTATTTCAAGGAATTGTAAATGAAAACTGTCCACATCTATTAGAATCAGAGGACAAGAACAGAAGGGAAAAAAAATCCACTAGTCACATCCTGAAAGAAATTCCAAAAGAAAAGATCCCAGGAAAGTCATAGCCAAAATCCAGAACTCTGATGTAAAAGGAAGAACACTGCAAGCATCCAGAAAGAACCATTTTAGGTACCATAGTCAGTACTACACAAGACCTGGTAGTACCTAGTAAAAATTACAGGAGGTTTTAGAATATAATATTCCAAAAGGCAAAAGATATAGTCTTCTAGCTAAAAATAATACCATTTAAGGGTGTATATATAATCCTGCTAGGGGGAAATGATCTTTTAATAGAGTAGAGACCTTTCAAGAATTTCTTTTAAGAAGACCAGAGATGAGTAGAAACTTTGAAATACAAATATGAGAATTCAGAGAAGCCTAGAAAGGTAAATTTATTTTATCAATTAGAAGGAGCTATATGATGATGTAGTGCTGTTAGTCTCATGAGAGAGAAGAAATGTGTCCCCTTCTTAAAAGGGGAGTTAAATAAGGAAAAAAAAAAAAACATGTCCTGGGTGGGGGTGAGGAGGGCTGGCTTTAGTTCTGAGGGAAAAGTGAAAGAGAAAAAAAAAAGAATGCACCTGTGAGACAATACAGGCATTAAAAGGAGAAAGGGGTGGAAATTGCTATTTCTCATAATTGGGATGCATAAGAATATACAAACATTGAGGAAAGGGTGGAAGAGGAGTGGGCATTAATGAACCTCACTTTTAGCTGAAACAAAGGAAGGTTGAACACATAGAGAGGTCAGTGTAGAAATATATCAGATTCAACAGGGAAACAACAGGGAGGGGGGAGATAAGAATGATAATACCAGGAAGAAAATACAAGCAAAACAATTTCCTGATCCTGAAGGGAGCATTAAAGGTATGTGTGTGGGTGGGGGGGGAGGTTTGAGAAAATCAAGGAATCAGAATCAAAGTGGGTAGTTCATATGGCCTCTCAGACAACCAGGGAATGCTTGAACAAATTGTGGTTCATAAATGTAATGGAATATTATTACACCTTAGAAATTACAAAAGATATGATTTCAGATAATCTTGAGTAATACAACAGAGAAGGAAGTGAAAAGATCTAATAGAGGGAAACAATTCACAACAATAATAATAATAAGGAAAGCAAATATTATAAAGAAAAATAACTTTGAAAGACTTAAGAACTCTGATCAAAGCAAGAGTTAACTTTGTCTTTAAAGGCCTTATGATGAAATATATTACCCACCTTCTGAGAGGTGATAGACATATATTTTTAGACATGGTCACTATGTGGATTCATTTTGCTTGACTGTGTTTATTTGTTACAAGGGTTCCCCCCCCCCCAGCTAGTTGGGGAAGGGGCTCTTTTCTGGGGAGGGATAGCAACAGTGATGCCAAAAAAGAGGGTCATTGTAACTTTTTTTGTTAAGTACACAGAAGAAAACAGAAGTTCAGAAGGAAGCATGGACACACAGGCCAATTTTTAAAGTAATGTGTAGAATTTATTATATACTTATTAAAGAGTTATTTATTACAGTTGTCAAAATATTTTGGAGACACCCTGTTTCCCAAAGTAAGGCCCAGCAAGCAGGCTGTGCCCTGAGCTTGGCATAGCATAACAACAATCCTTTGTGCTCTAGATGATTTCACCCTCTAGCAAAGTATATTGCTTTGACCAGCACCAGGTGTTCACTAAAGGGTTAATGTTTCATATTAATCAATAACTGTTTAGATTTGTTGGAGGCCCCCCTATTTCCCAGGGACCTGAAAGCCATCCATCATACTTCTTGATGTTCACAATTCCTGTTTCTTGTAAGAGTTAAGTGAACCGAACTAGGTACTGCACTCCTGTTCCCACCACACTAACTCTGGTTGTGTACCCCACTGTGAGACAATCAACTTGGAGATTGTTCTCATAGGACCCAGGAATGCCTGCATTATCCATGCATGAGCCTGCCTTGGGAACTGCTACTCAAGACCTACAAATGATTATGTCATGGTCCAGTCCACTTGTGGTTTTTTATGTATATAAAGCGTTGCTTTGGCCCCAGCATGTTAAGCCCATCTACTCAAGAGGACTTTCACTTGCAAGTGTTTCTCTCACTTTGAAATTAAACTTCTATTTGTGTCCTGACTCTCCTATCTGTAACCTACTCTGTTCAGCTCCAGTCACTCACAGGTTTGAAGCTGGTTCCAGTCCGGTTGACACAGTTAAAAAAAAAAAGTGAAATGGAGACTCACTGTTTGATGTAAATTTGATGTAAATTTTCAATTTTTTGTGTTTGTTTTGTTTATGGATGGCAATCAGTCTCTTTTTTTATTAAAGATTTGATTTTGATATAGCACAGCATCTGTTTTTAAAAAAGTCATTTGTACTGATTTCATAACAACCTTCAAAGTCTATTGATGAGAGACAAAGTTTATCATCTAAATTGAATTGATTTCTGAGCATGTTCTTCAAGAACAAGGGGAGATGAGAGGGAACAAGGATTTATTAAGTGCCTACAATGTGCCAGGCACTGTGCTAAGTGCTTTAAAAATATTATCTCATTTGATGAGCATGATTAAACTTAACTACATATGGATAGACAAAGACTGTCTTTCGCTCCTGCCTCAGTTCTCCATGAGACCCAGAAGGGGTCCTTATGGAAGTCTGTATTTGTTCTCTATCCCCTCACACTCTTTATTTCCACAAGGGCAGGAAGAAATAGCTAATGTCTTTCACTACTCTGTTCTTTCTACTGATGAATAAAGTGGGGCCTGACCTTACCACGAAAACATGTGGCACCAAAGTTATAGGGGTAGTGTGGGTGAATGGTGTAATTTTTGACTCATTCTAGACCTGAGTCTGGGTTCTGTAGGTGGGTGGCTTTACCTTTGGTAGAACTCAGACCCTGGACAGAGCCAAGGCCCTGGGCTGCATGAGTATAAAGTTTCTTTCTCCTCAAGAGGTTGAGCCCACATCCTGGACAGAGCTGTTACAGGTGGTATATAGAGGAAGTATGGGCTCAGGCTCCTAGGATTAGGTCTGGGGTTGTTTTTTTTGGGGGGGGGAACCAGGTACAGAAGAGAACTAGTGGTTTGATAAACTTGCAATACTATTGGGAAGGAGAGGTGCAGTGGCTTTGTTTACCTAGTCCTAATAGCGCCTAGGTCTGGCCAGGTTGAAGGGAAGAAGGTAATACAGGACTATAATAATTCTGGATGGCTTGGTCTTCTGTTGTTTTTTCTAGGTCAATTACCTTGAGGGTATTTGTTTTATCCTTTCTGTTCTTTGCTGGCATTTAAAGAATTATTTTAATGTAGTAAGGGGGAGAGTAGATTTGAAAGCAATGACTCACTCTACCATCTTATCTCCTTTCAAGTGCTTTTTAAAAAGTCAACAAATAATCAGCACAGCAGGATTTTATATTTTTTCATCTTTCAGTCAATTTTGTGTCTGTAAAGATATGACCTGCTGTAGAATATCATGTGTGAAAGTCTACCAGTTACCCTGGGTGAAGAGGGCAAGAATATCACCAGATAATACCTAGACTTTTTCTTCCCAATAACTTGACTTTACTGCCCTAGCAAATCTCTTTGTTGATTAGCATATAATAAGGCGGGGGGAAGGAAGTTTTCAGCAAAACTAACCAACATATTTCAAATGTAAGACATCATATGCAATACTCATAGTCTCACACCTCTACAAAGAAATGGAGGGCAGGATGTTGTACCTTCTCATGTCTCATATTGGAACCAAATTTGAGACTTTTAAGTTTAACAGTATTCAGTTTTGAATGTTTTGGTAGTGTCGTTTTTTTCATTTGCATTATTACAGTAATTGTGTTTATTATTTTCTTGGTTTTGTTTATTAATTTTCAATAGTTGATGAAAGACCCACCATGTTCCTCTGTATTCATCAATCATAGCACTGGAGGCAGCTAAGTAGCTCAATGGTTAGAGCATGGGACTTTTGGAATCAGGAAGAATTGGGTTCAAACCCAATGTTAGCCATTTATTACTTATGTGATCTTAGGCAAAGCACTTATTCTCTCTGTATCTCAGTTTCATTATATGTAAGATAAAGATGATAATAACATTTACCTTACAAGGTTGTTGTAAAGATCAAATGAGTTAAGATATATAAAGCACTTTGTAAAACTTAAAGAGCTTTATAAAGGTGAGCTAGTATTATGTTTATAGCACAGTAAATGTCATTATATTCATGTTCCTCAATATGTTTAGCCTTTCCCCCAATCAATGGGCATCTACTTTATTGCCAGTTCTTTGCTACTATAAGTGCTGGTATAAACATCTTGTAGTATATGAGGATTTTATTTTTGTCATTGATCTCTTTGCCCATATAGCAGAGGACAGCTAGAGTCAACTTGAACTGACTCCGAATTATTAAATTTTCAATGTAAGCATTTACATCGTGGCAATTAGCTATTGCTATAAATCATGGCTTGACTTATTATTTTGTTGATTGTCAGGATGTAAGAAATAGATGGAGAAAATGTTAATAATGAATATTAAACTTAAGAGTATATCATATGTACATTTTTTTCTAGACAGTGAGTAGTTAAACATTTACCAGTGTCTCCCTGGTTACGTGCCTAAAGGTGGATTCTCTAGGTCAAAGGGTATAATCATTTTAGTCATTAATAATTTTAAATTGCTTTCCTGAATAATTGGATCAGTTCACAGCTCCACCAACAATACATCAGTGTACCACCTTTCCATAATACCTTCAATATTGACTCCTGCCATTATTTGTTATTTTTACCAATTCCCTGGGTATAAAGTAGAACTTCAGCCTTGTTTTGATTTGTATTTTATTGGGAAAGGGGTGTGGCTAATCAGGCATGTACACTGTTAACTCCGGTTCAGAGTTGGAACTATTGAGGCACTTGCTGGTAATTCAACAGTTAACAAAAAGAGGTTGACTTAAGCCATGGCATAGAAAGGATTTTTAACAAGTATAATCCAGCACTTAGTTTAGGTAAATGCAGTCCCCCTCATCTCAATATGGAAATATCTTTAGTGAACAGGGCAGTATGTGGTGACTCTCAAAGTCTTGGGATATCCACCAAGTCTAATGGGCTCTGATTCCATATGGGTGAGCCTTTTTTCCCCAGTTAAGTAAGGATGTTCAGGGAGAACCAGCACTTCTGGTATGAAGGCTTGCTGAGCCCTTTTCAGGGCTGCTTTCCACCTTTGGTGTCCACCTCTTACCCAACTCTCACCAGCAGTTCTAAGAAGCTATACAGCATGGGTGGCAGCCACATCTTGATAAGAACCATCTAGGGCAGATAGGTTAAACTAGGTTGAGGGTAACTGATATACCTCAAACCCCTTGGTAAATCAGGGGGCTGTCTACCCCAAGCATGTGAAAACTTCCCCTGGGGAAATGGGCAGTTGAAAACAATTTGTTCCATGGCCATGAAGGCAGCTAACAAAAGTGTTATGGGAATGCTTAGAGCTTGGTCAGACATTGAAAACACCAAGGTCATCCACTGTATCCTGGGACATCACCAGTTATCCTAACTTTTGGCTTGCAACTGGACTTTGATGAATCTAGAAGTGAGAGTGAGGCTAAGGACTTTGTATAGCTCTGCCTCACTTAAATCCAATTCATGCACAAGTCAAGGTCTCCACCCTGATGTCATTAATCCTCTTTGAAAACAAAGGAGGAACTACAAGTAACCAAGAAGCCAGATTAAGATGGCCTGAGCCTACCAGGAAGTTACATCAAGTGAAGCCCAATTTAAGTCTTAGCGCCTTGAGGCAATCAAGTCCTGGGAAGAGCTTCATCATCTTTCAAGGCAAAACTACCAACCTAACCCATGAGGGAGTGGCATGGAAAGGAACTCTGGTGAATAGTGATCCTATTATTGCATCTATCTTATTATTAGTGATTTGGAGCATTCTTTCTTCTATTCTTCTATTAACAACTTGGAAACAACAGGTTTCTCTGCGGGGGTTTTTTGTGAGGAATGTTTGTTCATATCCTTTGGCTACATATCTATTAGTCAATGTCTTTTTGTCACATATTTTTGCGGTCATCTATATATCTTGGATATTAGACCTTTATGAAAGACACTTGATACTTGGATTCTCCCTATTTGACCTCTTCCTTTCTTATTCTAGTTGCATTAATTTTGTTTATGTGCAAACTTTTTAACTACATGTAATCAAAATGACCAATTTTATCTTTTGTAATTGTCTCTACCCTTTTATTATTATTATTATTAAGAATTTATTCCCTACCCATAGTGGCGAAAGGTATAGGATCTGTTTCTCTTTTAGTTTTTTCATATTATTATCTTTGAAATTCAGGTCATATTTCTATTTTTTAATTTATTGCTGGATATAACATAAGCTGTTAGAAACCTCTGCCAGATTATTTTCCAGTCATCACAGCAATTCTTCTCAGATGGAAAATTCCTTGATGGCAGAGGGAAAGCAGTGACTGTCTTGAGCTCTCTCCCAAAGCCCTCCAAATACCTAAAAAAAAATGGCTCTAAACAAATTCTAAAGCAGCAGAACCCACAAAAAGACAGAGTGAAACAAATTTCCAGCCAAAGACAGCTTGGATGATCGGAAAGGTATATCGCACCGGGCAGGGAGAGGAGCCCAGTTTGGTGTGGGCACTCGGGCCCCAGTGACCCTGGAGCAGGCCTCAGAGGACTGAATCGCAGACAGCTGTGGTGGTTTCCAGACTTCTCAACCCCTGAATGCCAAAGACAACTTAGAAGGTCCCTAGAAGTACCTCTAAAAATAGCTGTACAAACCCCCAAAGCTTGGGACAGTACACTCTTCACATTGGAAGCAGACTTTTACCTTAACAAAGAGTTTAAAACTCAAGTAATTGGCTGGGATCATGAGTAAGCAGTGCAAAAAGAGTCAGACTATATTATCTTACTTTGGTGACAAAGAAGATCAAAACATACAACCAGAAGAAGACAACAAAGCCAAAGCTCCTACATCCAAAGCCTCCAAGAAAAATATGAATCAGTCCCAGGCCTTGGAAGAGCTCAAAAGGGATTTTGAGAAGCAAGTAAGAGAAGTAGAGGAAAAACAGAGAGTGATGCAAGAAATCATGAAAAACAAGTCAACAGCTTGCTAAAGGAGACCCCCCAAAAAATGAAGAAAATAACACCTTAAAAAATAGCCTAACCCAAATGCCAAAAGAGGTCCAAAAAGCCAATGAGGAGAAGAATGCCCTAAAAAGCAAAATTGGCCAAATGGAAAAGGAAGTCCAAAAGATTACTGAAAAAAATACTTCCTTAAAAATTAGAATAGAGCAATTGGAAGCTAGTGACTTCATGAGAAATCAAGACACTATAAAACAAATCCAAAAGAATGAAAAATTAGAAAACAACGTGAAATATCTCATTGGAAAAAAACAACTGACCTGGAAAATAGATCCAGGAGAGAGAATTTAAAAATTATTGGACTATCTGAAAGCCATGATCAAAAAAAAGAGCCTAGACATCATCTTTCAAGAAATTATCAAGGAAAACTGTCCTGATATTTTAGAACCAGAGGGCAAAATAGAAATGGAAACAATCCACCAATCTCCTCCTGAAAGAGATCCCCAAAGGAAAACTCCTAGGAATATTGTAGCCAAATTCCAGAGTTCCCAGGTCAAGGAGAAAATATTACAAGCAGCCAGAAAGAAACAATTCAAGTATTGTGGAAACACAATCAGGATAACACAAGATTTAGCTGCTTCTACATGAAGGCACCACAGGGCATGGAATATAATATTCTGGAGAGCAAAGGAGATAGGATTACAACCAAGAATCACCTACCCAGCAAAACTGAGTATAATCCTGCAAGGGAAAAAATGGTCATTCAGTGAAATAGAGGACTTTCAAGCATTCTTGATGAAAAGACCAGAGTTGAATAGAAAGTTTGATTTTCAAATACAAGACTCAAGTGGAACATGAAGAGGGGAGGAAATGGATATTCAATGAAATAGGGGACTTCCAAACCTTCCTGATAGAAAGACCAGAGCTCAACAGAAAATCCGATCTTCAAATGCAAGACTCAAGAGACATAAAAAGGTAAATGAGACAGAAAGAAACAACATGATATTAATAAAGACAACTGTTTACATCCCTTCAAGGGAATATGACACTTGATCAGTCATGATCAGGGGATGACACAAGGGAAGTTAACTCTTGAGAACTGTATTGTTATTACACCATGTTAAAGGGGTATTCATAAAGGGGGTAGTTATAAATTGACTCTGATATAATGATGAAAAAAATCTAATCAAATGGGTTAAATGGATCCAAGTAAATGAATTAACCTGATCTAACTAAGAAAATGTAGTGAGAGAAAAGGAAAGGAGGAGGCAGACAAGGGTAAATTACATCACAGGAAAAGGCACAAAAACCTATTACAGCAGAGGGAAAGAAGGGAGGGAGATGAGCATTGTTTGAACTTTACTCTCATCAGATTTGGCTCAAGAAGGGAATAACATAATCAGTTAGGCATAGAAATCTAACACGCCCTACAGGCAATAAGAGGGAGAAGGGGAAAGAAAAGGGAGGGGGCTAATAGAAAGGAGGTGGGACTGAAGGAGGTGGTGGTCAAAAGCAAAACATTAGTGAGGAGGGAAAAGTAGAAAGGAGAAAGAAAAGCATAAACAAGGGGGGGAAGGATGGAGAGAAAGACACAGATAGTAATCATAATTATGAATGTGATATATGAATGTAATGTAACACTATTGTGCTGTAAGAAATGATGAACAGGCAGATTTCAGATAAACCTGGAAAGACTTGTATGGTTTGATGCTGAGTGAAGTGAGCAGAACCAGGAGAATGTTGTACACAGTAACAGCCACATTGAGTGATGACTGACTTTGATGGACTTAACCCTTCTCAGCAATACAAGGATCTAAGATATCTCCAAAAGTCTCATGATGGAAAATGCTATCCACATCCAAAGAGAGAACTATGGAGTTTGAATGCAGATTGAAGCATACTATTTGCTATTTTTTTCTTCTGTTGTGTTTTGTTTCCTCTTTCTGGTGGTTCCTCCTATTAGTTCTAATTCTTACTTACAACATCACTAATGTGAAAATAGGTTTAATAAGAACGTATATATATATAGCCTATATTAGAACACGTGCTGTTTTGGGGGGGGAGGGAAGGAGGGGGAGAAAAATTTAAAACTCAAAACTTATGGAAGTGATTGTTGATTAATTAAAATATATTAATAAAAAAATTAAAATAAAAAAATTCTTTCCTTGTTCATTTATGTTTAGAATTTTATCAAATGCTAGGGTTATTCAAAAGAAGTAATTTTTCAAAAAGCATTTATTAAGCACTTACTTTGTGCCAAATACTATGCTAAGTACTGGGGCTAGAATAAAATGTCTTAAATACCCCTTCCATTTACAACATTCTAAAATTTATCTCTGTAAATCTATAAATCTCTGATTCCTCATTTTTTCAGGTACAAAATAAGCTGTAAAATATTATTTAACACATATTATACAAGCTTACTCATTTAAATCAAATAAATTCAAAGATTTATTATCTACTATATGTAAAGCTCTATGTAATTTTTTCCACCTTAATCCAAGTGCTAATTAAATATGTTAGATATGATGTGCTTTTAAAATCCAAAGTTACTAAAGGAAATTATTTTGATACTGGAATCTTCTAAAGTGGACAGAATAAAATGGATTATCTGAAAGAGCCTTATTTAGGATAATGAAGAAAACATAACAGAAAGTGGTTTTTTTTTTCTTTTCGTAGTATTTTAATTTTTTTCCAATTACACATAAAGATAGTTTTCAACATTCATTTTTGTAAGATCCTGAGTTCCAAATTTTTCTCCCTGCCTCCTCCCCAAGATAACAAGCAATCTGATACAGATTACACATGTATAATCATATTAAATATATTTCCCCATTAGTCATGTTATGAAAGAAGAATCAGAACAAAAGGGGAAAACCACAAGCAAGAAAAAAAAAGTGAAAATAATATGCTTCATTCTGCATTCAGACTCAATAGTTCTTTCTCTGGATGTGGTTAGCATTTTCCATCACGAGTCTTTTGGAATTGTATTGCTGAGAAGAGTGAAGTCTATCATAGTTGATCATCACACAGTATTGCTGTTACTATGTACAATATTCTCCTGGTTCTGCTCATTTCACTCAGCAGCAGTTCATGTAAGTCTTCCCAGGTTTTTTCTGAAATCTGCCTGTTCATCATTTCTTATAGAACAATAATATTCCATTACATTCATTTTTACCACAACTTGTTCAGCCATTCCCCAATTGATGGGCATCCCCTCAATTTTCAATTCTTTGCCAC
This sequence comes from Vombatus ursinus, assembly GCF_900497805.2. Lineage (NCBI taxonomy): Eukaryota > Metazoa > Chordata > Mammalia > Diprotodontia > Vombatidae > Vombatus > Vombatus ursinus. The sequence goes on from NW_020954590.1 coordinate 6,122,273, forward strand.
TACAAAAAGAGCTGCTGTAAATATTTTTGAACATGTGGTCCTTCAGAAAATTTTTAAAAGTACTAAGTTATAATTAATATTTTTAAACCACTATTAAATATAATTTCTTAAAATAGATGTATTCTACATTTAAACAAATTATAAAGTTATCCTAATATTCCCATTCATTCTGAAAGGAAGTATCTGAAAAAAAGGTTAACCAAACTAAGTCACAAACACTTATACTTTAATATGTAAGAAATCATTGTTTTTGATGGCATTGTCTAATTTTGTATGCCTTTCTTAGAATCTTTTGGTTTGAAGTGGTGAGACCAACTTTTCCATTCAACTACTAAAATATATTAATGTATATCCATAGAATGCAATCACTTCTGATTCTTTCTTGTCTATTTTGTTTCATTGATCTACTCTTTCAATTTTTAGCCAGCACTAAATACTTTTCATAATTACTGCTTTATAATGTACTTTAAAGTCTGGAAAGCTATTCTCCTTTCACTATTATCTTCTCCTAGCCATCTTATTATTTCGCTGGACATTCTAGATCTTTTGTTCCTCCAAAATAATTTTGTCTCTCTATAATAGACAGACTACATACTATATTTACATGCTATAGAGAAATTACATATTTACTATATGGTAAAGTATCTCTTTAGTAGTTTTATTGGTAGAGAGCGTTACCATTTTTACTATAATGGCATAGCCCAGCCATAAGCACCAAATATTTCTCAAGTTATTTAAGTTGTTCTTTATTTCTTTAAGGATTGTTCCATAATTATATTTCTATAGGTATTAAGTATTGTTTTTTTGACTTCCAGGTATTTTATGCATTTTGCAATTATTTTGAATGATATTTTCCTTTCTATTATGGCCTTCTGAGTTTTATTATTGCTATGTAGAAGCACTGTAGATTTTTGTGGGTCTATTTGGTAGCTTGCAACTTTACTGAGGCAGCTAGATTGCTCAGTGAATAGAGCATTGGACCTGGAGTTAGGAAGACATAAATTTAAATCCAGTCTTAGATACTTACTAGCTATGTGATCCTGGGCAAATCACTTGACCTCTGTTTGCTTTAATCCACTGGAAAAGGAAATGGAAACTACTCTTGTATCTTTGCCAAGAAAACCCCATAGCCAGCATTGGCTTGCTGCGGTCCACAGGGTCACAAAGAGTTAGACATGACTAAACGACAACAACAACAGTTTATCGAAGTTATTAACTTAGTGTCTTTGCTGATTCCCTAGAATTTTCTAAGTAAATCATTATGCCCTTAGGAAATAGGGATAATTTTGTCACTTCTTTATATTTAATTTAATTTCTATAAAATTAAACTCAATAGCAATTGGCCCATCAAAAATTGATGTTGCTGCATGAATAGCTGTAGTTTCCAAGGAGAAAGGACTCCTTGGAGAGTCTTTGGACAAAGCAATGAATAGGCTTGGGGACCTGACTCTAGAGAGAAGGTAGGATCCTGTTAGATAGGACAGGATGGCATATAGGGACAGCATGAAGTTCCAGTAATGCTAATGTGAGGCTTCATCAACCCCTGGTTTCCATGGTAGGTAGCTATTTGCTTGGAGTTATGAAGGGGAAAAATCATCATTTTTTGGAGTTTCCACTGAGTGCTTTGAATAGTACCAGATGTTATGGCATTGACATAATTTGTGTTAGAAAATAGCTCTGCCCACAAAGAATTTACAATCTAAAAACACTCAGAGAGAAGAACCTATAACATAATCTTGAACATAAAATTTATATGTGGGTACATGTATGTAATGCAGATAAATAGTTTACACATAAAAATTAGAAAAATCCACAATATGAAGAGTTCTTCTAATGTTCAAAATAATCTCATTTTCCAAAATGCTATGGAAATGATTTCTTTAATTAGAAGATAAGAAAAATACAAAGTTTACATATACTTAATAGTTCAACTGGGTTTTTTAATTTTTATAGATAATAAGGAAAGGGGTAAGGAGAGAGATTTTCTTAGGTAAGAATTTTAATCTAGAAAGAAAAGAAGAAAATTAATAAATTAGATATGTACATGTATGTGTGAAGGAGACATGGAGATTGTAAAAGGTAAAATTTACCTGAATATGAAAAGCAAAAAAACAGAGGAAATTGAGGTAGGTGTGGAAAGAGTACTAGTTTTGGGAATAAAGGGAAAAGGACTAGATTTGGGGCCAGAGGACATGGATTCAAAATCTGCTGTTGCCATTTACTACCTGTGTTTCTTTGGACAAATTGTTTAGCCTCACTAAGCCTCATTTCCTCAACTTTAAAAAGAAAGTATTGGACTAGATGACCTCTAACATTCCCTGGTGGATAGACTGCTAGACTTGGAATTAAAAAGACCTGAACTTGGGTCAGCTAGGTGGTGCAGTGGATAGAGTTGCGGCCTTGCAGTCAGGAGGACCTGAGTTCAAATTTGATCTCAGACATTTGATACTTATTAGCTGTGTGACCCTGGACAAGTCACTTAACCCCAATTACCTCACCAAAAAGCAAAAAAAAAGACCTGAATTCAAATCCTTCCTCAGCTGTATGACCCTAAGCAAGTCACTTAACAACTTCTATCTGCCTCAGCTTCCTCATTCATAAAATCAAGATAATAACACCTACCTCACAGGGTTGTTGTATGGATCAAATGAGATATCTGTAAGTCTTATAATGCTATATGCATGCTAGCTATTATTATTATCTCAAGTCTTGATAGATTAAATTTGTTATTAGAGAGGGAATCTGGAATATATATCAAGCAAGTCTGAAAAGGGACTGGAAAAGATGCATCAACATATTAATAGTAATGATAATGCAACATTACCAATGGACTTTATTTTATAATTTATAACTTGTCTGATTTATAAATTCATGGGGCAAAGAACCTATATTCTCTAAATTTTCTCATCCTGACTGGCAAACAATAAATATTTGTGAGGGATTATCTGGTGTTGACTACTGCCAAGTGGAAGTTGTAGCAAGATGGGGTAGGAACAAGATATTAGGAAGTAACCAGAGCTCATGCTCCCGAGGCAGGGGCTGTGCTAGGCAGAGCTGTGGTGAACTGGGATGGGAGCTGGATACGGAGAAGTAACCGGAGCTTATGCTCCTGAGGCAGTGGGCAGTGCTATGTGGAGCTGTGATAAGCTGGAGAAGGAACAGGATACAAGGAAGTAGCCGGAGCATGTGCTCCTGAGGCAGGGGGCTGTGCCACGTGGGAGTGGGACGGCAGAGAATGAGTTCCCTTTGTCTAGTCCCCTCCCTAGGTACAACGTCAACCCCAGACATTTCCTTCCTGACTTTCTGGGTCACGTACTTTCCCTTTGTGTAGCACTGACCCTAGACGCCTCCTCCCGGTATCTGGGCCTGACTTCCTGGGTCACGTACTCTCCCTTTGTCTATGCGCTAACCCCAAACGTCTCCTTCCTGTATACGGTCCTAGCCTCCTGCGTCACTTCCTCTCCCTTGGTGCGCTAAACCCAGACATCCCCTTCCAGTATCTGATCCTACAATCAATGACTAGTAGGTGGGCTGAGGAGGAGGGGCTAAGTAGGTACTTAAGGAGCAGTAGAGATCAGAGCTCGCTCTCTTTTGCTCCTGCTCTCTTGCTCTGGCCTTCCTGCTTGGCCTTGTTGTGATGGCCTCTGAATAAAGCTCGAGTGTTTGCACCTCCTGATCGGCTCATCTCTGTGTTTATCCGGGTGGGCACCAAAGACTGGTAAGTATGACCTTGGCAGCCTGCTCCTTACAGGAGGAGAGTGCATGGCGTGGCCGGCACAAATATTAAGCTCAGAAATTATGGATATAATATAATTGATTATTTACCTTATTGAAAGTTCTTTTCTCCAGATTAAATTTCCAAATACCCCACCTCACCCCAAAATGGCAGTTTCTTTAGGTACTATATTGTCCATTTTAAATAGTAGAATATTCTGCCATGGTTCCTACTATATCACTTTCTAAGATAGGCATTCTATCCTAAATGACGGCTTTTGCCGTTTTAGAGGATGTCATGCTTGATTTGATTCTCTCCTATGCATGGCTTTTTGCAAATTTTCTTTCACATTGAGAGTAATGAGCAACAAGTCTTTCTGACTTAGTTATTTTTCTCTTGATTTGTATTTAACCAGCAAAATAACTTTGATCTTTCCAATTTCTATAGTTTCTGGTTCTTATAGTATAAACACTAAATAGTAGGATATTCTGTGGTGTGGGAGTGTTCTTAACAGCAGCCAGTACAGTACAAATTGACTAATGCAAAGATAGGAAAGTATCCCTCATCCACAATCCCTTCCAGTCTTATCACTACCCCTGATCCCCAGAAGCTGGCAGTTAAAGGAGATCATTAATCATATGAAAAATGTAATAGTGCACCTAATAGGAGGCAGAGCATATGAGCAATGAAGCTGTAAGAGTTAGAAATAAATAGCAAGTTTGCTGAAATTTTAGCATATTTTGAAACCATGGCAAACCAAAGCCATAGGTAGGAAAAGGTATTTGGCTGCCATAACAGTAAAACATACAGTGACATTATTTTTAGGATTCCATGGGGTCTGTGCACTAAGCCTTATGTGAAGAACTAATTCAAAACTTAATCTACTGTTTCAGAAATACACAAATTCACTAATATTCAGAGGGTATTTTGTTTAGAATCAAGATTTATAATATGAAGTTTTAAGGGTCTTTTTTAACCAGAAAAACTAATATGTACTTATTAATTGTCATAAATTCAAAGAAAGCAAAATGAAATAATACAGAGTGTTCAGCCTCTTCAAGGCAAAAATTTAGTCACATTTTTAGGATTCACCTTACTATATTACTCTCACCAATGGGGCAGGATATACAATACTAACTACAGGCCACATAACTCAGCCTGGGGTAAATAATATGACTTAGAGGTGGAAGATAACTTAGACATCAACTACTCCAATCCCCTAATTTTACAGATGAGAAAACAGATTCATTGAGGTTAAGTGACTTGCCCAAGGTCACATAGGTAGTAAGCAGTGAAAGTGGCATTTAAACTCATGCTCCCTGACTACAAATCTAGTACTTTTTCTCCTTATCCTTTATTATAGTTAGTTTCTGTGAGAGAAAGAAGGAGGGAAGAAAGAAGGAAAGGCAAGAGAATGAGAGATGGAGAGACAGACAGACCAACTGATTGACCATTACTGATACATGGACAAAGTATGGTTAATATTGCTGTGGAAAGAAGCAGTTTATTCCAACTTGTTCCCTACAAACAAGAATAAGTCCAGGAATATGGTTTAAAAAAGGACTAATGAATCAAAACAGACCCTAACCCAACATAAGATCCTATTTTCTCCCTTATTTTCTTGCACCCTTTCATTAGCTGAAGAAAAGTTAGGTACGTGATAATTGTTGCACAGCTATACCCTTTATGAGAACATGACTCCAGTCACAGGATCATTTCGAGTTGGAAGGGACATCATAGGTCATTTAGTCCAACCTGCTCATTTTTTCATCTTTTACCTGTTTGTGTCCTTGATTCCAGTTTTGACCTTAAACATTCTTGGGGTAACTTTGCTTAATGGATCTCTGCCAAGTTTTCTTTAAACTTTTCCCCCTCCACTACTCCTTACTATTTTATTAATCATACTGCTTATAATCTACCATCGTGTTTTTCCATAAGATTGTGCAAATTTATATTTTAAACTAATAATGTTCTTTGCTGCTATTTCTCCTCTTGCCAAGTATGTTTAGTGTTAGCTATTTAAGTTAGCTTTTAAGTTTTTTCATCTCCTCTCTAAGGTAATTTATTTACATTATGATTCTGTACGAAAATGCTGTACTCATTGTTGATGTCCCTTTCTCCATCCATCTCTAATTTTCTGGCATTAATAATTTGTTTAACTTGGACAAGCTGGAGTTGTTTTAATTGTTCACTACATCTTTTTCTCATTTTTGTTCTTTCACTTAGCTTCATATGAATTTCTATCTTCACTCTAAAATGAGCTGCTGGCCTGCTCTCCATAGAGAGCTGATTTAGAAATGACTCTGATATCAGTAATGAGTCATTGCCTGTCTATTGAAATACAGGCAATTTCTTTTTCTCTCTTCTTTTTTCTTTTTGGAGGGTTTCAGTATTGATATTTTTCAGATCTTACCATGCCCAGCACCTTTTAATCTTTTTTTTCAAAGAAGGTATTCATGACATATAAGCATACAGATTCTATAAAGTCTACAAATGGTTGGCTTCTCTCATTCCTTACTCCTGTATTTTCCAACACATTTTTCACTATCCTGACATATGCCCACTGAGTAGTTCTTAAGTAGTTAAGAAGTTCTTCATATAACTTTTTCACCTCTTCATTCTATCCAAAAGATGTGATTGTATAAGATACAATTTTTCCTCCACAATGACCTTTTTTTCTCCTCCAAATACTCATTAGTATTACTATGAATATGAATGTGTCCCATTAAATGCTTCTTGTTTCATGTGGAAATAAAATGAAACCAATTCTACCAACTTCCATATTTGTTCTCCAAGAAGAACCTATGAACCATACTTCCATTAGCTTCAACTTCCTTTTTGTCTTCTGGTTTGTTAATAGTAAGAATATCAAGATTGATATGATCAATATCAATAGCATGTTCACTGAGTGCTCCTTGAAGAAGGACCTCACATATAAGCACAACTCCTAAATTAGTGTTCATAGACGGTTTTAAAACTGTGATTTTCATGTAGCAAGGTTCAATTGGCTTATAGGACCTGTGGAGTTACCATGCCTAGTTCCCATTAACCATGTGGAAGCTTTGGGACATGCTTCTGGCCATGTATAACTCAGGGTTAAAGGATTGGTGCTTTGAGATGATGAATATTTGACTGCTTTATTGGCTCTATGGCTAGAAAAACTGATGACTTAGATATGTAATGAGGAATGACTATCCCTTTGGCATCTCTCTTCCTTTCTGGCTATGAATCATGTTAGGGCTGTTTTGAGCAGCTTTATGGGGTGGGATAAGGGAAGGAGTGGCTTGCTTTTTACTAATAGAACAGATGCATTTCAGCAAAGCTTGCTATCAACGAACTTCTATTATGAACTGAAAGTGTAATAAAATGTAGTAAAACATGTTTAAGAAATGGATATATTATTTTAAATCTCATATTTAGAAAAAATAGTTTTATGGTAAAAATTAATTATTCCCTCAAATATTAATAATAATCAACTATTAGTAATTTGACCTATAATAAAATTTCATAAAATGAAAATGACAAAAGCAAAAACATGGCAAAATGCTGGGAGAAGCCAGCAGTATGACTATATGTCTTTATTCTCATACAATTTTCAAGCCAGGTTCCCTGCATACCATCCACTGTATTCCTCATCAATTCATTAATAGAGAAAAAAACTGCTATGGAGAAGAAGCTAATCATTCCCACCAACTGTTAACCACCACCACACACAGGGCAGACAAGTCAGCCTAGCTGAAGCAGCAAGGCACTCTGAAGGAGAAAGAGGAGGCAGAATATACCAGGCAAATAAACAATTACCACCACTTTGACTACCATTTTCCCTCAGACCTTGAAAAAGACAGCCCAGAGTCCTGAGCCCAAGAGTCTTGGGAATAGCAGTGTCCTCCAAACAATTAAATCTGCTTCCAACTTAGCCTCTATAGCCATCATCAAGGGTGAGAAATCATTGTGGAAAGCAGGTCCACCTTCCTTATCACTATGAGTAACCACCACTGACCAACTGTTACCAACAGTCAGGCACAGGAGCCCTGAGAGAGGCAGCACCTTCCAGATCACTGATCCTACTTCTAGCTCAGTCCTTACAGTCATCATCCAGAGAAGCAACTCTTGTGGAGAAGGAGTCAGCCATTCCCACCAATTGCCACCCACAGGGAAGGCAAGCCATCCTAGCTGAAGCAAGGCACTCTGAGGGAGAAATGGAAGGTAGCGTATATCAAGTAAGTCATACCATCACTACCAGCACCATCTTGACCAGCATTTCCACTAGCACTCTGATGGAGACAGACCAGGGTCCTGAACCCAAGAACCTTGGGAATAACTGAGTTTCAGGTCCAGTGCTTTCAGCTCTCACCCTAGGAAACAACCTCTGCGGAGATTCCACCTGGCAACTGCCCCTGCAGGTGCTGCAGCCATATCAGCAGCTCAGAAAAGAAAGTCCTAGCCACTAAAGTTTTTGGCACTATCAAACAGACCAAAATAAAAAACTCATACATTTTTATCAGTGGAAATTATATTAAAAAGGAGGCAATAACATCTACTTTGCTGCTGTATCCTAAGGACCATGGGACTTTTCTATCTAACTTGCAACTGAACTCTTCCTTATGCATCATTTCCTCCTAAATTAGAATGTGAACTCCTTGAGAGCAGCCTTATAGTTCTACTTATATTACTAATACTTAGTAACAACCAAATTAGCACTCAAATCCTTAATTAATCTTCATATCTCTCCCATTGGAACCTTACCTCTACCCCTGGAACCATCCTGGACTCTGATAAGTGAGTTTTCATTTCATCTTTTCCATAACGAGAATTCTACATTGCTTTTGGGCACCAAGTCTAAATGATAGAATTATTAATACCCTTTCTTCTTTTTGTATCCTTAGTACTTGCCACAAAGCCTGGTTTATAGTAAGATCTCAATGTTTTATCCTTCGTGTATTCATTATAATTTTTAAAAATAATTTTAAGCAATTTAGATATATTTCATCTGTATTAAACCACTTTAAGATACATAATTTCTTACTGAACATAATTTTCTTATTCCTTCTATACTTTGCCTATCACTTGGAATTAGTGGCCTCTTTGTAGGCAAATTTACAAAGTGACACATACAAGCACAATCTACCTAAGGCTGTTAATTGGTTTGAAGAAAACATAACTTTAGTAAAACAATGTTGCAAGTACAGTTAGTTTCATAGCAACAATGTTATAAACAGAAGGTATAACTCCATATCTGAATGATTTTTTTTCCTCACATTTCACATAGCCACTGTTCTAAACCTTCTTTCTCCTCAAGCCAGATAAGACACTATCTCTGATAACCTTGCCTCCTACATTTCTGAGGCCATCTGTTATGATTTCCTTCATCTTCCCTCTTTTGTTAAAAAAAAAATTGTCTAAATCTTCATTAATTACATAGAAATGTATTAAATTTTGTGCAAAGTAGTGTGCTAGGTGTTGGATGGGACACAAAAATTAAATAAAATAAGCTTCCTGCTTATTCATAGGAATTACTGGTAGAGAAGAGACAAATCCTAAAAATGATCATACACAATATTTCATGATAAATGCCTTAGAGTTACAAAACAACATGTCTTAGGGCTGGAGGAGGAAGGTTGACTGGAACAGACAAGAGAATACTTCATGAAAAAGTTAACATTTGATGGGGCAGCTAGGTGATGCAGTGGATAGAGCACCAGCCCTGCAGTCAGGAGGACCTGAGTTCAAATATGGCCTCAGACACATAACACTTACTAGCTGTGTGACTCTGGACAAGTCACTGAAACCCAATTGCCTCACCAAAAAAAAAACTGTGTTGGGTTTTAAAGGATATGTTGGAGATGTTAATCCCAGCTCCAATGTAAGAGAGTCAGTAAAGTACCCTAATACCTATCTCTTGTAACCACTTTCCCTTGATTGCTTCCTTGGGTGTCTTCAGCTAAGCCATGTGGCCTTCCCTACATGCCCAAAACAGAGAACTATTGTTCATATGATTCTTCAGCAAATTCACTTTAGTCCTAGAAATGAACTCTGACACCTTAAGGCAGTGGATCACTTGTGTAGTTAAAAAAAAAACAACAATCTATATATGCCATTGATAAGAATGTAATGGGGGCTTAATGAAGGTGCTTGGCATGTTGGGGTGATGCCGTGGGCAGGGGAGAGTCTTCAGGAGAAAGGAGTATAGGATCAAAGATTTAGAACTGCAAGGGGCTATAGATGTCATCTAATGTAATCCCCTCATTTTATAGGTGAGGCACTAAGTCCTAAGAAAGTTGAGACTTAGCCCAAATTAAACACTTGGTAAATACTGGAGCCCTCTTCAAAACCATCATGCATTCCATGGTACCATGCTGTCTTCCTTACACCAATAAGATGGACAAGAGTTGCCCAGGATAAGAAGACATGGATGGACAACAATTTGTATCATCATAGAGATTACTCACATCAATTAGATCAAATTTTATCTTATTTGATTCTAGTCCACTGACCTGTGTTGTTAAGATTGTGTTGAATCCTGCCACCATCATTCAACTTGTTAACTATCCTCCCAGATTTTTGTCATCTGTAAATCTGATGAGCATCAATCTATTCTGTCAAATGAGTTAACATATGTAAAGCATTTTGCAAACCTTAAAACAGCATATAAATACTAGCTAGTATTATTAAGAATTATTATTATGCCTTCATTTTTTACTCAATAGTCAATAAGGAAGCATGGGAGACTTTTGCATAAGTAGGAATGTGAAAAGATCTATTCAAAAGTCACTATGGTATAAAGGATGAATTGAGTTGAAGGGGAATTAGAGGTAGGAAGATTGTCAAAGTGAGTCAAAAGGAAGCCTGTATCACACGAGTGGCAGTGAGAATAGAGAAGACAAATTTAGGAAATATTGTAGAATCAAAAGTACTTGGCACTTAATTTGGTTATGACAGGTAACAAAGAAGGAAGACTTAAAGAAAATACCAAGGTTTTTAATATGGGAGGCTGAGTGCCACAGATAGTCAAAGTCAAAGTCAAAAATCAAAGATAGTAAAAGTCAAAAGGGGTAAGATTTTTAGGGTGGAGAGATAAGTTCAGTTTTAGATAAGTAGAGTTTGATATTTCAGTGAAGATGTTCTGGAGGCAGTTGGGATGTAGGTCTGAAGTTCAGAAGCAAGGTTTTGTTTTGTTTTGGTTTGTTTTTTTTGCAGTCATCTACCTAGAAGTGGATAGTTGAAGCCATGTGAATGAATGAGATTGCCAAGAAAGAAAGTAGAACATGGAGGAAGAGAGTTAAGGACAGGCTTTAGAGCAGCACCTCTCTCCCCACACTTTTGATGAGTCAGAAAGAAGATAAACAGTTAAGGAAGAACACTGTAGAGTAGTTAGAACAATTTGAATGCAACATCATAGAACCAAGGGAAAAGAGAGTATAGGAAATTATGGGAAGTGATGGGAGGGGGAGAGGTGTAACATGATCAGACCTATGCTTTAGGAAAATCACTTTTGTGGCTAGATGCTATGTGAAGAGGAATATTACATGATTGTTAATACTAAGAAGTTTTGAAGGATTAAGGACAGTTAAGGGAGCTCATGTTCAATGTTTTAATTTTTCTTGGTGAAACAGTCTAGTTCATATGCTAGAACTATAGGTATTGGGGTGAGACTGAGGGCAAGAAAAAAGAAGAAATAACTATTGAAATAACTATTGAGGAGAACGACTCAGGGAGTCAATGTGGGTAAAGTAGGACTGTTGAGCACCAGTAATGACACAGTTGAGGTTACTTCCTCACCCACCATATTTTTTTTTTCTCTCTAGAGAATAAAGACAAAGTGGCTAACCACCATATTATTCCTTTCATACCATTCCTTTTATATCTTCCTAAACACACACACACACACACACACACTCATTCTCTCTCTCTCTCTCTCTCAATATCTATCTTTTCCCTTACCCTCTTTCCTTCTCTCTTCTCTGAATAGGCACTGCCTACCTTTAGAAAGGCACAAACACCTTTCCTTCATACTGCTACCCCCTCAAATTATACTCCTATCTTTCACCAACTTACTCATTGCTGATGTCCTAGAAAAGTAGTATATGATAAGCTTCAAATGGATACATGATTTAAATATAAAAGACCACCATAAAAAAAATGAAGGAAACTGCAATAAGGTAGCTTGCATTACCATGGGTAGAGGGGGAAAAACCAAAGGTTACAAGAGATCACAAATAGTAAAGTATTATTTCAATTAATTAAAGTTTAAAAGTTTTCACATGGACAAAATTAATGTAGCTAAAATGAAAAGCTATTTGCTGAGAAAAAAAACCTTTTGAGAAACTATCTCTCATCAAAGTCTCATATCCACCAAAAAAACAACAACAACAAAAAGGGGGGGGGCAGCTAGGTAGCACAGTGGATAGAGCTCCAGCCTTGGAGTCAGGAGGACCTGAGTTCAAATCTGACCTCAGACACTTGACACTTAATAGATGTGTGACCGTGGGCAAGTCACTTAACCCCAATTGCCTCACCAAAAAACAACAACAACAAAGTCTCATATCCAATGTATAGAGAGAATTGATGCACATACATTTGTTGTTATTCAGCCATTTTTAGTCATGTCTGACTCCTCATGACCCCATTCGGGGTTTTCTTGGCAAACATACAGGAGCAATTTGCCATTTCCTTCTCTAGCTCATTTTACAGATGAGGAAACTGAGGCAAACAGGGTTAAATGACTTGCCTAGGATCCCACAGCTAGTAAGTGTCTGAGGCCAGATTTGAACTCAGGAAGATGAGTCTTCTTCACCCCAGGCCCAGTCTTTTCCCTCATTATTTTATCTTTAAATTAGCTGAACCCTTTATACAGTAGAAAAGTCTCTTCTATATAGTAGGTATTTAATTGGTGTTTACCCATGAAATAAATGAAAATCAGGTTGCTCAAGTCCTAACAGAGTAGAGGTCCCCAAACTTATTTGGCCCTTTTCCAAAAAAAAAAAATTACTCAGTGCCCACCTGGAAATTTACTTTCTTTAACCCTTTAGTGGTTTTTAAAAAAATTTATGTCATTTAAAAAATATATAAAATATTTTTAAAATGATGCATCTTAAATTTAATAATTTATTGTAAATTTGTGTTTTTTTCCCTGCATTGAAATTTTGATAACACAATATTGTATCATATAACTATATAGTATCATATTGTAAACAAATCATTACATGCACATATTCCTGCTGATGCATGCTGGACTTCCCAATAATGCACAACATGCTCACTTGCCAACACTTGTTTGTTAAGACTTGTTGATGGACTTGATCAGTTATAACTTGTATTTTGTGTGTTTATTTGGGAAATAATGTAATTACTAAGACTTTAACTCTGTTACACAACAGATGAAACGTGTATGAATGGATTTTCAAAATTTTCTTATCTTTTCTTCCACCACCCCCTTATCTTTATTCAATGCTCCTCAACTGCACCAAAGGCTTCTATGGCTACAGCCCCCAGGATCATTGGAGCAAACCCACCCTCCTATTATCACCTACTTTAGGAACCTGTGTAAAAGAGTGATAGAGGGAATAAAGTGCGTCTTGTCAAAAAGTGAAGTGGAGTAGTCAGCAGAGAAAAAAAAAACTAAAATTTTTAAATTATGAATTTTAAAGGATGCATAAAATATTTGCTATGAGATATTTAAATACTGTTACTCATGCTTTCATTTCCAAAAATAATTTCTAAAAATTATGCAATAAAAACATTGCTATTTCTGTATAGTGCAGATAACCAGTATGATGCAACTTTTCAAGAGCAAAATGATACTGAATTAAAAGGTAATTCAATAAGGTCCCTCTTGTTTATTTGCTCTCTGGGATAGTTGTTCTTTCTTCAACAGGGTGATGTCTTGACTTTCCTATGAACTGGTTTTAAGTGAAACCTCACTCTCTCCTTCAGAATCAGGGAAGTCCAGTAGCAAGATGAAAGTCAAGATGATTGGCCAGGGCCCCAATGCAGTGGGTAACCTTGGCCTTTCTAAATTAAGGTCTTTTCCTGGCCTCAGTTTGTTTGAGGCAATGCATTTTCAATGACTAAGGGCTAGATAAAAATTGAGACAAAAGAGGGCCTAATTTACCATCACAAAATATCAATCTAGGAGGGGATGGTTGTCACATTCTTGTTCTAATTTGCAATTACTGTTTATATGAACTAAACTTTAATATCTCAAAATAATGATAACTTTGTGAGCAAGGTTGCACAAAACATATTTCCATATTCCTATAGCAATTTTAAATCTATAAAAGACTCTCCACCCAGTTTGACAAATATGTGAGGCATTGACACTAAAAACAACAACAACAAAAACCCCAACACTTCCTGCCCTTAAGGAATTTCTATTCAATTAGGAGATTACATTGCATATAGATATAAGTAAATAGGAAGGGGGGATTATTTGAACATACAAGGGGTAAGTAAAAGCTCAAATATAAGGTGGTACTTAAATTTAGTCTTGAATGAAGCCAAGGAATCTAAGAGATAAGAGGAAGTGAATTCATTCCAAGCATGAAGGGCAACCTGTAAGAAGGTAGACCAAAATTGGAATGCCCAGATCCAGCTGGAGAACAGGTATTAGGAATGAAGAAAGGAAGTGGGATGAAATGTCTGGAAAGGCAGATAGGACCCAGATTGTGTTGGGCTTTAAATGGGCAGCCTGACTTTTATATATAGCAGTGAGAGCCTTTAGCGTTCTTTTGCAGAAATCAATTTTGTGAAGTAAAGAGGACCTGGGAATGGGAGTTGTGTGGGAGCTGTACCAGTGGAAAGAAGGGTATAAACGGAAAGATGGAATGAATAAGACCTGGCAACTGATGAAATGTGGAGGGTGAGGGAATGGGCCCAATTAAGGATACTTCTGAGGTTAGGAACCTGGGTAACTGTGTGGCCCTCAGGAGAAATATGCAAATTGAAAAAAATGAACAAAATTGGCAAGATAAAGAATTCCATTTCAGAGAATAATAGATAGCATTTCTATGACGCTTTAAGGTTTGCAAAGCACTTCACATATCTTAATTTCTTACCAGTCTGTACTCCAGAATCTATTATTCTTCAGAAATCTCTTTTCCTGAAAGATCATGGCAGCCCCAGAATTCACACACTGGAAATATCCCCACCTCCGTGGCCCTTCCCTCGGATTGGATAGCTCCTCCCAGGACCTCTCATTTAAGAAGAGCACCCAGAACAGCTCTGTGTTCCTTTCTCCTCCCGCTGTCCCCCCTTCACCCCCATACTTCGCTACCTGCACCCGGGGTTGGTATCTTCATCCCGCCCTCCCCCTTTCAGATTCCTCGTATTTATTGTCTTGCCCCCATTAGAAGGTAAGCTCCCTGAGAGCAAAGGCTGGTTTTTCTCTATGCTTTGTATTTGAATATTCCCAGCCTTAGCATCCAGTCTGGTATATAGTAACATATAATAATATAATTTAATAAATGCTTGTCGATTGACTGGCTGATAGAAAAGTGTGGAGCTTGAGACATGCCTTCAGGTACTTCCAGATGGATGACCAGTCAGCAGTTAGTGATAGGGAGGTGGTGCTCAGGCGAAATTAAGATGGATTTTTTTCACATTTTTTCAAATGTTCCCCAGGTTACCATTTTTTTCCTCCAACCGTACTTGAAAATACCTCAGAAACGTTTGGTGTCGTTCCCCCCCCCGCCCCAGCGTAGGGAACGCCCACTCAGCTCGGAGCGCGTCCCGCCAGCGCAGTCCGGTGTGCGCGTGCGCAAGAGGCGCTCCTCCTCCAGCCCCCGCCCCCGTCCGCTCTGCCCGCCGCTCTTCCAGGTCTGGGCTCGGCCGCACCCACGCCCGCGGCTGGGGCTCTGCTTTTTCCTCCCTCCCTCAGCTCGGCTCAGGGCCCCGCCCTCCGTGGCGGGGGGTGCGGAGGAACAGGCGGGGGAGGCCGCTCCTCCTCAGTTCCTCCGGCAGCCGGCTCTGCTGCTGCTCTTCCGGGTCGAGGTCTGGGGGCTGGGCTGGGCTGGGCTGGGTAGGGAGGTACGTCTCGCCTCTGCCGGCGTCGTGTCGGCGATTTCCCGGCTCCCTCGGTCTGCGGACTCCGCGCCGTCGCCACCACTGGGCTCCTGTTCTGGGCGGCCTCGCCGGCGTCTGGGATCTTGAGCAGGGCCGGGGTGAGGAGCCGCGGCTCGGGGGGGAGGCGGAGGAGGAGCCGTGTGCCGGGGGCACGGAGCGGCCGCGGCCATGGCGTACGCCTATCTCTTCAAGTATATCATCATCGGCGACACAGGTGAGTCGCCCGGCGACGGGTGGGCCGCGGCCCCCGGAGCCCCCCGAGCCGCGGGGCCGAGCGCGATTGGCGGCGGGTGCCTCCCTCCCCCGCCTCCTGCCTCTCCGCCCTCTCCCCTCCTCCCGCCGCGGCTCCATTTCCGCAGTGCTGGAGCCGGTGACGTGGGCATTGCGAGCGACTGTTGCGGCCTGGCTGCCGGGCCCCCACCCCGCCCGGGCCCAGCCGCGCACCGGGCCCCGGGCGGAGGCCGCGGCGGCCACGTGTGACCACCGAGGCGGCTGCCACGGGTTTGGGCCCGGCCGGGCCGGGATCGCTCGGAGCCCCCACCCCTCCTCCGCCAGCCCCTCCCCCGGCCTAGGGACAGGTACAGGGGCCGAGACTGGCCCGGTCCGGAGGCTGTTGGCCGCTTGGGTATTTTTTTTAACAAGAAAATAATTTTCTGTGACTTTAATAATTAGGTCCAGGCCTGCTACTGCCGTTCCTAGGCCGGGAAGGCTTCGGAGCTTTCTCGGGGAAAAGGGAGTGGAATAGCCTTTTACTCGCATCTTGCTTAAGGCCGCGATGGTTTTGATCTTAGGACCCTGGAAAACCCTTTTGAGGTCACCAGTGTCCAACTGGGTCCTGAAGATCTTTCCTAACTGCTGGCAAGTTACCGCAAACGGTCGCCGCTGCCAGTTGTAGTTTTTTGTTTTTGCTTTTTGTATACCAATCATACTAATGTGTAAAAGGAATACTAGGACTTAGGAAATACACCATATCTTAGATATTTAAGCCAGTTATAGGTTTTTTTAAAAAGTTTTTACATATCAATCTTATTAATGTGTAACATTGGAATACTAGGATTTGGGAAACATACCGTATCTTAGCTATTTAAGCAAGTCCAATTCTAATTCAGAGACTGAATAAAATTCCAGTGGCACCCTATCACCGTAGGATCAAATAGAAAATCCTCTCTGTGTTCAAAGCCCTTCATAAGAGACCGACCACCTACCTTTCTAGTTTTCTTAGGTCTTACTCTCTACTCCCCCACCCCCATACTTTGCTGTCTAATGACATTGGCCTCCTTGCTGTTCCTTGGACAAGACACTCCATCTTCCGACTCTAGGCATTTTTCACTTAGCTGTCTCATGGCTTGAGTTCTCTCCCTTCTTATCTTTGTCCCGAGGCTTCAAGTTCCATTTAAAATCTCACCTTTTACTGGAAACTTTTTCCGATATATTTCAATGCTATTGCATTAAGAATCCCCAATTCATCCTGTATAGATTTTGTTGGTACATAGTTTTTGGCATGCTACCTTCCTCTTAAGACTGAGCTCCTGCAAGGCAGAGAGTAGGTTTTTTGTTTTGGTTTTTTTTTTGCCTTCCTTTATATAGTAGGTGCTTAATATATGTTTGTTGACTATTAAGTCCTTGCTATATGTAAGCTGTTGTTGCTATACTACCAAAGAAAAAAGTTCCTGCCCTTAAAGAACTTAGGTTCTCTTGGGCTGACCCAGAAGGTAATTTATGGGAGACCAAACTTGCGTTTGAAGCAGATAGAATCTTTAAGTGTTCTGAAAATTATACGTCGGGATTTGTTAGATTTATTGTATCCGAAATCAGTTCACTTAATACTTTTTTTCTGGTATTGTTTTGAATCTAATAATAAAACAGCCTTGTTCAGGTGTTAGTTAACTTGGTGTTACAACTTCAACTATTAATATACCAGAGTCTGATTTCAGTGGTGCTCTTGCATAACTTTGGACATATTCTTGCAACTGCCCTTGATGGTTGCACTGATGATGTGGCAGTACTTAATAGTAAATTCACCAAAATCACTTAATTGAATAACAAGAGGCACTAAAACACTGGTAGAATTCTCAGGTTTTTAAGGGCTATGGGAAATAAATTGTTTTCAGTTTAGTATGCTAGATAATTCAGTTTCCTGGATTTTTTATTTGGTAACACATACCAAATTTACTTTGGCACACCTGAGTGTGGGAGAGGCGGAGCTTAGGCTGTCAACCAAGAATAGTCTGCCTTAGTGGACAGGGATGAGAACTAGGAACCTGAGAAGTCTTTGAAAATAACATTTTAGGTAACCAAGTAATGAAGAAAGTAAAGAGAGATAGCTGTGTGGTTGCCCTTGGAGAAAGGGATCTATCGTTAGAAGTGAGTTGAACTTATCCAAAGCAGCCCCCAAGCACCCTGTTTATTCCCACCAAAATCTTTTCCTTTTCCTTGAGCATTTAGCTATTAAAGTCAAGTGATTTTCATAAAGGGCAGGTCTCATTGTGTCACTCTGAATCAGTAAACTTCAGTGGTCACCTGTTCCCTTTAGAATCAGTTTAAATTCTATGTGGCTTTTAAAGCCCTTCACAACCCTAGCCTTACATACCTTTTGAACCTTGTTTGTGCATTATTCCGTTTCCAGCACCCTGCAATTCAGCCAACATTCTGCAATCTTACCTTTGCATGAGCTGTGCCTCATGCCTGAAATGAACTCTCTCCCTACCTTAACCTTGTTTTTTTCAAACTTCTACGAAGGACGCCCTTTTCTGCATGAGACCTTTCCCTAACTGCTCTAGTGCTTCCCCTTTTTCCTGTCATTACTTTGTGTGTATATAGCATGGTAAGGTGGTAAAAAACAAGTTCAGATTTCACCTCTGACATACTTTCTATGTCACTTAACTTCTCAGTTCCCTCAGTTAACTTTCTAAGACTAAGTTGCAAAGGTGTTAGTCTTCCTTGATCAAAGGAGTTTTCTCACCTGCAGATTCCTTGTACCAGTGAAATCAAAGGTCCAGCCCCTATCCCTTATCTGTATATATGCTCTCTTCTCTGATAGAATATAAACTCCTTGAGAGTGAAGAGCGTTTTATTTTAGCTTTTGTATCCCGCAGAGCCTAGCATAATGTCTGGCACTAGATAGACACTTAATACTTATTGATTATGCATGCCCAGACTGTTGCTGGTGTTGCAGTTAGCAAGCATTATGTGCAGGCATTGTCCTAGGTGCTGTCTACACAAAGGCTTCAGCATTTAGGTTCCTTCTGTATGTAGACTGCTATGGTAGGGCACTGGGAAGTTGCAATACACCTTAATCTTGCAGGTCTTGCTTATTGAATAAAAAGTAAAAAAAACTCCTTAGCTCGGTTCCTCCTTAGCTGCCTGAATCTTAATTTCCACTTAATTTGCACTACTCATGGTATTTCATAAGAACAGAGGTTTTTTGTTTTGTTGTTTTTTAGGCAATAGGGGTTAAGTGACTTGCCCAGGGTCACACAGCTAGTAAGTGTCAAGTGTTTGGTCAGAGGCCAGATTTGAACTCAGGTCCTCCTGACTTCAGGGCCGGTGCTCTATCCACTGCTGCACCTTGCTGCCCCAGAACAGAGATTTAGAGCTTGAATGGACCTTATTTATCTAGTCCAAATCTTTTTACAGGTTCATAGAGATTAAATGACTTGCCCAGGGTCACATAAGTAGTAAATAGCAAAGCCAGGATTAGAACTCAGATTGATTCCGAATGTATTTCTTTCTATTTGCACCATGCTCAGTCAGTTAGCTAGCCTTTATTAAGTTCCTACTATGTGCCAAGCACTCTTAAGTACAAGAATCCAAATACAAGTAGATAGCTCCTGCTCTCCCTATTTAAGATCCTTATGGATGAAGAATCTTGGTTGTGGTAGAGGAAGCCATGGATTAAGCCTGGAAAGGAATGCTTCTTCCACATACTGCCTTGTATTGTAAGTATTGAATATAGTAGGAGCAAGGAATGCATATGGTAGCAATCTGTGAAAAGAGAAGGTAGAGCCTGAGTTTCAGAGAAGTTGAACTTGCCACTATATACCAGTTTTTTGGTAGTACTGTTCAAAAAACATTGTAGAAATCCCAGTTCTGCTTCTGACTTAATTGTCTATAGTCACAAATTTCTTAATGCCCAGTTTCCTTGCCTATAAAGTAGATTTCCTCTACCCATTTTTCCATACTTTGCACGATGAAATAATTTAGATTATACCAAGTATTTTTAATCAAGATACTTGATTAGATAATAGAATCGAACTATTTATGATAGTTCTGATTATGAAACATTCTTGGACTATATTCACAATGCAGCACCTCAGGTTTTAGCTGTCATTATTTCTCTTGAAAAACATTTTAGGAAAATACAAGTGAATAGACTTGCATCTGGAAGACCTGAGTTAAATTTGGCTTAGGCCCTTATCAAGTCATTTAACTTCTTAACGTGCCCCAGGCAAAGTAAGGGGAGCTTTCAAAGCAAGAATTCCCTTCAACTAAATAACTTGTGTATATGCAGAATTGAAATTTTTATCCTCTGAAACTTAGGTTATCAGGTACAGAGAAATAGAAAAATTTGTGGAAACCTAGAATTTGTCCTCCTTGATGCAAAGAAGGGAAATCTGATGTGCTGTATTCTTTTTTAAAATACATTTTTATTGATGTCTTTTTTTTTAAACATCACCATAGTTTTTCCTTATATTTTTCTGCCTCCCAGAAAGCCATCCCATAGAACAAATAGTATTCAAGACAAAAAAAGGAAAAATTAGCATAAGGGATCAATATATTGAAAAAATCTAAAAATATATGCAATGTGCTATGCTTGTGAATTTCTCATATCCGCAGAGTGGGTGGGTTTAGGAATATCTTTTATTTCTTCTTATTCTTTTTTTTTTTTTTTTTTTTTGGTGAGGCATTTGGGGTCAAGTGACTTGCCTAGGGTCACACAGCTAGTGAGTGTTATGTGTCTGAGGCCGCATATGAACTCAGGTCCTCCTGACTCCAGGGCTGGTGCTGTACCCACTGCACCACCTAGCTGCCCCTATTTCTTCTTTTAAGCCATACTTATTCTTCATAATTTTGCAACATTCACTTTTGATTTTTTTTGTATTTTTTTCACTTACATTGTTGTAGTCTTTGTATTTTGTTTTCTTGTATGCTTACTTTTCACTTTATCAGTTCATGATTCTCTATATTCACCACATTCATTATTTCTTAGAGCATAGTAATATTCCATTATTTTCATGTACCACAGTTTGTTTTTTTGCCATTCCCCAATTGATGGGTTTGAGAAATGAAAGAGTTAAGTTTCCACATAAGTAGATAAGAAATCAGCACCGACAGGCTAACTTCTCTTTGGGGGGGGGGGAATAACACAATTCTAGGCACATAATGTATGTTAGGTGTGGGGCATATAAGGAAGATTGTAACCCAGAAGGATTGATACCAATCCTGATTCAGAAGGGAGGAGTTAGGCAATTACTAACTATAAAGATTGCTCTGGCTTCTTCTACCATTTGCATTTCTCTCCTTCCAAGGAGGTGCAGCCGCTTCTCGAGAGAATCAAAATGGCACACTTCTACCTCTTTAATAAAAAGTCTTTGAGACACCAGTCTTTCGAACTGAGTCTGGGGTCATCTTTATAACAATTGGCATCTCTACTGTCACAAAAAGTTCTGCTGTAAATATTTTTGGTATTTGGAGACTATCACTGGTCTCTTTGGAGTGTAGCCTAATAATGGAATAAAATGGATAAAAGTGTTTTGACATTTTAGTCAATTTATTTACATGATTCCAAATTACTTTCCATATTGGTTGTACTGATTCAATACAGCTTTACCAACAATGCACCTGTGTGCCTATCTTTCTACAACCCCATCCAACATTAATTATGTCAATCTTTTTTTGTTGGTAATTTGCAAGGTGTAAGCTGACACTTTAGGCTTGTGTTCATTTAATTTCTCTTATTATTAGTGATTTGGAGCATTCTTTCATGTGTTTTTTTTTCTTTGTTTTGCAATTCTTTTGAGAAGTGTTTGTTCATATTCTTTGACCACTTTTGGGTAATGGCTTTTTTCTTATATAATGTTTGTATTGCATTCTTAAGGAAGTTAGGAGGACTCAGTTATACTCTTGACTCTTATTATTTATTGATCTTAAACTTTTATTTTCTAGCATTTTATTTTCTCTAAGCAGAAACTGGAGCTAATTCTTGCTGTCTTTTAGTATTTTATGATGATTGTAGTATGTTTTAAGACACTTGGAGAAAAGCTGTGTGTAACAGTAAAGTTAAGAAAAGAAGCACTTCTCAACTAGAATTATTGATTCAGATGAAAAATGAGCAAATGAAAAATAAAATTCTTTTTATATATGACTCAGATATCCATATTTCTGAAATGTGCCATTTCTTGGATCTGATAAAATTGCATTATAGTGCTATTTAACTTTGAGTTGTTAATTTGTCAGCTTCTAAATATGCTATGAAAAATGGAAGCAGCATAGTACAGTAGACAGCTTTATCTGGAATCAGGAATCAGAGAGTTCTGAGTTCAAGAACCAGCACTGCACTCTGCACTTCTCCTTTCTGCTCTTTTAGATTCCCAGTCTGTAAAGTCTGTGGTTTATTAGATGACTTCTAAGCTAATTTTTAGTTCTAAACCCAAGATCTTTGATCTCATTGATATAGTCCTTTTTTTTTTTCCCAGAATGCAGATCACAACCTATTCATGCCTTTGTGCACCCTGTAGAACTCTTATCCATATCCTCTTATAAATTTTCCAGAGAATCCAACCAACATCCTTGGCAGCTTCCTCTAGGGCTCTTGATATTCTATACATACCAATGAAGCACAAAGATTATTCAGATATTGCCCCTTGACTGTCCTTTCTTTTCTTCTCATACATTTCTCTAACATCCTTTATGCCACTTTTCCTATGAAAGTCTTCATTTGTAACATGTTGCAGCCTGCTTATTCTCACCTTTGTGATGTTCTTTGGATGACTCTCAACTTTGACTCTCGAGAGACTCAGGTAGCCCTTGACTCAGATTCATACAACATCATTGGAAGAATATTACAGGTTAACAAGACGGGCCATTTTCCCAGGGAATAACCTGGGGTCATTAAAGTACTGCACAGTTTTCCAAATGTTGTTCCACTTACTCTATTCCTCCTATTCAGCTTTTGGTAAATCAATCAATAAGCCTTCTGTCCTAGTTTTTACTTTGTGACTGCCACTGTGCTAAGTGCTAGAGATAACAATAAAAGATTGAGAGAAATCCTGCCCTCAAGGAATTTACATTCTAATAAGGGAGACAATAGGTACATAAATAGGTGTATATAAGATACCTACTAAATTGACACCGGGTGACCCTGAGGGAAAGTCACTACCAAGAGGCCTCAGGCACTGGGAAAAGGCCTCTTCCAGGAAGTGGCCTTTGAGCTGAGTCTTGAAAGAAGCCAGGAATTCTAAGAGGTGTATATTATGTGGGAGAACATTCCTGGGATAGGTGTTGGGGGACAGCTAGCGCAAAGGTACAAAGATAGGAATTGGAACATCACGTGTAAGTAATAGCAAAGACCGGAAAAGGCCAAATTGTGAAGAGCTTAAATGGTAGAAGGTCCACTTCTTTATCCATGAAAGTATTATACTGAGATATATGTACTAATAAACTCATTCTTGACTAGCTTTCTAACTATATATATAAAAAAAAGTAAAAGATATTCAGTTCCTTCGTAGTCAGGCTTCAGCCTATGGTTCTAAGTTTATTGTACTGTACTGTTTTTCATTCACCTTTAGTTACAGCCAAACTGGCATACTTGCTATTCCTTACACACAACATTCCTTCTCTCATCTCTTTTCCCTTTGGAACTGTCCCCCATTCTTGTAATGTATTTCCTTCTCACCTCTACCTCTAGGTATAGTCTTTAATATTTGAGTCACATCCATTTTGAATTTATTGTGGAGTATAGTGTAAGATGTTGGTCTAACCTTAATTTCTGTCAGACTGCTTGATTAATGGTTTTTCCAGTAATTCATATCAAATAGAGTTCTTTCCTAAGTAATTTTACATTTTGTGTTTATCTAACACTGGATTATTGAGTTATTTCTGATTCTTTTCTTACCTAGTATGTTCCACTCATCTTTTTTATTTTTTAAACAGTATCAAATAATTTTAATGATTGCTGTTTTTTAATATAATTTGAGGTCTGAAAGTGCTTTTCCACCTTCAATGTTACATTTTAAAATTATTTCCCTTGATACTTTAGATTTTTTTATTGCTCCAAGTGAATTTTGTTCTTGTCTACTTCTTTAAAGTATCCCCTTTGTTAGTATAATTAGTTTAGCACTAAATCTATAACTTAAATTTGGTAATACTGCCATTGTTTTTATGTTGATATGGCCTAGCCATGAGCCACATATATTCCTCCATCTATTTTAGCTCTTTATTTCTCTAAGGAACATTTTGTAATTGGGTCTCTATAAATATTGAGTCTACTTTGGGTAAAGTGATTCCCAGGTATTTTATGCCTTTTGTAGAATTCCCTTTCTATTATTGCCTCCTACATTTTGTTATTGCTATGTAGGAATGCTGTTGATTTTGGTAGATACTACACTGGTTTTTTTAATTTTTCTCATCACATGAACTTTTAAAACTCCTGTATCTGCCCAAGTGCTTGCCATATTTTTCTTTCAGTTCCCTGATCCCTATTTTCCTTCTAAACAATACCACAGATATTTAAATTTATACAGAAGGAACATATGGAACACTCCAGGGTTGAGGAAAGGTGACTGAATTAAATTAGGCCAGGTTTGCTGTCACTCATCTGCATCATCCCTCTCAGAACTTTTCTTAACAATTCTCATACCGATGGATTATTCTGTAAAATATTTTAAGGGGCATTGCAATAGACTTACTCCTTGTTGCCCCCATGACAAAACCTTGACTACTATTTTCTTTATTGATTTTTTTTCTTAAAAATACATGACAGTTATAAGTGATTTTAATCAGAACTCATTTGACTTTAATGCTGACAGTAAAAATAGCCCAAATGACCTAGGTCAGTTCAGTGAGTTTTCTTTTAAAACTAAGATTCTGTGTTCTGTGAACCTCTGAGGCTTGACATATAACCTAAAGTAGCTATGGCATTCCTTTGTAGTTTGTTAAGAATCTACCATCCATATATTTATTTACAGTTTCTAAAAAATATATGTTCTGCCTCTGTTATCTCAGGATAATGAATTCTATGTGAAACAATAAAGGGTATCCCTAGCCATTTTCAGGGGATATTAGAGATGACTGTGAATAGTATACTTTGTTAAATATGCAAAATTAGACACCAACCAAAGGCAGAACTTTGGATTATGTGTTTCCTTAAATAGAGTGTCCCAGAGGTCTTAGTCTATTAAGGCTACTAAACTTAAAATCACAGTAAGAATTTTGGGACATCCTTTATTTAGAACTTTGGAAACAGAATCAGCTGAGAATTTTTACTTTATTCTGTCTCTAAGGGTGCTCCTTTGTTCTCTTGTTCCCAGATTTAGTAGCTAAGTCCACATTTATTCTATATAATTCATGATTTTAAAAAACCCATCTCTTTTCCACCACCATTCCAGACTAGATTTCTAATGTGGGCTTATGCCAAGATCTTACCTTATCAGGCCTTATTGCTGTTCTTCACATATGACATTCCATCTTAATGCCTTTTTTTTGTCCTCTTGCTTACAGTTCACTGCCTTTTCATCTTAATCACCTCAGACTCTCTAGCTTCCTTCAAAGATCATCTGAAGCACTAACTCCTAAGAATCCTCTCCTTTTCCTCCCAGTTGCTAGTGCTTGTCTCCTCACCTCAAATTTGTCTGTATTGACTTTGTTGATGCTTTCCCTTGAAAGAATGTAAGTTGCTTAAGGTTGAAACTGTTTGATTTTTTTTTTTTAATCCCCTCACCTAGAATATAGTAGGTGCTAAAGAAATCTTGGTTCATTTACTGATTTGATATTATCCCCTTGATTATTTCAAGTGACTTCACTTCCAAAATATATTTGAAGTGTAGACCAAAATGTATTGCTAGTACTAGTGCACTATGGTTTTGTTTATGCGAGAGTAAGATAATATTTTCTCCTTTGCTTCCAGTATCTGTGATGCTACCAGACCTTCTTGAATTCGTGTTTTCCGGGAAAGAGTTTATTGTAATTACTCCTAAGTCCCTTCCTGGATTGAAATTGAGAAATAATAAAAGGGCTGTGTTTATGTTAGCTACTGAGGTTTAGGATTACAAAGCATGTTGCTCAGGTAGTTAGTGAGCCATCAAAATTTTTTCTAATATGTTACACATTTTTCGAACACTTTACATGTGTCATGCCAATAAAGCAGTTTCTATGAATTATCATGAGTAATTTACATTGGTCCCTTAGTGTAGTGGACTATACTGTTTTTTTTTTAAATTTTTTATTGTGAATTTCATCATCAGCAAACATTTCAACACATGAAGAAAAACAAGAGGATTGTATAAGGAACTGACTTTTTGTTACAATTTATTAAGATAGTAAATTTAATAAGGTAGTAACAAATTTATGTTCTCTTGTATTTTTGTTTTTTTCTGTGCTTTTTAAATATATATTTTATTGATGCCTTTTTTCATGTCTATCACTGTCCAGTAACTTAGCCAGAATTCATTGTATAAAATTATCTATGCTGTTTCATAGTGCTTTAAGTATTTTTGTCTCTGGAAGATTATTTATGGTATTTTTAAAACATGAGGGCAAAAAAAGATATGTTTAGATTTAAAGCACCAGATGCTACATTTGCTTCAGATGCTAGATTACAGTAGTCTTTATTTTTACATACATTTATCATTGCTAGAAAGCAGAACACTTTTCATAAGGTGAGTTGAATTCTCCTTTATCAAAGAGCCGCGCCTCAAAGAGGCTTTGTTATTTATTACTTGGTACAACTAGTTGGTGGATTTTTCATCTTAGTTTGAGATATGTTGGTAAGGTTGTAGAATCCTAGAGCTGGAAGCAGTATTGGTTTTGGTTTTGGGGCTGGTGAATATGCCTAAATCATTCAGAACTAGGGTAGGCTGTTTGCTTAAAGATCTGGAGGAGTCTCCAGGTGCCACTCTGTCATGCTATCACCATGGGGTTTTTTGTTTTGTTTGTTACTTCTAAAAATTGTATGTTACATAGATTTAAAATTATTCCCCTACCACCAGAACAGTTAGAAAGGGGAAAAAATGCACAAAGCAACACTTACTTTTCTTCTTTTTCTTTTCTGAAGTGGGTTTATATGCTAGTCAGGTAGAATCAAGTTTTGGAAAGAACATTTGGGAATAGGGTCCGGAGAACTGTGCTAATGTTGAGGCTCTCCGTTTACTGTTTGACTTTAGACAAGTCATTTCACCTCAGCCTTGGTTTCTCCCTGTGTTATAAGAGAATAACACTTTCTTCCTGCCTCACAGCCTGGTCCTACTTCTTGAGGATTAGATGAGATAATATAAGCAAAGTATTCCATAAAAAAGTTTTTTTCTTTCTTTTTTTTTTTTTGTTACAGATGACATAAAAAGTATTCTGCCTATACTTGCATCCAAATGCATTCTATGCTTTTATCCAAATTACTACAAATTGCATGGGAGACTTTCATTTTGTTATTACATTCTACCCTTTGGGTTCAGCCATTCAGGTTTGTCTAAATGGATTATCATCTAATCCACATTTTTCGATGGGAATAGCATGAGAGATTTTCAAATATCTTTTTCTAAAATATAGGCAAACTTTATCTACAATATTCTAATCTCTTCCAGTTTAGTCCCCCAGAAAAAAAAAGGGAAATGAGGTTAGTCTGACTAGAACTGGTCTTGAAGAATCCATATTCTTTCTTTGTTATTACCACTTTTAAAAAATAAGTTTTTATTGATAGTTTCTGTTTCTTATATCACCATAATTATCCCAGGTAGCCCTCCACCTCCCTTCTCTCAGAAAGTCATTCCATATGACAAATAATATTTTTCAGAGAGGAAAAAAATAATCAGTACAACTGATAAATTTCTGAAAACATATGCATCCTGTAATACCCGGGAATCTCCCCCCTCCATGAAGGGTGAGTTGGGGGTGGCTTTTCATATCTCTTCTCTTGAATCCTGCTTATTCTTTATAATTTTGTTACATTGACTTTTGATGTTTTTGGCTTGTGGTTCTTTCAGTTTGTGCTGTTGTAGTTACTGTGTGTTGTTTTCTTGGCTCTGCTCACTTCACTCATCAGTTCAATAGATTTCTCTGTGCTTCTCTGTATTTTACCACTTCTTTTTACTGATCACTAACCCAATCCTTTACTTACACATTCTGGAATTTTGCAGGATTCAAAGCCAAGCACACCAGCCAATAGTTTACAGGTTCTGTTTGCTTCCCTTTGGGGGAAAATTGGCATTTGTCTTTCTCCAGTTCAGCAGTACTTCCATACCTCTTGAGCTTTCGAAGGTCACTTACTAGAAGTGAACAATCATTTCAGTTCTTTCAGTGCTCTGGGAAGTAGTTTATCTGTCTCTGATGACTAGAACTCATCAAGCTTCTAGGTACTGTCTTACTGTCTCCCTCAACTTGGTTAGCAGTCCCCTATTTAACTTTTTTGCTCTGTCTCTTCCAATCCAAATGTCACTGTTCTTGGGGGAAAAGAAGCAAAACGGGAATTACTTACCCTTACCTTCTTGCCTTTGTTCATTATCCAATCCAATAAACATTATTAAGAGCTTACTATGTGCCAATAATAGAATCATTCACCGTCATGAGCTGTAGTTCTAATCTTTGATCCTAGGGTCATAGATTTAAATTGGGAAGGGGCCTTAGAGGTCCAATCCCTTCATTTTAAGGATCAGGAAATAGAGGTTTGGAGGGTAAAGTGGCTTGCATAAGGTCACACAAGTAATACTTATATGTGACAACAGTTGCAGTGTTCCTACCACTGTACCGTGCTTCTTCCAGTACTTCTCTTTGCCTTACTTTTGTTTCTAGTCTTCATGTTAGCTTCAATGAATTATGTGCTTTCAGCATTCCTGACACTACTCTTAAAGGACTGTTCTAGCCTTGGGGGGGGGGGTGTTCATGTGTTCTTCCTGCTTCATTATTTGTCTTTGCTTCTTTTTTTATGCATGGCTGTAAAAAGTCTTATAAAAAATAGGGATTATGGCATGTTACATTTTGTCAAGAAGAATCTCTGTCCCAATTAGTTCTACCTAGCTACCCTGACCTTCCTCAGTTCTCACAGCACAATAGTATTCCATCATATTCATATATCATTTGTTCAGTCATTCCACAATTGATGGCACCCCCTCAGTTTCCAGGTCTTTGCTTATGCAAAAATAGCTGCTAGAAATATATTTTTTGTACATACGTTCCTTTTCCTCTTTTTGTGATCTTTTGGGAGCTATAGACATAGTTGTGGTATTGCATGGATTCACTTAACTGCTAACACACATCCTTTTAATAATTACATTCTGTAATTTTGCCAGGAATAAGCCAAGCGCATGTGCTTATATACTTTTTTTTTTATTGGACCAGCATTTACCTTTTCTAGTACTGTGGCACCTTTCCTGTTTTCCAACATCTTTCAGAGATCTTAATAGCTCAGAATTCGTATCTACCAGATTTGTTTAGCACCCTAGGATGTAATTCATCCGGGTCTAGTGTTTTGAATTCATTGAGAGCACCTAGATGTATGATCATTTCCTCTTTCATCTTGAGTTTCTACTCTAAAGCTGTTTTTATTTTAGCATTCCTAGTCTGAAGATCATTCTTTTTGGAAGAAAAAACAAGCAAAATAAGAATTGCATGTTTCAGTTTTTCTATCACTTTGTCCACTCTGCAATGGCCTTTCTCTTGTTTAACACCCTTCTTGCCCTCAGTGTAGGTATAAAAACAGACAAACAAAAAAGCCTGTTTTTGTTGTCTTTAGCATCCGTAGCCTACTTCAGCTCAACATAGAATTAAATATTCCTGACAGAGTTCTTACGGACTATGCTGCTCTTTTGAATCTGTCCTTAGTTACTTGCTTTTGTTTTCATCATCTTTGTGTATCCCCAGTACTTAGCACAGTGCCTAGAACATAGTAAGTACTTAATAAATGCTTACTGTTTATTGCTGTTCCTCACACGAGACGCTCCATATCTGTATTTCATGCATTTTCACTGGCTGTCCTCCATGTCTGGAACTCTCTCCCTTTTTACTTCCTGGCTTCCCTGGCTTTCTTCAAATCTCAACTAAAATGCCATCCTCTACAAGAAGCCCTTCTAGATCCCCCTTAATGCTAGAGTCTTCCCTCTTAATATTTCCAGTTTATTCTGTGTATATCTTATTTTTACATAGTTATTTGCATGTTGTAAATTCTGTGTATATCTTGTTTTCACAGTTTTTTGAATTTACAATCCATTAGATTGTAAGTTCTTTGAGGGCAGAAATTGTTTCTGCCTTTCTTTGTATCCCCAGCATTTAGCTTTCTGTGCTTTGAAGTCTTGTCTCCCAGAATGTAAGTCTTTTGTAAATCAAGATTGTTTTATACATTATACTGTTATTTGATGTCTTTTTAATTGGTTGCTTGAAACATGTCTTTTTTTTTTTAAATCTGAATTTTTCTTTGTCATTTATTTTCCTGTGTTATCCACATTGGTCCCTTTATGCAGGCCATTGAGTCCTATCTGTCCTTTCTCAGAACCCTTTGAAATCCGTTTTCCCCCATAAACTAGAGGGCATTACAGATTGTTTGGCCTTCTTCTTTATTGCAAACTCTATAGTGGAGAGGTTGGCCACATGCACCTGAGGTTCTTATTGTTTCTATTATTTCTGTTTCCAGTTCTTCATTGTTAGTCAGAATCAGGTCCAGAATAGTAGTTTCTTTTTTTACTTCTTCCACCTTCTGAAGGATGAAAGTATAATTAACACAACTTAGTGTTATCAGCTGTGTTTTTGACTGAGGGTGCTCCAGCTCCATGTTTTTCATCTGCTTAGACTCATCCAATTCTTCTTCCTGTCCAGGGGTTTTGTGGTACAAAATCATTTCTTGTTTCTACTTTCATTGATGCCCTTTCAAATATTTCATACCATGTTTCGCCTTTCTGGTTCCTAGATTTCCACACCTGAATATATTTTATTAGGATGTCAAAGAAAAAAAGTCAGTACTATACTCTGCTAACATAATTCAGAAGTCACTTAACAATAGTCACTATTCCATTCCTTCCTTAACCACTCCCCTCAAGGTTTGAAAGAATCTCCTTCCTATGATCAATATGGAAAATCCTTTCTGAATGGAGAATGTTGAACCATAATCTAATATGGGGAAAGAGGAGAGTGCTGTCAGATGGGTCAATACATCAGTCAGCAATAACTTAAGTGGACGAAAAGTATTCAGAGTTTTAAGTTTGGTCACCTCCACTTTAATCCATTTCTTTAAGAAGGGTGTTTTGTGTGTCCCTTTCCTCCCCTTTTCTTCCCCCCCCCCCCCCCCCCCCCCCGCAAAGCAGCAGAGGATAAGTCTGGAAGTGAATTTTAGCCTAGAGAAATATTTATTCATAATATTTCTAATTGAAACTAAAATGAAGTTTTTAAAATGCTGCTCCTTCCCCCCCCTTTTCTGTTTTGTTTTGTCTTGGGTGGGGAGGTAGGGGGGTATTTTTGTTACGTTCAGTCAACCAGAAGGCATTATTTATTAATGTCTTACTAAGAGCCAGGTACTCTAGTACTGAGGTTAAGAAGGTGAAAAATGAAATAGTGCTTTACTTTAAGGAGCTAAGGGAAGATAAGTTGTATAGGGTAGTGTTGGCCCAGTAAGGATTACATCTGAGTAATCACTGTGATGAAGAGTTGATCCTTTGGGCAGTCAGCTGACTTTGACCTGGCAGTTGTAGGATTGATTTGATATCTGGGCCCAGGGCAAGATGTGGGAGAGCACAATCCTCTCACCTGCAAGGCAGATGAAAAGATGGCCTAGGTTGCTGGATGGGA
The DNA here is from genome assembly GCF_900497805.2 of Vombatus ursinus. NCBI lineage: Eukaryota > Metazoa > Chordata > Mammalia > Diprotodontia > Vombatidae > Vombatus > Vombatus ursinus. The sequence continues at coordinate 6,154,026 of NW_020954590.1, forward strand.
TGTGAATCTTGGTATCTGGTCTGCTGTAGGCTGGCCAGACCTATTAGGCTAAGTAATTTGATATTCAAACTACCTCTGACTTAGAGCAGGAGTTTCAAAAGCTATTTGGAAGAACTATCTGCCATCCACTCTCTCCTAATATGTGAAGGATGATGGACCATAAGAAACTATACTAATTTCAGAAATAATTCAGGATCCTCCCCCATACAGGTATAAAGAACCTGTATAGCTTATTACACTCTAGTTTGAAATCAGTGTGCATTTATTAAGTGCATACTATGTATTACCTTGGTGGGAAAGACAATGAGCTTCTTTTTGGACATGGCTACAGGATATCCAGTTTGAAATGTCCAGTAGATAGTGTTACAGTGATAAAAATGGGATGTCTTTTAGCTGAATGGATCATAGATCGCAAACAAACACTGCATTCCTCTTAGAGCAACTATTCAAACAAAAGCTTCAAGTTTATTTAAGGCAATGAAAAAATTGAAATGAAGTGGATAGTGAAAAATACTGCAAGTGTTGGTTCTGTCACTTTAAAAATAGGGTTCAATTGTGTAATGTTAAAATTAACAATGCAGTGATCTAAGATGATACCAAGGGACTCGTGATGGAAAGTGCTGTTCACATCCAGAGAAGGAACTATGGGATCTGAATGCAGATCAAAGCATTCTATTTTCTCTTTTTTCTTCTTTCTCAGGGTTTTTCTCTTTTGTTCTGATTCTTCTTTAACAACATGACTAGTGTGGAAATGTGTACGTGTATAACCTATATCAGATTGCGCCATGGAGAGGAGGGAGGGAGAAAAAATTTTTGGAACTCAAAATCTTGTAAAAGTGAATGTTGAAAACTATCCTTGCATGTAATTGGGGGAAAAAATAAAACACTATTAAGTGGGAGAAAAAAAAGAGAAAAAAATTAGCGGAGTTATAGCCAGTGCAGATGAGGACCTGCAAGCTAAATGTGCTGATATTTTGAAGAAAGTGGTCAAAGAGCCTGGAGTCATTGGTCTACAAGTTTTTAACATGGATGAAACAAGCTTATTCTGGTAAGGGATGCCTTCAGAATTTACATTGCTAAGAAAGAAAAAATCAATTTAGATTTAAGTGTTTAAAGATTGCCTAACACTTTTATTGGGAGGTAATGCAAAAGGGAATTTAAAATTAAAACCAATGCTTGTTTATTTGACTTGAAATTCTTGTTCTCTGAGAAGCTAAAACCTTTAATTGTTTGAGTTATAGTCAAATAAAAAAGCATGGGTGACTTTCCCAGGGCACTGAGATTAAGTAACTTGCCCAGGGTTACACAGTCAGTGTGTGTCAAAGGTAGGACTTGAACTCAGGCCATCCTAGCTCCAAAAGCTATTTTTGAAGACAGATTTTCATTGAAAAATATTGTGAGTGCAAAAATATTTCACGTAAAGCATTACTAACTTAAGATAATGCCCCAAGCCATCCAACTACACACAGTTCATTGTACACGAACATAAAAGTAATTTTTTTTTGGTCACAAAATACCTCCTTATTGCAGCACATGAATTAAGGTATCAGTGCAACATGGAAGGTCTACTGTCTTTAAAAAACAAAACCATCTTTTGAATAGATAGTTACTAAAACTGTAGACAGGGATGCAATTTCTTTAACTCACTTCTGGAAAATTTATAACATAAAGATTCCTTCAAAAATATTCTCCATGCTACATCTAACAAGCAGTATGAGCACAGTTTGGAGTCGTATTTTGCCACATAGTACATTGAAGGTTTCTCACAAAACCAGACTGTTTAAAAAAGGAATAACAAGCATGGGAAGAAAGCTTGGTTTTGATAAACTGAAAAATAAAGATGTCTGGGAATTGCTATGTTTGCACTCAGAAGAATCAACTGATGATAATCATTTAGATCAAGAGTAAGTATTTGAAAAAGTCATTATGTAATAGTAATATGCAAATGAAGGCATTTGCTCTAAAAGAATATGACTATATCTTTTGAGCTGTAGAAGTTGGGGAACAAAAAATTGTGAATACTGACCCTAAATCAAAGCATGCAGGTTTGTAGATACATATCGTCAGTCAATGTAGATTTAACTTCAGGTACAATCAGTAGTTCTAAAAATTTTGCTTTCTATAACTCTTCTATTACTCTAATACATTTGAATCAAATATAAATTTTTCTTATCCTTTGCTTTTATATTACATTAATAAACAGATAAAAACTTACTTAAAATTTTTTCATTGCATATTTCCATCAGGCAGGAACCACTTATCTGTTATGACTAAAGGGTCAAAGATTTCCCCAGTTTTTACAAATACCACCATATCTATTTTACATATAACTTTGAATAATGCAAGTTAATAATGTCACTGTCTCACAGGATTCGTTTGGGGAACCTAGCTATATCTGCTTTGTATGTGTTTTATCTCTTCCAGTAAAATGTGAACTTGTGGACAGGGACTGTTTTCACTTCTGTTTTTATATTCTCATTAGCTCCATGTTTGGCATATACTAGATACTTAATAAATTTTTATTGATCATGGTAATGATAGTTGGAGGAGGAGTAGATAGATTACATGTGGATAAAATAATGAAGCCACATGTGTAACTGTTATCCTTGCAAAAGGTGTCTTTTTCTGTTATATATAAAAATGAATCCGGTGTTTGGAATTAGCCAAACCCTTCTTACTTCTCACAGGTTCTCTTTTCTAAAATTTATGGAGTAGCTTGATAGGGTTGGGTCAGTCAAATAACTACCCTTTAATAATTTTACATTTTCAATCCACAGAATTCCAAGATGTATAGTTAAATCTATACTCATTGGAAAATAAGTTTTTTCCCATTTAGAGCTCTGACCTGTTCTTTGTAATTCATATATTCTCAAAGAGATAATCCAGTAAGACCAACTAGAACATTTTCAAAGATATTCTGTTTTATACATTGGAAATTCACATTATTGTTGGGTGTGGTGGCACATGTTTGTAATCCCTGCTAACAGGGAGGCAGAGGCTGGTGAATTGCTTAAGCTTGGGAGTTCTGAGCTACAGTAAGGCAAAAGTCAGTGATTTGATGTCTATATTAAGTCCAGCATCATCAGTATGTTGAGAGTGGGCAAGCCACCAGACTGCGTAAGGAGGGATGAATTGGCCTAGGTCAGAAACAGGTTAAAGCTTCCATGCCAGTCAGTGATGGAATCAAGCTTTTGAGTGATAGCTGCATCTGTAGCCTGAGAGATTTAGGGAGACTCAGTCTTTAAAAAGAAAAGAAAATTTTTGTTATTTTCTTCTCTGACCCATGTTGTGTACTTGCTTCCCCCATTCCAACTTCTATCTGTTCGGTAGAACAGGAAGTCTGTCCACTTTCAGTTTTCTATATGGATTTATATGAACAGTTTATAAAGTAGTAAAGATGATTATAGTTATAAGTTCAGTAAGATAAGTTATGCATGGTAATTCACCATTCATCCATTACTCATCTCATTACATGTCATCTTAAATGTTAGGTATCCCACGCTTGTCCAAATGGTTCACAGCGTTGTGGCAAACTATATCATAGATTATGTGTAAAGTACTCTTTTATTATGTTTTATCTTTGGTACATTGGCTACTGGATGGTAAATTTATCACCAGCTTGCCTTTTTGATGTCAGTTTTTAATACTACTTAAGATATCTTTCCAGTTTTCTAAATGGTATATTGTTTTAAAAGCATAATTTGGTAGTGATTTGGGGATTTTAAAAAATATTCTTAATTTGAATTCTCAGTCTTTGTACATTTGCTGTGCTCTTATGTCCTAATTAGCCAACCTTCAAATCAGCCACGCATGATACTTTGGGAAATTAGCACTTTAGACTATTGAGCTAATGTCAACGTTGATCCCGTGGTTAATGTTAATATAGTCTGGATAATGGTTGAAATAGATTTTTTGACTTTTAATTCTTCATACTAGTTAGCTATAAAAGGGTTTGGGGTTTGTTTCTTATAGTAAGTAATGTTGGAAAGTTAAGAATAAGCTTGATTAGAGCATATTACAGCAGATTTGGGTATGAAATTATGCCATGAGTACAGTTTGAAAAATAAACAGCTCAGTATTTGTCCAGTGTAGGAAGTTTCCTTTCAGCATATGGCAGGAACTATATAGAGATGAGACTGAGCCACATAATCTCAACCCATTCACCTCTAAAAAAGAGTAAAATGTTAGGGTGAAAATATATTAATTGCCTGCTATGTAAGGGAACATATAGGGGACAGTTTAAATCATCTTACATGTTTTCAATTTGCATGACTTTAGATTAGTTACCTGACCTGTATGGTGTGCTATTTTATGAAATATGAATGGACTTAATGACACTAGCAAACTAATTTGTTGTTGCTGATATAGACACATTTTATTGCATTATAAAAGAAATGCATTTCTCTGTACTGGTATATTGCATATAATATCAGGGCTTTATTGATTCAACCATAATAATTTCCCACAATAGGTAATTTTGTATAAAGAATGTGTTCTGGTGTCTATCCTTATGGTCTCCCCAAAATAAGCTAAGGTATCTCTGAGTTTTTCAAATCTTTTTGATTCTACCGGGGGAGCTAACAATTATATGTCAGAGTTGTTGTAGAAGGAATTACTTTTTTAGGAGATTATTTCAGATAATGTCTAAAGTGCCTTCAAACAGCTAACATTACATGATTCTGAGTGACATTTAATCTTCAGATCCCATATTCCACTTCCCTCAAATGCACTAACCCCAGCTTTCACCAGAAAAATCTACTTACATAAAGATACAAAAATTTAGAAAAATAAATTTATATGATAGTATGTAGTGCTTCCCTCTTTCGCCTCCTGGGTGTTCACAACAAACTGGCATTAGCTTTTTTCATCTTCAGGGCATAAATACCAGGAATGTGACATTTTGCCTTTTTTTTTTTTAAGTTAAATTTCCTTCAACACAACAATTTGTAAGCTCTCAAGTTACTTATAATGGAATTTTCTTTGCATTTGTGCTTACTTATTAAACTTCAACATTTGGCAAAGCAAATTGTTATCTTTTAAGTTTGATGTGTAAAACCTTAGGGCATATATATAACTGTTTCATGCTATTGTGCTTGTATACCAGACAATTTTGGAATTTTCATAATAAAATTCTTTTTGTGTTAAGGATAGATTCCATCAAATTCCAGTTTAGCAAACTTGCCTCATATTTTAATCAACATTCTTTTTTTCCTTCTAAAAAATTCACACTTAAGGGAATCAGTTAACCTTTCAAAAATTTCCCAAGAATGTAATTTGGAGTATTGGGCTTGAATTTGAATCTTATTCTGCCATATACTACCCATGTGATCTTGGGCAAGCCACTTTATTTTTCTTGGGTATCACTTTCCTGATCTGTAAAATGAGGGGGTTGAATTATATGACTTTTAAGGTCCTTTCCAAATCTAAGTCTATGATTCTGTTATCACTCTGCTTTAAGTCTCTTCCCACTCTTAGTACATCCTTCACTCAGTTGTCAAATTAATCTTCCTAAAGTTCAGGTCTTGACCATGTTACTCTGAACCTCCCCTCACCCTATTCATTCAGTACTCTCCAGTGACTCCTGTTCTCTATAGGATCAAATATGAAATCTTTGTTTGGAATTCAAAGCCCTTCATAACCTGGCCCCTTCCTATATTTCCAGTTTTCTTATACCTTACTTCCTCTTCCCCTCACTTCTCACCCCAGCCCTCCATGTACTTGGCAGTCCAATGATGCTCCCTGCTTTTCCTCACTCAAGATATTCCTCCAGAGGGACATTTTCCACTTTTTCCCCATCCCTCCTATTCTCTGCCTCCTGGCTTCCTTCAAATTCCAGCTAGAATTCCATCTTCTGCAAACCTTTCCTAACCCTTCCTTAAGGCAAGTGCCTTCCCTCTATGGTTATATCCAATTTATCCTCTATAGATCTTGTTTGTATGTAAATTTTTTCCTGTTCCCTCTCCCCCATTATACTGTGAGCTCTTTGAAACCAAGGGCTATCTTTTGTCTTTCTTTGTATCTCCAGCATTTAGCACAGTGCTTAGTAAATAGTAGGTTCTTAATAAATGCTTTTTGACTGACTGATTCACAGACTTTCCCTTCAATAATATTAGAGAATTGTGTGAGCAATTGATATCCTGTCCACTTTCTCTTTTTTGAAAACTGGGGAAATCTTTGCCCCTTTAGTCCTATGTCATCTTTTCCATTGTTCATAAGTTTTCTTTTTTTTTTTTAATTTTTAATTAATATATTTTGAATTATCAACAATCACTTCCATAAGCTTTTGAGTTTTAAATTTTTCTCCCTCTCCCTCCCCACCTCCCTTCCCAAGACGGTGCGCAATCTGATATAGGCTATACATACATATTCCTATTAAACATTTTCACATTAGTGATGTTGTAAGTAAAAATTAGAACCAATAGGAGGAACCACCAGAAAGAGGAAACAAAACACAGCAGAAGAAAAAAAAATAGCAAATAGTATGCTTTGATCTGCATTGAAACTCCATAGTTCTTTCTTTGGATGTGGATAGCACCTCCTGAATCCAGGGCCGCTGCTCTATCTACTGGGCCACCTAGCTGCCCCAAGTATGCTCTTTCTTTGGATGTGGATAGCATTTTCGAGCATGGAGCCTTTGGAGATGTCTTAGATCCTTGTATTCCTGAGAAGAGTTAAGTTTATCAATATTAGTTACTGTGTACAATGTTCTCCTGGTTCTGCTCTTTCTTTTCTTTTTTCTTTTTTTTTTTTTGTGTGTGTGTGTGTGAGGCAGTTGGGGCTAAGTGACTTGCCCAGGGTCACACAGCTAGTAAGTGTCAAGTATCTGGTCTGAGACTGGATTTGGACTCAGGTCCTCCTGACTCCAGGCCTAGTGCTCTATCCACTGCACCACCTACTTGCCCCTGTCCATAAGTTTTCAAAGATTTCCAATATTGACTCAGTAACCCTGAAAATTACCAAGGTCATAGAATTTGAAAGTTGCTAGGGACTTAAGTTATTTTACAGGTGAGGAAACTAAGGTTTACATAAACTTACCTAGTAGTAACTGCCTGCAATGATAACCTCTTTTGTTCATTTCCCATTTTCCAGTATTAACATCTTATTTAAATAGGTCAGGATCAAATAGCTTCAATTATTCACTATATATTTTTATTTAGTGTTGATTTTTTTGTGTGTATATACTCACTACAATAGTGATTTCCAGATTTTTTGGAATATTGAGTTCTCATTCTTGATTCAATTTTTGTAATATCTCTTTCTATACTACTTGTATCATGGATGTGTGTTGAGGAAAGCAGTTTAAGGTTTACAATACATGTGAGTTGTTGATCGTTCATAACAATAATAATAATTATCATATCATATCCACCATACTGGCTATTCCCATCTTCCTTCTTACCTCCTATATACTCCCCCTCCCCACAAAAAAAGTACCTTTGGCATCCTTTTTGCTTTTTTTTTTTTTTTTTAAGATTTATTCAATCTTTTTTGTGCATGATTATCTCCTGTTATGTTCCCCTTGTTTCCACTGAACCCTCCCTTGCAACAAAGGAAAACAGAAAATAAGCAGTAAAATAACTATCTGACAGTGTACAAAACATTCTACTCCCATTATTTCCCCACCTCCCTACCGAGAGGAAGGAAGTGTATATTTCATTATTTGTTCTGTATGACCAGATGACTTTTTAAAATAATCTTAAAAGATACTCATTGACATTGTTGAATACTTCCTAAGTCATCCATGTCCCTCAGCAGAAGAAGATGAGGGCCAGGTGGTTATATTTTAGTTCTCTGGAGAGAAGTAAGGAGAGAGGCCAGTGAGATGTTGCTAAGCCTAGGTTCGGGGCAACTATTACCTGAACTAGATATGTAATTGTGGCACAAGAAAATGCTGAGGGCGTGAGACTGGAGGAGTGAACCTGTGATTTCACTGGTATTAGAAACTCTCTACCACTGCTACTGTGTCTGCTCTGCAGTATAAATCTGGGAGCCTGGAACATTGAAAGGTTGAGTGACTTGCAGAGGGATTACTCAGCCTAGATGATGTCTTATTTACCTGGAAACTGACTATCCACTATACCGTGCTCCTTCTTTGAAGGATATAATTAATAAACTTTTTTGGCAGCAGATTAAAGATGAGAAAAGATGTAAAGTTGAGAATAAGGCTTTATGTGTGACAAGCAGGAGGCGCAGAGCAGCCATAGATAGTTTAAATTTCCTGATTATTTTTGCTACTGATTCATTCTCGGGAGTATCTGTCAGAGGTACAAAGAGAACTAGTCAGACTAGTCATCTCGTCTGGTGGTCTCATATTCAAATAGCTAATGGATGTCTACCCTGTTAGAACATTACAAATTAACATTATCTATGTTGTATTTTATCTTTATTTTGTAAAATAAACTTGAAGGAGTTGGGGAAGTGTTGAGTATCATTACCTGGGGTTAAACTGTATGATGATTTCAGGTAATTAACTTATCTTGGGAGGAGTTTACACCTGGCTTAGCTGTCAGTGGAAAGTGAAGAGTTTGACACTTCTGATGTAGTCCACACCCTTTTTTCTTTTGTAAAATGACTGGGTGTGACCAGATCTGAGGTTCTCAAAAATACATAGTTTCCCCCTGGGAGTTTCTGAGACCCTTTTAGGGAGTCCATGAGGTCAAAACTACTTTAATAATAATTCTAAGACCATGTCTATTAAAATATTCCTTCCATTTCTGATTACATATAAGTATGAGGCTGAATTTTCTTCATACAGTAATAATAATAATAATGATAATAGCTAACATTTATATAGCATTTACTGTGTGCCAGGCACTGTGCTAAGTGCTTTGCAATTGCTCTTATTATCCCAGTTTTACGTATATTTCAACCAAAAAAAATACATCACAATAGTTTATATGCAGAAGCAGATAATGATGCGGTAAATATTGATAGATACAACGAGGTGTACTGGTAAATGTTTAACAATTGACTGTCCAGGAAAAAATACTTAATATTTAATCTGCATTTTCTCCATTCTGAGATCTAATCAAATCAACAAAATAGGGTTTGCTGATTTCCATGGTATAAATGCTCATACTGAAAAAACCAGTTTAAATTGATCCAGCATATCCCTTGATATAATTCCACATTAAAGCTCAACTGAGTCCTCAGTAATTTTTTTTAGTTTTTTTATTAATTTATTTTGAATTATCAACCATCACTTCCATAAGCTTTGAAGTTTTAAATTTTTCTCCTCCGCACTTCCCTCCCCAAGAAGATGTGCAATCTGATATAGGCTATACATACACGTACCTATTAAACATATTTTCACATTAATGATGTTGTAAGTAAGAATTAGAATCAATAGGAGGAACCACCAGAAAAAGGAAACAAAACACAGCAGAAGAAAAAATGTAGCAAATAGTATGCTTCCATCTGCATTCAAACTCCATAGTTCTTTATTTGTATGTGGATAGCATTTTTCATCATGAGGCCTTTGGAGATGTCTTAGATCCTTGTAGAGTCCTCAGTAATTTTAAAGAATGTAAATGGGACCTAAGACAAAAATGTTTGAGAACTGCTGAACTCATTGACCTCTTAAGTTCCCTTGTAACTCTAAAAAGCATATTTTGCAATAATATTTTATCACTGAACATTAGACATCTAGGTGGCTCAGTGGATAGAGCAGTGGGCCTGGAATCAGGAATAACTAAGTTTATATTTTGCCTTAGTTATGTCCCTGGACAAGTCATTTAACTGTTTGCCTCAGTTTCTTCTGCTGTAAAATGAGGCCTATACTTCCAGAGTTAATAGTGAGGAAAAGATAAGTCAATGACTGGTAATAGGCACTTAATAAATGCTTGTTTTTCTCCCCTTCCATCTGGAAGAATTTTAGCATATCTAAATAAGAATAAGTTTATTTAGCATCTATAAATAACAGTTGAATATTCTTGTATCAAATGTTATACCTCTCTCCCCCTTCTCCCCAGGATTTATAGATTGGCACCTTTTAAGAATTGTTTCTTCTGTCCTACATCTTTTCAGGTTATGTACATATGGCAGTCCCATTCCACCTCTTTGGTAATATATTCCTCAAGATATATTTTTTAAAAATCAGATATGTGGGCTTTTAGCTTTAAGTGTCAAAGTAAAATATTAGGAGTATAGAACAGACTTGATAAAGGAAGCTGAAAGAGAGAAGGTTTGAAACAGCTGCTGTAGGGAATTCACTAGTCACTCAGAACCAAAAAATCCACAGAACCGTTTTGCTTATATCCATCCTTCTCTCCTTTACAACTGTTTTACTTTCTCCCCACATTTTCAGTCTTTCTTCTTAATGTTGTATTCAGTCACCTAGGAGAAGAATCATCTTTTCATTAGTTGGGTGGTATATTGAATAGAACACTGGACCTAGAAGAAGACCTGAATTCAAATCTATCCTTAGACACTTCCTAAGTGTGTGACTCTGGGCAAGTTGATTAATCTCTCTAAGCATTAGTTTCCTCATATGTAAAATGAGGATCGTAATAGCACCCATCTTCTAGGATTGTTTTGAGGATAAAATGAGATGATGTTTGTAAAGTGCTAGCTGTGATCATTAGTGACTGTAGCAAAGGAAAAAAAAGGGGTACTATAAAAGGATACTGAGGTGTAGAAGAGGCATCTTCATGACTGATGGCTTGTATTTTCTCAGTAAAGAAGGTAGTATGGGTCTCTGCTAAGCAAAGGTGGAACTTCCCAATTTGATATAACTTTGTAGGATCATAGATTTAGAGCTGGAAGCTACCATAGATTTTAGAGAAGCTTGAGACTGGGAAGTTAAGTGACTTGCTCAGCATCATTGAGCTCATAATTGTCTGCTGTAGAGCTTAAACTCCTTTCTTCATGACTTCAAGGTCAGTGCTTTATTCCTTTTGCCACATAGTTCTTATTTTCTCTTCAGCCATTTGAGAATGCCATCATCCTTGCATTCACTTCCTAGCAAGATTTCCATTCCCACACAAATTTGTAAGAGATTTTTTGAGCTCAGACTACTATTCAGCAGCAGTTTTCGGACCTCAATGTAAGTGCAAAAGTAATTTTCGTTTTTCAAAATCCATTTAACTGTGCAAATGACAAACTTTCAACTAAATTTCATTTGGAAGTGGATTAATTTGCATTGCAAAATGTTATGCTAAAGACAGCTATCAAGAGAAGAATCTAATAGAATTCTATAAATGCCTTTCAAGTGATGGATATGCTTAATTAAAATCATATATTTGTGGATTGATATCAGTATATCAGATGTACACTTCTGTCTATGAAAAGACATTTTCAAAGATTAAATACTTAAAATATCATTACAGATTAGCGTTAAGAGATAAACATTTGTAGTTGATTTTGATGATAGGGAACACTAACTTTGAACTCACTTAAGTGAAATGTTATCCTCTAAAAAAGAAGTCCATCTTTCTCACTAGTAAACCTGTATTAATTTTTTTCTTTACTCAGTTATTTTATCTTGAATTTTGTCAATAGAAAACTTCTGGAGGTTTATTTTCTCTATTGTGATGTAAGTACCTGTATGGTATCCTTGATATTGCCTTTTGGCTTGTAGAGCCTAAAATACTTATTATCTGGTCCATTGTTGTCAACATTTGCTAACCCCTAATTTAAGTAGATAAATCCTAAGGAGTTACCTGAAACAATATAGGTTTAGTGATTTACCTGGACTAGTAAGTGTAAGAGCCTTAATTTGACCCTCAATCTTCAGGACTCCCATTCAATCTCTCTCTGCCTGGCTCAGAACAGAAATAATAAATGAATGGGGAGATAGTTATACCCTGTCTAAGTCCAAAAATAATTGTATCTTAGACCAAGGTTACTGGCATTGATGAATATATAATTTAAAATCAGGAAGAGTGTGAAGGATTCAAAGTTCGTACTGATGCTGAGGAAAGTGAAATAAGATTTTCATTTAGTTCTATCCCATATTCCAATTCTGACTACCATTATTTTTGGAATTGGAGGGCTATGGAAGGGAAAAAAGAAGAAAAAATGCAGGATATGGCAGTGGGGTACTTCAGAATCTTTTGGAACCACTCAGAAGGGAAGGAGTAGAATTAGCATCCAAAAGAAAAATCACCAGCACTCGTAGCCTCACAGGTTGGGTTTTGGGGTTTTTTGAAGGGGGTTGGGAGTGACATATAAAAGTTTTGCATCTTGTTTTCCTTTAGCTCCATTTTTCCCTATTCAACCTCGATGTGGTGTGAATGCTATTAGTATACCATCACAAAAAGAATCCCTATTTGTGTAGGGGTACCTAGGACATGACTCAAAAGTATTCTGAGTAATCATTCCCTCAGGTCTTGCTCCCTCCTTGTCTTGGTTCCCTCCTCCCAACTTAAAACAGTAACAAAAAAGTGTTACAGGATTTTTTTTTTGTGTGTTGTAGTAATTTCCCCTTAATCCCTCTCAACCCCTCCCCCCCCACAATTTCTTTCTGTCCTTTGTTCTTTTGAGAAAGAACATTTTAACAAAACCCATTGAATCATATTCTCCACATCCATTCAAATAACTGTTTTCAAGGTTGATCAGTGTCTGGCACGTAGTAGATGTCTAATAAATGCTACTTGACTGACTGATCGTTACATTTAATCAGCCTTCCACTCCTGGTTAATGTTTTCATTAAGATTAGTGTAGTCATTGTATACTTTGTTCTCATGTTTTTCTTCTAGGTATGTTTCATGATGCCTTCTGAGGTTCATCATGATTTCTCATTTTTGCTATTTCTTATAGTGCTTTATGTGCCAAAATTTGTTAAGCTGTTCCCCAATCAATGAAAGACTACTTTGTTTCCAGTTACTACCACAAGTATACTGCTATGAATATTTTGGTATATAGTCCTTTAGATTTTTAAGAGAACTTTAAAATAAATATGATGCTTTATAAAGCTCCATATTATTTAGTGGATCATACCTTAGTTATTCCTTTTACTTTTTTTCCTGTTTCTTAGTAACATATGCCAACAGTAATTAAAAGATGTGTGTACATTTATTTCAGGTGTTGGAAAATCATGTTTATTGCTGCAGTTTACAGACAAGAGGTTTCAGCCAGTACATGACCTTACTATTGGTAAGTTTGATAAATTCATAGTTTAAATAAAACTGAAGGGACGAGAAGGTGTTTGTAATCATTTAAAGGATATGTAGAGTGTTGTTGGGGCAAAGGATCCATATTATTATTATTATAATTATTAGTATAATTCTAAGATGTGTGAAATTGGGTAGGTTTCTATGGAAAAAATTGAATCATAAATGCTTTTAAGTGCTACTGCAGGTACAAAGTATTAAATGTGCTGTACTAAAAGATTGAACACTTGTTACCCTAAATGTTTTACAAGACGAGATGTTTATTTAAGGAAAGGTATTTTTTACCTGGCTTTGCATGAAGACTCCTTCCCACCTTCCCCCACCCAACACTGCTGTCCATTTTGCTTTTGTAAAGCTATATTTTGGGGAAGCCAAAAATCTTCCCTCTCTGCAGCTTCTAACTAATTATAGCTCCTATTTCTCCTTTCTGGGGCCAAGCAAAATAAACCCAATGTGACTTCCTCTGGCAGCTCTTCAAATACTTGAAGAAAGCTATTACATTTCCTGTATCTGCTCATCTTCAGGCTAAACATCCTTAAGACCTAGATTTAAATCCTGCCTTTGCAGGATTGTTGACAAGTCAGTCTCTTGGCCTCAGTTTCTCATTTGTAAAATGAGGGAGTTGATCTTGATGTTCCTAACTTCCTGGTTGCTCTCCTGGATTCTTTTCAGCAAAGTTTTTCCTAACATGTGATGCTCAGATGTGAATACAGTATGTCAGATTTGACCTTAAGAGTACAGCAAGGACTGTCAATTCCCTGCTTCTAGGCACTGTGCCTCATCTCATGCAGTGTAAGAAAAGATTTGTTTTTTAGGGGCTGGTATATAACACCCTTGACTTATTATACTTTTAGTTCACTAAAAACTCCCATATCTTTTTTTCAGTTGAACTACATTCTAGATATCTTTCAATTTTGTCCTTTGCAAAGTTAACTTTTTTAATTCAAATATAAGACTTTACATTATCTAAACTCACAAGATGAAGGTATATCATGAGGAACTTCACATAATTCAGTTGAATAGTGTGAGTTCAGAAGATGTCAAGTTTGTGATATGAGATTTATTTATTTTTTTTTTAAATTTAAATTGTGTGATAGGCTAAGGATACATAGGTAAAAATGAAAAACATTCTTCTCAAGGATTCCTAACTTGCTGGTGGCAAGTTAGGATATAGCATGTTAACAGATAGTAAATATTTCCTGGGCTGTGAATTTTGAGGGAGGCTACACTTTTTATAACTATTTCAAAATTGGAGCAAACATTCACAAGTCCAAATCTTCTTCTGATACCACTATTATCTGTATCATTCCTAGATTCAAAACATGGAAATAGTCCCACAAGTGAACCTCTGATACAAACCAAGATAAAAGCCTACTTACAAAGAAATAAATCAGGGGTTCATGTAAAAGTTCCTGCTCTACTTTAAATTCCATTTGTTTTCTATAATTAAATGTGTGAATACTTTAAAAGACACAATTGTATACATATCTGAAAAAGAAAAAGATCAAGTCATCATAGTTCTGACCTCAGCACTTAATTCTGAGACCTAATCTTTGGAGAGAGAAGAATGAGTATCAGGCTAATGCTAAGAGATATTCCAAACAGATTGTTTTGGTGATGGAGAGTGGGAAAGCTGGGTGTCACTAACTGCCCCAATGGGGTCCGAGCTATCTATGGTTTACCTGAAGCATTTTGAGGATTAAAAACTTAGCAAATAAAATTGAAAACACATTGTAGGCACTTAACAAATGACTAGTCATAATTATTGAATGAGTGATTATTGATTAACTGACTGAAGGAACTGAGAATATTTAGCCAGGAGCAAAAAAAGCTTGAAGGCAGAGGAAAGAACATAATAGCTATGTTAAAATAATTTCAACTATCATCTCTATACAGATGATTGTTAGATCTGTTTGTCTAGCTCTTACCCCTCTCTCCTGACTTTACAGTTTCCCATACCTATTGGACATCTTGAACTGGATGTCTCATAGACATCTTAAACTCAGTGTGTCCAAAACTGAATTCATTTTCTTTCGCCTGTGAATTCTTTTTTCCCCCTTCCTAACTTTCCTATTACCGTTCAGGACAAAACTTTCTCTCTCATACATACCCGCTTCTCTTCTTTGACACTGCTATCACCTTGGTGCAGGCCCTCATCACTTTAAGCCTGGATTATAACAATAGCTTTCTGATTGGTCTCCCTGCCTCATGTCTTTCTCCACCCCAGACTGTCCTTCAGTCAGATGTCAAACTGATCTTCCTAAAGCACAAATCTGGCCATGTCTCCCACCCTATTCAGTAAACTCATTTGACTCCCTCTCACCTCCAGCATCAAATACAGTATCTTCTTTTTGGGTTTTAAAGCCCTTCAGAACCTGGACTCCTTCTACCTTTCTAGTCTTCAAAATACATTACTCCTCTTCATGTAATTTATGATTCAATGACACCAACTTCCGTTGTTGTTCCTCTCACAAGATATCTATCTCCTAACTCCATGCACTTTTTTTTTTCCGGCGAGGCAATTGGGGTTAATGACTTGTGAGTCACAGCTAGTAAGTGTTCTGTGTCTGAGGCCGGATTTGAACTCACATGCTCCTGACTCCGGAGCCAGGTGCTCTGTCTACTGCACCACCTAGCTGCCCCAACTCCATGCATTTTTGTTGGCTTACTTCCTAAGGAGTGACTACATTCCAGATATGGGAAACTGCCCTACAGAAAAGCCTAGAAGCAAGAAGTGGATTGTCAGGTAAAGGAAAATAGTCCAGTTTGGAATGTAGAGTGAATCAATTTAAATTATATGAAATGAGTCCAGAAAAGAAGCCCCTTTTTTGTTTTGTTTGTTTTTTTCCAGAAAAAAAATCTTTTATTTTTTCAGACTTTTTTTTAGTCATTTTTTTCTATCTAAATTTTTGGTGTATCACTGAATAAAAAAGTTAATTTAGATAGTATAATGTCTTTCTACTTGTTTGAGGTATGTTTAAGAATAGGGTTATGTCTGTTTCTTGGTAGACCCCTAAATGTTGTGTAAATAGTAGCTATTTTGAATGGAGTTTCTGTCTTTTCTTTCTGGGTTTTATTGGCAATATGTAGAAAAGATGATTATTTATGTCGGTTTATTTTATATACTGTCACTTTGATAAAGTTATTGTTGCAAATAAAATTTTGTTGATTATAAGGTTATCTGTGTAGAATAATAGTAATAGCTAGCATTTATGTAGCACCTACTATGTGCCAGACACTGTACTGAGCACTTTACAATTATTATCTCATTTGATCCTCAAAACAACCCATAGGGCAGTAGGTGAGTAAGTACTATCCCCATTTTACAAATGAGGAAAGGGAGGCAAGTAAGTGACTTGCCTAGGATCATAAAATAATTTGAACTACATTTGAACTTGGGTCTTCCTGACTCCAAGCCTGCTCTATGCACTGTGCCACTTGGCTGCCTATTGGTAAGTGATAAGATATTATTGGAGAATAT
The DNA here is from genome assembly GCF_900497805.2 of Vombatus ursinus. Lineage (NCBI taxonomy): Eukaryota > Metazoa > Chordata > Mammalia > Diprotodontia > Vombatidae > Vombatus > Vombatus ursinus. The sequence goes on from NW_020954590.1 coordinate 6,170,619, forward strand.
GCATCAGGTTGGGTGAACCCCCTTTGTTGAACTTATAAAAGACATGGATAAGAGTAGCACAGAATGGGTAAGCATAGGTGGTTTGGAATAATTGCCTTCTGTGTGCCAGGCATTGTTCTAGGGCAGGGGTCAGCCAGCTACTGCCTTTGCCTGTTTGAGTACCCAGGACAGCTAAGAATGTCTTTCATGTTTTTATACAAAACTTTTATTGCTTCTAAAAATGCAAAAAAAAAAAATTCTTAGCTCTCCTTGGATTTGACTCTCCATCCATAGTTTGTTGACCCTTATACCAGGCTTTGAAGACACAAAGTCAGAAAGGGAAACTCTCTTTTCTTGAGATTACATTCTGCTGGAAGTGATAAGCAAATAAGAATACATACACAATATGAGTGCAAAAATCATTTTTATGTTGGGCTCTCAGCTTATGTTATATATGGCTATTTTGCTGAAGTTAGTGTTTTCACTTTTTTTTTAAGTTGTCTCTTGGGTTCTTTATGTAGATCATCATACCATCTGCAAATGTAACTAGAATAATAGCTAACATTTATATAGCGCTTTAAAACTTGCAAAGCATTTTACAAGTATCATCTTATCCTTACAACAACCCTAGGAGGTAGGTGCTATTATTATTCCCACTTTACAGATGAGGAAACTGAGGCAAGCAGCAGTCAAGTCACACATGTAGCAAATATCTTAAGGCAGGATTTGAATTCAAGTCTCCCTGAAGTTTTAAGTCCTTTGCTCTATCTACACAATAATTTTGTTTCTTCTTTGCCTCAATTTCTTTTTCTTTTCTTGTTGCTATAGCTAGCATTTCCATCATTACATCAAATAATAGTTGTGATAATGGACCTCCTCACTTCAAGAAACCCTTATTTTATTGAAAATCCCTCTAGTAGTTCTCTATTAAAGATAATGCTAGTTCTTGCTTCTAGATATTTGATGAAAGGTCCATTCATTCCTATGATTTTATTTTGCCTTTTCTATTTATCTTGATACACTATCAATATGATTCTTAGTTGTTTTGGTTATTCATAAGCATAGGGACTATCTTGTTTATAGTTTTCCTAATATTGAGTAATGATATACTTCTGGTATAAATCCAACTTGGGCATAGTGTTTAATATTTTTAACATGTTACTGTATCCCCTTCGCTAATATTTTATTCAATGTTTTTACGTTGATAATCAGGGATACTGGTCTGTAGTTCTTTTTCTCTGAATTATCTCTCCCTGATTTAGGAGTCAGGACCATATTTTTTTTTTTTTAGAAGGAATTTGGTAGGGTTTTCTCTTTGCCAATTTTTTCAGAGTTTATGTAATATTGGATGTAGTTATTTTTTGAATGTTTAATAGAATTCACTCTGGACCTGTTTTGTATTATTCTTTGGCAGTTTATTTATGACTTGGTCATTTTCTTTTTCTGGGTTTGATTTGTGTAAATTTTGCTTCTTATATTGATAATATGAGTATTTGCTGGTTTTATAAAGTTTTGTTTATTTAAGTTATCAGTTTTATTGGCATATAATTGAGCAAAATAATTTTTTATTAATTTCCTTCCTCTTCATTTGCTGTTTATTCTTTCTATTGGTAATTTGATTTTCCCCTCCTTAAAAAAGTCAAATTAACTAATAGTTTATTTTGCTTAAACCCAGCACTTAATTTATCAATTTAGTAGTTTTTTAATTGTTTTTCTTTTATTTTTAAAAGTTTCTATTTGTTTATTTGGTGTATGCCTCTTTCCCTCCCTTTTCTGTCTTAAAATCCTCAAAAGAGGATTATGTAACTCCATCCATGACCCTTGAAGACAATGAGCTTCTGAAGGAATAATTATCTTTTTTCCTCTATCAGAATGGAAGCAGATCATCATCATTTAGTGTCTTTCAGTTGCTCAAATGTACTTATCTTCCAAGGTTTCTTTTGACTTCTGGATTTGTATTTCACAGTTTCTGCTCATCTCAGTGTTTTCTTTTGGAATTCCTGAAAATTAAAGTGTCTTTCCTCCCCCCAGACACCCCCCCCCCAGATTTTACTCAATATAGCAGGTTAAGTTATTTTTGGTTGTAAAGCTTATCTTCAGTCTTTTGGATCCTTATGTAGTTGCATCATAACCTTTTATGGTCCTGACTTGGTTTGTTGGTAACTTGAATTATTTCTTTTATTTGTGGTTGCTTATAGTACTTTTTCCTTTGTTCTGGAAGCACTCTGGATATTGGTAATAACATTGCTGGATGTTTTAAATTTTTCCTCCTTGGAGGTGAACAGTGGGTTCTTTTTATTTTCATTTTGCCCTGTGGTTTGAATAGATCTAGGCAGTTTTCCTTTTAAGATTTCTTTAAAAATTACATCTTTGGAGGGCAGAGCAAAGATAGTAGGAAACTGTTCATTTAGCTCTCCCATCTCCTGCAAACAGATTTAGAAAATGTGTTGGACTGAATCCTAATGGGGAAATCCAGAAAAAAAATTAAATCGAGTCCTTTGTCCAGCTCAGCTTAATATAGGGAGACAGGCAGGGAGGTCAGCAGTGACTGGGAACTGGGTCAGGTTGTGCTTCAGGTCAAGAGGAAATTACAGACCCAACCTGAGTACAGGCTGTGCCAAGTACATTTTTATAAATATCTCATTTGATCCTCACAATCCTGCAGGGTGGTTTCAATTTTTATTCCAATTTTACGGTTGAGACAACCAGAGGTTAAATGACTTGCCCAGGGTCACACAGCTAGAAAATGTCTGAACCAGATTTGAACTCAGGCCCAATGCTCTATCCACTACACCACCAACTGCCTCTAATAAAAGGAAGTAGGAATTTCAGAAGCTAACAGTGGTGTAGCTCAGACCCCAGTCACGGAGCAGGATCTCACCTTCATCATCCAGCCCAACCTGCAGAAGAATAACTAGGGCAATCCCAAATCAAAGAGGAACCTACAGTTCTGCCTCTCTTCAATTAACAGACCTTTCCAGCTAACTGATAAAGACAAGAATTCAGCAGCAATCTACTGTTGCACAGATTCAGACCCAGATCGAGAATTTGCAGAGCTCAGATGGGGTTTAAAGGTAGCAATTAGACTTTGCCCTGGATCAGAGACTTTGGAAGCTTTGAAAGTTTGCACATCCCCAGACTGTCCCTCAGATCTTGGAATAGCACAAATTCAGTCCCTCAAGAGAGCAGCAGTAGAACCAGCCAAAACCTTCTCTCCAGAAGCATGACAGAACCTAGTCCTAACATCCAAGTCTGAAGTTAGGAAGTAGACTGGAAGAAGAGTTAAAAAAAAAATTCCACCATAATGAGCTCTTAACAGTGGCAAGGACACTCAAAATACAAATATAGAAGAAGACGATGACTTCAAAATCTCTACAAGCAAAGCCTCACAGAAAAACACAGCTTGATCACAAACTCAGCTAGAATTCCTAGAAGAAATGAAGCAAGAGTTTAAAATATATGAGTGTTTTTATAAATGGAATGAGTGCATTTTAAAACATTGGAAAAGAATTAGAGCTATGGCGAAAAAAATTGGGAAGGGAATTAGCAGCATGGAACAGGAGGTACAAAACCTTACTCAAGCATCAAACTCCCTGAAAATTGGAATGGAAAAAGTTAGGGAAAATTAACCCACATAAAGAGCCTTTCACAAGTAGACAACTATACAAAACTAGGAGGTAGGGAATGGGAGGAGCCACTGACATTTGAGCTTTATTCTCTTGTGAGCTGGTCAGAAGGAAGAATACACACACACACAAACACACTTGTGGACAGAAATACATTCCCCTCAACAGGGGAGAAGGGGAGATGGGGAATTAGATGGAGGATAGATTAAGGGAGGGATTGATCTTAAGCAAAACTTTAGGAGACATAGAAATATTTATAGCTCTTTTTTAGGTGGCAAAAAAATGGGAGTCTTAGAGGGTGACTATAAATTAGAGGATTGATGAGCAAGTTATGGCATGTAAAGGTAATGGAATACTGTTGTGCTGAGTTCTCATCTGTATAATGATACACCAATATTCCAGAGGACTAATAATGAAACATGCTACTCACCTCATAATAGAAGGATGAAGAAGAATTTAGAATACAGAATGAGACAAACTGAGTTTTGGACATGACAAATGTGGAAATTAGTTTTAATTGACAATACATGTTTGTAACAATTTTTCTTTTTCCTTTTTTCTTAATTGGGTGAGAGGGAGGGATTAAGGTGGGGGGGTAAGAAGGCAGATTTTGTCTGATTAAAAAAAGTTAAATAGTTTTAAAAATAAAATTGAAAACTTTATTTTTGTTGTTATAATTGTTTGGTCATGGTTTCCAAGAACTCTTAATGATTCTTAAATCTCTCTCTTTATATGTTGCCTTCTGTTATTCCACAACTTCTTTTCATAATATCTTAACTCTTCTTTGGTTTTTTCACTGTTTTGGAAATTTTGATGATTTTAAGGTTTGTTTCTTTCTAAAATGTTTTTTGGGGATGACCTGGTTTAATTGGATCTCATGACAAACTTTCTACAAACTCTTTTCCTCCCCACTGCTGTTAGCTTGATTATAGGGTGACACTACTCAAAATCTTACACCACCATGCTTTGTACAGTTTTGCAGCCAAGATTATATTTTAAAACTAGTGTTGCCCTTTGCTGCTGTCTTCTTGTATTTTGCATGTAGATAAGATACTGAGGTGATTTTAGGCTTTTTTGGCCACTTCTTTGTGACATTTGCTTTAGGTCACCCAGACTTCTTTAGGAAATAGTGATAATTGTGTATATTATTCTTCATCCATTTCCTTCCATCCCTTATCCCTCTTTCCTTGAATAGGTCAAGTTGGCACTTTTAAAATTATATATCATAGTTTCTGATCTTGATCCTTTCATAGGATTTTAGATTTAGGGCTGTAAGGGACCTTAGAAGTCATTGAGTCTAGTCCCCTCATTTTACAGATTAGTAAACTGAGGCCCAGAGAAAGTGACTTGCACAGGGTCACATAGCTTCTAAGTATCAAAGATTGGATTTCAGCCTACATCCTCTTGACTTCAAGTCCAGCACTCTATCCACAACACTATGCTGCCTTTCATTCTTATTTGATGTTGGCATATTTTTTTAAATAACAAAGCTTTATTCAGATTTTACATAGGGAGCTTCTTTTTAAATGACTTCCCACTGGAGTGTTCTCTCAAAAGTTTTAGTTGAGTGATGAGATCAAAAGCCAAATTGCAGTATATTCAGGAGAGTTCCAAAAAGTGTCTGGATTTAGTCAGTAAGGAGCTATTAAAGACTTTTGAGTGATAACCGCAGCCTTGCATTAGGAAAATCTAATTTGTCAGTGGTAAGAGATGGTTTAGTGTAGTTGGTAGGTATATGAGTGTTCAGGAAAG
>NW_020954590.1:6175985-6206256 GCF_900497805.2 Vombatus ursinus
GTGTGAGGGCTGCTGAGCCCTTTTCAGGGCTATTTTACACCATTGGAGTCCACCTGATTTCACCAAATTTTCACCTGTGGCTCCAAGAAACTGTAGTATGTACAGTGGCCACACCCTAGAAAACCATTTCAGCAGGTGGGCTAAACCAGGTTGAGGATAACCAATATGGTTCAGAGAGCGTGTGAAGACTTCTCCAGTGGAAAAGGCAGATATGAATGTGTTCCAACGACCATGAAGGTGATGGAAGCAGGTACTGTGGAGAATTTAGAGCTTGGTTAGACATTTAAGATGCCAACGTCATCACTGAATCCTGGGCCATTGTCAGCTATCTTGACTTTTGTCTTGCCACTGGACTTCAATGATTCTGGATGGGGCATCTCCACTATTCCTGATCTATATCTTGCCACTGGACCCAGATGGCCCTGGACTAGAACTGCCCTTCCTGATGTCATGGTCCTCTTTGAGAACTAAGAACAAACAATGAAGAAAGGCATGAATAAGGACTCTGGAAGAGAGAGTGAAGCTAATGACTTTGCACAACTCTGCCTCACTTAAATCCAATTTATGTGTGAGTCAAAAGACATCACCGTTTAATCATTTTTACCTGCCTCAAAGTTCTGTGGTGACAGGCAAGTCAGGAAGCAGCAGTTGTGGGTACACTGGGAGCTCTAGTCACAATCTTGCACACAGGTGGTCCAAGGCATAGGATTGTCTTCCCCCTGGACTGAAGTAGCAGTGGAATTCAGCAGCCCCAGGGGTGTCTGGGCAGTCTTTTTTTTTTCTTTAAAGTATTTTATTTTTTTCAATTACAAGTAAAGACAATTTTCAGCATTCCTTTTTTTTTTCTTTTGAAAGATTTTGAGTTCCAAATTTTTCTCCTTTCCCTCCCCAAGACAGCAAGCAATCTGATATAGGTTATACACATGCAAAATGTAAAATATATGTTCACATTAGTCATGTTGTGAAAGAAGAAACAGAACAAAAGGAAAAAAGCCATGAAAAAAAATTGATAATAGTATGCTTCAATCTGCATTCAGACTCCATCAGTTCTTTCTCTGGATATGGATAGCATTTTTTTGGAATTGTCTTTGATCGTTGTATTGCTGAAAAGAGCTAAGACGGTGTTACTCTTACTGTGTACAGTGATATCCTGGTTCTGCTTACTTCACTTAGCATCAGTTCATGTAAGTCCAGATTTTTTTGAAATCTGCCTCTGATAAGTCTTTTTTAAGGACTGCACTGCTTGCCTCCTAGCATGAGAAGGGACTATAAAAGGTACACTAAAGATTGTCTGCTTCACCTAACTTAACCCTGGCCTTCTTACTGCAGCAGGCAAGGGTCCTACCGTGCAGTCAAAACACAAAAAAACTTTTGCACAGAATTGCACTAGCTCAAAAGAAACATGGGATGCACACATTTAGAGACATCTCCACTCCAAATGTTCATATGGACTATCTCCCTGACCTGTGGTACAACCTTCTGAACTCATGTTGATCTGATCAGCTATAGTGGGACAAACTATTCCTTGACTCCAACATAGTGATGTCATTTTGGTCCTCTTTGAGCATGAAGGACAACAACTACAAACCAGTACTTTAGTATAGGAAGACAGTAGATCAGACCTGCACAACTTGGCAGTAGGTAGGGGCCAAAATTAAAATAGGCTAAACATCTTTGGGCCACAGATACGTTTTTAGAGACAGACTGACAATGGTTGGTTGCCACGGATCATGTGACAAACGCGAGAGTGCAAGTGTCAACCCATCCACCAAGCTACATACAAAGGCACAATAGTGCCTAATGGAAGGTGGGTTAAGTGGAGCACGAACAAAGCACTCATTACATCTTTATTTTCTTTTACAACGTTTTTCTTAGGCTGCCCAAAATCCTTTGGCAGGCTGCATGTGTGCAGGCCTGCAATAGATAGAAAAGGACCCATTAGTAAGTTGTTACATTATTACAGTAGTCCAGACATCCGCTGAATTGGAAAAGAGAGCATGGATATGAGAGTGATTTTGTACAAACATGATTTGGCAACTGATTGGATATATGAAGAGAGAATCAAAGATTAGGGTTCTAAGTATGAATGAATTTTTAGCAAATCCAGACATTTGTTAGGCTATACAATATTTCATTTTTTCAAATATTAAGCGTTTTGGAGAAAAATTGCACTTAGTCACTAAGTCTCCTTTTTAATTTGGTTTTCATGTTATTAATGGTAGTTTCATTTTTGTCTTGCAATCTAGCGTGAAATAGAATAGTTATGTAAACATTTTAATTGTTTTCCATGTGGCATATTTATTTTGAATCTTCTCTTTTCTCTTGTAGCTTTCTCTTTATGTCACTCATTCAGATAGACAGTAGCATTATGAGCATCTTGGTATTGAACAAGCCCCAATAAAGGATTAGTTAAATATAGGTGTAAACCAGAAACAGGTTATATAGCCTGGAAAAAAGTGACCTTTATTTTCTTCCACCAAAAATCACAGTGGAGATTTGTGGTGGGAGCCATTTCCCGGTGCGAGCAATGGAGAAATGGAATTCTGACACTGGGCAGCTTGCCCTTCTCTAAGCAACTATAAGCAGTCTTCTGCATGAGTGACATCTGGCTCCCTACGGCCTCGTGTGTCCTCTTCTTACTCTTCCTCTTATCTAAATTCTGTATATACTAAGGACTTGATAATATGTGATATTCCCTTTGTGGGGAGTCACCTTAATAAATAATCATTTCTTTGAAGTTACCATCTGCTAGTTTCCCCACTTTTGGAGACTGAATTAGATCTTTGATGAATAAAGTCAAAAAATAATTGTTTCCCAGCATACCAGGTGGTACTATTCTTCACTGTGACAGCAAATACTGTCTTTGTTAACTGTTATCACATGTAAAGAGCAAATACTTAAAGCTATAGCATTATTTTTTTTATCCAGAATGGAGAAAAATGTCTGAATGTTGGCTGATAATAATGAAGAACTGTAATTTAGATCACTGTAATAAGGAAATTGTTTAGACTAGTTGTATCAGTCCACAGAATATCTTATTCTGCAAAATAATTTTTGCATGTTTCTCAGCACTTCTCCAGGGTGTTAACTAAACTACAGTAGTTTGTCCTTATCCCAAGAAGATCACAGGTGATTAAGTAACAGTTTGCTTGCCAGCTGCCTGGATTGATAACATCTTTACACTCTTCACATTAGAAGCTTTTAAAAGTTAGAGGAAGGTAATGGTTGTCCCCAAAACAGCCCAAATATCATTTTATATAAAGCTTTGTCATCTTCTCTGTTGCCTCATGATTTTTTTTTAAATTTTCATTGTCATTGTCACCTATTGAATTGAATATTGTTTGTTCACCTTGATTTTACTAACATCCTACTATGACCTTACCATCCCTGTGATTTTCCCAACCAAAACTCCCTTTCCTGACTGCAATTCCCAGATATGTGCTGTATCCTCCTATTAGAATGGAAACTCCTTGAGGACAAAGCCAACTCATTTTTGTCTTTATGTCCGCAGTACCCAGTATTCAGCCCAGGGACCACTGACATTTTCGTTTTTCAGAAGAAAGAATTTTCACCCTGACAGATTATTGTAATTTCTGTTTATTAATGTTCTGCTGAAATTGATACTTTTCCCTGAGAATTAAGAATTCAGTATCTCGTAATTTATATATTTTCTTATATGCTTTCTTTTTTATACTGTTTTCCCCAATCGCATGGAAAAACAATTTTAACATTTGTTTTTTAAAACTTAAGTAGTTTTAAATTCAGAGTTCCAAATTCCTCCCTCCCAGAGACGGTAAGTAATTTGATATAGATTATGCATGTGCAGTCACCGAAATAATATTTCCATATTAGTCATGTTGTTGAAGAAAACACAGATTAAAAAAAAACCCACAAAGAAAATAAAGTGAAAAAAGATATGCTTCAATCTGCATTCAGACTCCATCAAATCTTTCTCTGAATGTGGGTGGCATTTTTTATCACAAGTCCTTTGTCTTAGATCATTGTATTGCTGAGAATATCTAAGTCATTCACAGTTAATCATTGTACAGTATTGCTGTTAACTGTGTTCTCCCGGTTCTGCTCACTTCATTTTGCATCAGTTCGCGTTAAGTCTTTCTACGATTTTCTGAAATCTTCCTGCATGTCATTTCTTAGAGCACAGTAGTATTCCATTGCAATCATTAACCACAACTTGTTCAGTCATTCCCCAATTGATGGGCATTTCCTCAATTTCCAATTCCTTGCCATCACAAAAAGAGCTACTATAAATATTTTTGTACATATAGGTTCTTCTCCCCCCCAACCCCCTCCTTTTAAAAATCATTTTGGGATACAGACCTAGTAGTGATATTACTGGGTCAAAGGGCATGCAGTTTTATTGCCCTTTGGGATCATAGTTCCAAATTGCTCTCCAGAATGATTGGATCAGTTTACAACTCTACCAGCAGTGCATTAGTATCCCGGTTTTCCCACATCCCCTCTAACATTTATCATTTTTCTTTTTTGTCACATTAGCCAATACTGATAGATGTGAGGTGGTACATCAGAGTTATTGTAATTTGCATTTCGCTAATCAATAGTGATTTAGAAAAAAAAAAAGTGTTGTGTTTTATAAAATTTTTTGGGGGGGGGGGAGTGAGGCAGTTGGGGTTAAGTGACCTGCCCAGGGTCACATAGCTAGTAAGTGTCAAGTGTCTGGTCTGAGACCGGTTTTGAACTCAGGTCCTCCTGACTCCAGGCCCAGTGCTGTATCCATTGAGCCACCTAGCTGCCCCTTTATGTATACTTTCAAAGAAATAATCTGTATTTGAATAATTTTTAAAAACTCTAATGTGTTGTGAATGTTTGTTGCTATATAGGCAACTTGTGGGTGCCTCAGTTTCCTCATCTGTAAAATGGGGATCATTTATCTCCCAGGGTTGTCATGAGGATAAAATAAGATATTTTACAAAGAAAGCTTCTTTATGAAAGCATTTTGTAAACCTTAAAATCACTATGTAAATACTAGCTATTATTGTTACTAGAATTACTATTACCAACACCACTACTACTACTACTACTACTTCAGTTATACATAGAATGTATTGGGTTTAGCTAATATGCCTTTTAAATTCTTTCCTAATTTCTCTGTTTCTTACCTTGTCTTCTTCAGTGATTAACAAACTCCCCCAGTCAGACCCTACCCATCATAATGATTCTGAACTCCTGGTGGTCATCATTCAGACCCCATCAGTGCCCAATCCCTTATTCCTATTCCCTTTAACCCAATCCTCACAGACTCCCACTATAAAGCTTCACACTGCTTCCACTGTACTTTCTAGAGTACTACATAAGCAACAAACTTAAGTTTCATCTTCAAGCTCCCACAGAGTCCTGACTCCGTCTTGATGACATGGTTTCTCTGGCTTCCTAGCTTCACTTTCATTCACCTTGACTCGCTGATCAAGGTGAGGGAGTTGGCCTAGTCCTTGCTCCTCATTGCTACTTCCAAGTTCTCCCCCTACCACTATCACTCAATAATCTCTTCTCTTTTGAGGTTCACTCACTCTATGTATATATCACCCAGTTAAAATTCTGGTAGCTGTTGTCTACTTTCCTCCAGTATATTCCCATTCTTTGCTCAGTGAATTCAGTGCCTAACAGTCTTTCTCCTCAGTGCCTGCCCTCATATCAGAGGAATTCAGCATACATATAGATCCTGAAACACCCTAACCTCACAGTTCCTCAATTTAATAATTTCACATGACCAATAGGTCTTTTTGACTGTTTCACCTCAGCCACACACAAATGCACCATTTCCGTGTTTTGAACTGTGAATTTCTCTCATCTGATCAGAGTCTATCATCATTTCACCTCCTCCTCTGCCTTGCAACCCCAAACACAGTTCTTAGTCCACACTGTAATTTTCAATCTTTCAACCTTTTCTAAGACCATAACCCCTACACTAGATATACTCCTTTCCCTTCTTTATTTGACCCCTTGGTGAACTATTTCAACTCTACACTGTCCTTGTCTCTTGACTCCCTTCTTCCCTTATCATATTGCTGAACTTGCCATGCAAGTTTATGACCAGCATTCTCTGCCTTCACCTCTTACACACATGCTGCTTTAAAAAAATAAAAAAAGGGGAGGGGGAGAGCTATATAAAGTTATGAAACCTTGTTGACACTACAAATTTATTTAATATGAAATCAGCTGAGCCCTCACTGTTGCAAAGCAATTCTTTTGCAGCTTATTAATTAATTCACTATCCCATTCACCACAGCTGCTTTTCTAAACCTTTCTGTCCCTCAAATTTTCCATTTCTCTCCCTCCCTCTACCCTTTCAACTAAGAGCATTACCTCATCTCACTGAAAAAATGAGGCCACTCCCTAAGAACTCCCTCTTCCCTCCTCTTCCACGTCAGTCACATTCCTTCTCCCACTGTCTCTTCTTTCATCCCTGCCTCACATCATGAGGGGGCCCTTCTCCTTACCAAGGCAAACCCTTCTACATGAACAAGTGATCCCATTCTGTCCCATCTTCTTCAGCAGATTGCTCTCTCTCTCTCATTCCCACTTGATCACTTATTTTCATTTTTTCCCTGTCTACTGGCTGCTATAGCCTAGAAATATCCATCCTCAAAAAAACCCTCATTTGATCCATCTGTCATCCCCTATCACTATCATCCCCTGTCTCTCTTTGCTTTTTTTGGCTAAACTTTTAAGACCTTTCACAGAAGATGCGTCCACTTTTGACTCCTTTTAGTGCTACAATTCCAATGTCTGATCTTATCGTTCAGTTGAAATTACTCTCTCCCAGGGTACCAGTATTTGATTGCCAAACTTAATGACTTTTTCCCGAACCTCATCCTTCTTGACTTTTCTGCAGCCTTTAAAACTGTTGATCACCCTATTCTTGATACTTGCTTCTCTATAGGTTTTCATGACACTACACTCTTCTGAGTTTCCTACTTATCTAATCACTCCTCAGTCTCCATTGCTGAATCTTCATCCAGGTTATATCCGCTAACCATGAGTGTCATGTAAAGCTCTTCACTGATTCCCTATCACTTTCAGGATCAGATATAAAATAGCTCTTTATAACCTAGCCTTTCTCTCCTCTCCCACCCCTCCCCAGTCTTGTGAGACCTTATATACCACCCGTGCTATACTTTTCAGTTCAGTAGCACTGACTCCTTGCCCAAGATACTTCATTTCTGGATGCATTGCCACTGGCTGCCTCCCTTGCCTGGAATGCTCTCTCTCCTCATCTCTACCTCCTGGCTTCCCTGAAGTCCCATCTCCATCTAGCATTTAGCATTTCCCTTGCCCAACCTTCCCCTCTTCCAAACATTTTTATTACTCTGAGGGGTACCACCATTCTCTCAATCGTTGTTGTTCAGTAAACCAAAAAAAAATTTTTTTTGAGGCAATCATTGTTAAGTGTCTGAGGCCGGATTTGAACTCAGGTCCTCCTGACTCCAAGGCCAGAGCTCCATCCACTTTGCCATCTAGCGACCCCCCCCCCCCCCAGTTGTTGTTCAGATGTTTCAGTTGTGTCCAATTCCTCATGATCCTCTTTGAGGTTTTCTTGAGAAAGATACTGGAATGATTTGTCATTTCCTTCTCCAGGTCATTTTACAGATGAGGAACTGAGGCAAATAGGGTTAAGTGACTTGTCCAGGGTCTCACAGCTAGTCTGTTTCTGAGGCTGGATTTGAACTCAGGTCCTTTTGACTCCAGAGCTGGTGCTCCATCCACTGTGCCACCTGGCTGCTCATTCTCTTAATCACCCAATCTCAAAACCTGAATCATCCTAGACTCTGCACTTCCTTCTACTCCATATATACAATCATTTGCAAAGTCCTGTCATTTCACTGTTCATATCATCTCTCTAAATATGCACTCTACTTGACACTACCACCACCCTGGTGCAGGCCTTCGTCTCTTCATGCCTAAACTATTGCAGTAGTCTTCCGATTTGTTTACCTACCACAAGTTTTTCTCCTCCTCCAGACCATCTTCCATTCAGCTGTCAACGTGATCTTCCTAAAGTATAGGTCCAAACATGTCACCCTTGTACTCATTCAACTCCAGGGGCTCCCTGTCACCTTTAGGATCAAATATAAAGTACTGTGTTTGGTGTTGAGAATCCTTTGTAATCCGTCCCTCACCCCCTTCCTTTCCAGTCTTCTTACACCTTACTTGTCTTACAATCTTCTTATACCACTATCACCCCAACCCCTATTGCTCCCAAATGCATCAAGTACTCTTCAGCCTCCTTACTATTCCTCACCAAGAAACTCCACCTCTAGAATCTGGGCATTTTCACTGGTTGTCCCTCATACCTGGAATACTCTTCGTTATCTCCACCACCTGGTTTCCTCAAGTCCCAAATAAAATCCCACCCTTTACAAGAAGCCTTTCCTGATCCCCTTTAATTCTAGTTCCTTCATTTTGTTGATAATTTTCCGTTTATCCTGTATGTAGCTGGTATAGAGTTATTTGCATATTTTCTCCCCCATTAGACTGTGAAGCCCTTGAGAGGAAGGACTGTCTTTTACCATTCTTTATATACCCAGCTTTTAGCATGGTGCCTGAATCATAGTAAGTGATTAATAAATGTTTATTGACTGTCTGACTTTATATTTGTCAGCACTTCTACCTTATGATATGTATTTTTTTGACTACATGATCTATGTAGCACATAGCATAACACTGCTTGACTATATAAATTTACATTAAAAAAAACTTTTGTAATGTCAAACACATACTTTCCTACCAGTTTGTGAATGAAAATCTTTTTTTTTTTTTTTAATTCTATTCAGGTGTAGAATTTGGTGCTCGAATGATAACTATTGATGGAAAACAGATAAAGCTTCAGATATGGGATACAGTAAGTATAGTAAAAGTACATTGCATCTACCTCATGTTTAAAGAATATTCATTGATTCTGCTTTTTGTCACAGTTTGTCACCTGATTGCCCTCCACCTGTGACCTAGCATTAGAAGTGGTACCAGAGAAGGCTTTGTTTTCCTTTGTTCTCCTCTTGAAATATTTTGAGCTGCCATCAGTCAGTGAGCACATTGAATTATGAGGAACTTTTATGGTTATCTGTACTGTAGATGTATAGAAGGGACCCTGTGTTTTTTAAAAGCTACTATCTATAGTATTGAGTGTTAGCTCAGTAGTTGTTATTTACACTTGTAGAAAGTGTCTCATGGTAATGTAATCATGGATCCTGGGAATTTTCAAGTAGCAGGGCTCTCAGTCTATGTAGTTTTGTGTGTATATTTAGGTGCTTCAAAAGATCTGTGATTTCTTTTGTGTGGGTACACCCTCTATTAATGTAAATCCAAAAGCCTCCCTGTGCCATAGAAAAAGGTCTTTTTGATTGTGCCACAGCCAGTCTTCTGATGATGAGCATGTTACTACCTGCCGTTTGAACATTTCCAACAAAACAGTCATCTACATCTCCAACTCAAAATGTTCAAAACAGACCTCGGTATCTTTTCCCCAAAACCCACTCCTCTTCTTTGCTTTCCTATTTCTTTCCAAGGTACACACCATCATTATAGACATGCAGATTTACAGCTTTCAAGTTACCCTCGATTCCTCTCTCTCCCTCACCTCTCCATCCTCTGTAATTAATTGTCAGATCTTGTAGATTCCACCTCCACTTCTCACATCTGTCCCTTTTTTTCCATTTCCCTAGCACCCTAGTCCAGGCCCTCACAACCTCTTGCATGGACTATTGCATTGACTTACTGTTTTAAGTCTCTTCTTCAGTCTGTCCTCCATGTTCCTAAAGTGCAAGTCTGATCACATCACTTCCCCCTCAGAAGACTGAAGTGGTTACTTCCAGGATCAAACACAAACTTCTTTGGCATTTAAAACCTTTTACAATCTGGCTTCAGTTTGCCTTTCTAGGCCTATTACATATTAGTCACCTTTGTGTGCTCTTCAGTCCAGTGACCTATTTTCAGCACCTTAAATAGGACATTCTATCTCCTATCTCAGTGTGTCAGTGCTGATTGTTCTCCATTCCTGGAATGCTTCGATTTCTTACCTTCACATATTAGATAGAATCCCTAGCCTCCTTTCAAACTCATCTCAAATGCCACCTCTTACATGAGTATCCCCTCCCCCCAGTTACCTTGTGTTTGTTTTGTATTTACTCATATTTATCCGTGTTTCCTGTCAGTATGCTGGCTGCTCACTCCTCAAGGTCAGAGGACATTTCATTTTTGTCTTTGTATTTCAGTGCTTAGCAGAGTACCTTGCACATAGTAGGTATTTAATAAATGCTTGTCGATGTGGATTTGTGAAATAGCCACGCAATAACCCCAGTGATCCCAAGTAGCTCTGACACATAGCCTGTCTTTTAACAACAGTTTACATCCCATGTTGTCCTGTCTGTGAATTATAAAATATTATATCAGAAGAATCTGGAATTCTGTATATTTATGTGTACATTAATATATAAAACTATAATATATAATTTATAATATATGAAGCTTAATTTTTAAGAAAGACAACATATGAGAGTAGATACATACTGAACAAAATGGGTGCACATGAATGAAGTTCAAGTAGTTTAGTCTGTACTTATCATACTTTTAATTTTAGATACCAGTGTGCAAGCCCCTGTTTTGACTTTTCCTTTACAAGTGTCTGAAACATTATATTGGTCGTATTAAATTCAAAGAATTAGGTCAATCACCCTTGAATTGCTCATGTTTTCCTGTGCAGAATTAACTTGCATTCTATGTAAAACCTTCCGGTAATTGAACACCTTGTCACATATGCTGTGACATTTGCTGTCATTTTAATTTGCCAGATAGACACTTCAAGAAGTTGATCTGATTTGCTGCCATCAGGAGACTGAAGTAGGCATTGACCCTACAATTTAAGAAGTAAAGAATAATCCTTAGGCATATTTAGGTGAGGTAGATTAGCATGTTCCTCCTCTTCCCCACCCCCCCCACTTGTAATCAAATGTATATCATAAGGCATTAAGACTAAGAACTGTCAGAAATCTTGGAGGTTTTCCAACTCCCTCATTTTACAGACAAGGACACTGAGGGTCAAAGAGCTCTTGGTTAGCCTGTGTTCTCACAGTTCATATAACAGATAGAATTCTAATCCTTATCCTTTGAATTCTTATTAAAAGTTAAAAAAGACTACTATATTTAGAAAGACTGCTATATTTAATCACGAAGTAATGTGATCAAATTGGAAGATAGTTTGGTACCTCTTGAAGTATTATCAGTTGTAGCCTAATCTAATCTTCTGTACAAACCTTGATTAGGAATGGTAACTTTTACAATTCAGAATTTTAATTTAGTGTCTAAACCATCCTGAGATTTGTGTGTGGCTTCCCAGGATCTGTTAGTTTGACCACAAAAGTTTATCTTTTTTCAACCTTAAAAGCCTTTTTATAGTCCTTACTTGATTTGCCATAGACTTTCCTGCTTAGCCCCTTGTCTCTCAGATCTCTCATCAGTCTTTCGTCAGAGATCACAATATTAAAAGAATCAGAGAAAGAAAGAAAAGAAGATATAATATTATTTACTTAAGCTCTAAAACTCAGGACCTGCTACTCAAAGGAAGTATTTCTGCTTGTTTTCTCATATCAATTTCTTAAAGTTAGGGTTTTTTTTCTCCTAATAGGTTACTTATTTCTTTTATAACTTGTTACTAATAATGGTTTCAAACATAGAGCATCTTAAAGGACCCATGTCCAATACGATGAAACAATATTCCTTAAATAGAACTAAATAGAAAATAATGTATATTTGAAATAAAAAGTTTATTTATCATCCTGCCTCACCCCTGCTTAACATTGAACTCTCATATTTACATGACACTATTGGCTCTTTGTATATTATTGCTGCTCTCAGAAAATTAGTTCTTGGAACTAGTGGTTCAGGAAGCATGAGAGTCACATTACTCTCTGAACTTTCTGGATTAAGACATTTCATTTTTCCAATATTCAAAAATGTGTGATACATTTGCTTTAAGCATCTATGATATATAAGATGTTAGGGATACAAAAGCAAAAACAAAATAGTCCCTTCCCATATTACTGCAGATGTCTCTAACATCTCCATCAGTAAGTATATATGGTAATTAATACAAAGTAATTTTAAGAGGGAGGGAGTTCTGATAATTGGGGTTCCAAAATTTTTCCCTTCCTCTCTCCCCACCCACTCTCATTGAGAAGGCAAGCAACTCGATACAGGTTATACATGTGTAGTAGTACAGAACACTTCCATAGTAGTCATGTTGTGAAAAACTAAGTATATTTATACTTTAAAGGGAACCAGGCATTCTCTGAGGTGAGGTGAGGAGTTTATTCCAGCCATGGAGGAACACTTGTGGAAAGACATGAAAGTGGGAGAAGACATATCTTGTATGATGTATAGCTGGCAGGCCTGTTTGTTTGAAATGTATAGTGTAAAGGGAAGTGATAAGGGGGGGATAAAAAGACTGAAAAACTACCTAGGAGCCAGATTTTAGAGGGATTTAAATGCCATGAGTTTTTTGAGTAGGTAGATGAATCTTACTT
The DNA here is from genome assembly GCF_900497805.2 of Vombatus ursinus. NCBI lineage: Eukaryota > Metazoa > Chordata > Mammalia > Diprotodontia > Vombatidae > Vombatus > Vombatus ursinus. Next base: position 6,188,540 of record NW_020954590.1, read on the forward strand.
CAAAAATGCTAGCTGCATGACCCTGGGAAAGTTGATTAACTCCCCAGGGTCTCAGTTTCCCTATCTATATAATGAGGGGCTTGGATTTGATGGCCTCCAGTGTCCTTTCCAGCACCTATCCATGAACCTGTGATCCTCTGGCATGGTCAGATCCTTATTCTAGGAATATCAGTTTGTCAGCTATGTGGAAGATGGCTTGAAGAAGGAAGAGATTGAAAGCAGGGAGACCAATTACATAGGAGGTTGTTGCAGCCAACCAGTTAAGAGGTGATGAGGGCCTGAAATAAGGTGGAGATTATGTGTGAATCAAAAGAAGGGAAAGGATGTGGGAGAGGGTGTGGGGGTGGAATCAACAGCACTTGAGAACTTAATAGGGAATAAGAGAGAGGAAAGAGACACATATTACTCCAAGGTTCTGAGTGTGGCCAAGTAGAAATAGGACTGTCCACAACTATGGGGAAGTATGTAGGAGTGGTGGGCTAGTGGATATAGTACTGGACTTGGAATCAGGAAGATAGGGATATGGAACTCACCTCAGACATATCCTAGATGTGTTCTCCTGCTCAAGTCATTTTTCTTCTCTTAGCCTGTTTTCTCATCTTTATGAAATTAAGGAGTGAGAGAGGATTGTACTGGGAGAGAAAGGGAGAGGTAGAATGGGGTAAATTATTTCACATAAAATAGACAAGAAAAGGCTTTCACAATGGAAGGGAAACCGGAGATGGTGAGAGGAAATGAGTGAATCTTATTCTCATTAGATTTGGCTTAAGGAGGGAATAACATACACACTCAATTGGGTATTGAAATCTATCTTACCCTACAGGAAAATAAGGGGGAAGGGACAATAGACCAGGGGGATGATAAAGGGGAGGGCAGATTGAGGGAGGGGGTAATCAAAACCAAACACTTCTAAGGAGGGCCAGGGTCAAAAGAGAGAATAGAATAAATGGAGGGTGGGATAGGATTAAGTGAAATATACTTAGTTTTTCACAACATGACTACTATGGAAGTGTTTTGAACGACTGCACATGTATAACTGTATTGAGTTGCTTGCCTTCTCAATGAGGGTAGGTGGGGAGGGAGGAAGGGAAAAAATTTGGAACCCAAAGTTTTAAAAACAAATGTTAAAAATTGTTTTCACATGCACCTAGGAAGTAAGGTATACAGGCAGTGGGGTATAGAAATCTATCCTGCCCTACAGGAAAATAGAAGGGGAAGAGGATGGGGGGAGTGGAGATAGAAGGGAGGGCAGATTAGGGGAAGGGGTATATTGAATGCATGCCATCTTGGGATGGGGGGAGGGACCGAGAGAAAATTTGGAGCTCAAAATCTTATGGAAGTGAATGTTGAAAACTAAAAATAAATAAATTAATAAAAGAAAAAAAAAAGAAAAGTTTGTTATAGCTAAGTTGCTTTCTTACCTTTTAAAAAAATTATTGTATTTGAGATCATATTGGTTGTTTGTGGTGCGTGTCGGATTGGCTTTAGGATCTAAACCCAAGTTTTATAGAAAGTAGATTCATAAGTGTCAAGTTCTCATTCCAAAAATGAATATTTATAAAGCAAAAGTTCTTCTTCAAAACGAGACCAGAGAATTTCAGCCCAAGGTCAGGAATTTCAACTGGAAATTCAGGGCTGGGGAAAAGTTATTAAAAAAAAGAAGTGACACTCAATAAAGACTTAGAGTAATTTGGTAGTAGTTTAAGGTGAATTAAAAGAGAAAGATTATTTGAGATGATTAATAAGAGATTTTTATGTAATCAAAATTATCCATTATGTTTTCTATGATCATCTCTAACCTTTGTTTAGTTAAGAATTTTCCCCCCTTGCCATAGTTGTAAATAACTTCTTCCCTTCTCAATTTATTTTTTTATAATGTGGTCTCCATTGTCTTGTTCCTATCTGTTTTGTGAATGTGGTGTGGAATGTTGCTCTGGACCAAGAATGTTTTCCAGTTTTCCCAAGTTTTTGTCTAATAAGGTGTCAGTAACCCAATGGTTGATATCCTTGGGTTTATCAAACAATTATGTTCAATTACTTCTAGTTCTTGCTTAATTTTTTTTTTAAACAAGTACCAAATAGTTTTGACTGTTACTGCTTTATAATATAGTATGAAACTCTGTTAAGGACCCAAAATACTTTTTTTTTTCTTCCATTATTTTCCTTGATTTTTTTTTAACCTTTTGTTTTTCCAGATGAATTATTATTTTGTCTAGTTCTACATAGTAATACATTGGTAATTTAATTAGTATGACACTTAATCTATAAATTAATTTGGAAGATATCATTTTATTATGTTGGTAAGCCCTGACCATGAGTATTTTCTATATCCAATTATTAAAATTTTCCTTGTTTCTTTAAGGAGTTTTTTGTAGTTATATTTCTAAAGCACTCTGTAGTGCTTTAGTAGATTGCATTCTGTGATGGAGAAACACTAAAAGTCTTTTCAATAAGATCAGGGGTAGAGTAAGTATGTCTGTTGTCATCACTTATTATTTTATATAGCTGTAGGATTTCTCACTAACTGTAGCAATAGTAACAGAAAAAGAAGCGAGGGAAGTGGTATAGCCGGCAAATAAGAGGTAGAATTATCTCTATTTTCAGATGGGTGTGAGATTCAGCCATCATCTTCTCTGTATTCTTTATTATCTTCCATCAACAAATCAACAAGCATTTATTAAGTACCTGCCATGTGCCAGATACTCCACTAAGTACTATCACGCGCGCGCGAGTGTGTGTGTGTGTGTGTGTGTGTGTGTGTGTGTCCTTCATATAGTTAGTTATTTACACATCTGCCTATTAAAATGAGAGGTCTTTGAAGGTATAAACAGTGTTTTTAAACTTTTTCTATAATGCTTAATAAATGCTTGTTGGTTGGCTGACTGTGTGTTTCCAACATCTCTGCCAGAAGAAATAGGAAGAGAAATTCCATTCATAATAACTGTAAAGATGTATAAAATATCCAAGTGTCCCTGTTATTTCACAACCTTTTTAACAAAGTTTCATTGTGTTTATTTCTTCTTAACACGAGCCTTAAAGGACCATGCCATGTTTGTATTAATTTTCTGTTACCTGCCCTTTCTTTAATCTTCTGTACTTGTCTTAAAAATCTCATTTAGTTGTTGAGTTCCTGTGTATTCACATTGGTTTCTTTGTAGACATTTCCTCTTCCTTGGAAGTGTTTCTCTTCATGTATTCAGAATTTCACTTTTGAGAGCTTTTTGTCCCTCCTGGATTGATTTCCTTCATATTCAGTTCGTTTCAGCAAGTAGTGCTTCCTACGTGCTAAGCACTTCATTAGACGCTGGGGATACAAAGGCAAGAAGCAAAACATTCTGTACCCTCAAGGACCTTACATTCTGTTGTTGGGAACAAGATGCTCTTAGTTAAGTAAATAGAAAATCATATGCAGAGTAAATGGTGGGAAGCTCTACTAGCAGCTGTAGTGATCCACAAAGATCTTTGTAGAATATCACACTTAGAAAGGAACAAAGGATTCATGGAACTGAGAGGGGAGAGCATTCCTAGCATAGGGATAGCCTATATAAAGACAAGAAGTTGGGAAAACGGATATCATTGTATGGAGAATAGCAAATAGTACAGTTTGGCTGCACACAGCATGTGTGAAAATCAATAATGTGAAGTCAGTCTGGAAGGATCCTTTGGACCTAGATTGTTAATGATTTTAAATGCAAAACAAAGGAGTTTGTATCTTGTCTTAAACACAATAAGGAGCCACTAGAGTTTAAGAAAGGAGAGTGACATAGTTAGGCCCTATGTGGGTGCCCTGGTTACATATGTGCTTCAGGAAAATCATTTTGGCAGCTGTATAGACAGTAGACTAGAATGAGAAAAGTCTTTTTACACCTTATTTCCTGCCATGTGCTCTTCGATTTGGTGACACTGACTTCCTTGCTGCTACACAAACAAGACATTCCATCTCTGACTTTCTCCCATGCCTGGAATGCTTTCCCTCCTCATCTCTACCAGCTAGCTTCTCTGGCTCCCTTTAGGCCCCAATTAAAATCTTATCTTCTACAGGAAGTCTTTCCTAACTCCTCTTAATTCTAGTGCCTTCCCTCATTTAGTTATTTCCTATTTATTCTGTATATAGTTTATTCTCATGCTTCACTGAAAAAAATAATGTTTTGTACCACGAACTCCCCCTTTCCCCTTCCTCTCCAGGTTATACTCAGACACCTTTAAGGTGCTAATTTTCTCCTTCACTCTTGTGAAGGGGTGGGTGACCCAGCTCCAAGTGAGGACAATAGAGGGGCCATCTGTTGCACAAACTGAAGTTGTAATCCTCAAGTTTTGGCAGATGATTAGATGTGAAAGAGATACAGAGTAAAGAGGCAAAGATGACTCCAAGCTTGTACAGCTAGTTGTCCTCAATATAGATAGGACAGTTAAGAAGAAAAATGAGTTTTACTAGGAAAGCAGATCAGTTCTATTTTGGACATGTTGAGGTTGAAATTGCCTCTATTCAAGTGGTGATTATTATTATGACCCTCATTGTAAGAGGTGAAAAAATAGTCTTAGAAAGGCTAAGTAACTTTTGTGTCCAGCCACAGTTGATAATGTAAATTGTAGCTCAAAGGAAAATTGAGGGTTAATCATGTAGGTTAGTGAAAGATCAGTGAACTGGTGGGACCTGAAGTAACCAAGACAGAAGGTGGCCCAGGGCAGAGCCCACATATAGGTGGAACACAAGTATGACTTTGCAGAGGAAACTGAGGATTATTCCGAAAGATAGGAGAAGAATCTAGAGAGAGTGTACAGAAAATATTCAGGAGAAGTTGGTGGTAGTCAACAGAGTTCACTATTGCAGAGATGTGGAGAGTGAGGATTAGAATAGGCTATTGAATTAGTACTTAAGAGACCTTTAGTTACCTTGGAACAAGAAATTTCAGTGGCACTGTGGTGTCAGAAACCAAATCTTAAAAAATTATAAATTAGTTGGGGGTGAGGGAGTAGGAATTTGGCTATGAAAGTGAGAAGAGATATAGGACATTAGAAGCAAGTTGGAAGAAGCAGTGAATGAGGAGATTAAAATTTAGGAAGGATGAGATGATAATAGAAGGGAAGGTTCTTAGAGGAGACCAAAGGAAGATAAAAGGCATATGTTGAGAACATTAGTACATTTGTAAGGGCCATTTCTTCTGAGAGTAGAGCAAAGGAGGAAAGTGTGGAAGGTGATGTTGAGGTCTAGAATTGGGGAGAAGAGGGAAATTATAAAGAATACCTTTAGTTTTCCCATAAAAATAAGCTTTGCTAAAAGGGTGGGGACGGGGGGTTATTTGGGTAACTTGAGGAAAGAACAATAAATGCTTCCAGAGTATAATAACCATTGAAGAAAAGATTTCTTATGTAGTATTAAGGCATCAGTTGATACTGCATAAATTTGTAGTGGACCCAGTCAGTACAGTTGTGTACTGACTTTAAGTAGCATGAATGAGATAAGAAATGGAGATGTTAGATAGTGAGAATAATCCATAGTTGGATTTTGAAAAGGGATGGGTTATAATCCTACAGGGAATAAGAAGTAAAAGGGAAAAAGACAGAAGATGGGTAAATTGAAACTGGCTATTGATAAGGTTAAAATAAGAAAGGTGGGAAGTAAGGCTGCAGAGCAGGGGTAAGCAGAGGAATAAAGTGTCTAGAGGTTTTGATAAAAATAGAAGCTAGAGGTCAGCTAGGTGGATAGAATACTGGCCCTGGATTCAGGAGGACCTGACTTCAAATCTGGCCTCAGACACATAACACTTACTAGCCATGTGACCCTGGGCAAGTCACTTAACCCCATTGCCTAAGCAAAAAACAAAAACAAAAAAAAAAAACTAGAAACTAGATTTAGGAGTGGTGAAGTATAGGACGTGGAAGGATATGTTAGAAAAATGGATTTCAGAGTTATGGATTAAGAAGATGGAGCACTTTTGAATGAGGAACTCATCACTAACTACTTTGTGGTTGATGTTGAATGAAAGCCCAAATGATGGTATCTGAGGAAGTTGATGAACTGCAGAATAACAAAAAATAACAATAATAGCTATCTGTATACACTACTTTAAGGCTTTTAATGCATTGATTTGATCCTCACAACAACTTTTGTGACTTCAGTGCTGTTATTATCCCCATTTTACAGATGAACAAATTGAGTCTGAGGTTGTGGCTAGCCCAGGATCATACAACTAGTATCATCTAAGACTGGATTTGAATTAAGGTTTTCCTGATTCCAAATCCAGCAAGTCCATCTAGATGCCTCTAGAATTTTAGTCAATAAAAAGTTTAACTTGTGAAGGTCTTTTTAAAAAAAACTCAAACCTAGAAATTAATTACTGGGATAGGTGCAGAATTCCTGAGATTGTGTTCCTTTTGCCTCTTTCATTGAACTATGAATTCTGGGCTCTCTTGTTTTGATGTGTTTTAAAATACTATTGAAATAATAAGTATATCCTGAGCTTTAGAAACTCTGGTTTACTTAGTTAAAATATTCTATTAATAATTTGTGGAATAAACAGAAATATCTGTAATCCTTCTGTCATGAAATTGGTATTTTTACCTTCAGTCTTAAATACAGGAGCATATATAATACAATACCAATATTACTTGTCATCCACTCAGAAGACATCAAAGAATCCCAACTCATTTTTAAATTTTCTACCAGAGATAAGTTATATAAGTACTTTCTCTGTTTCTTAGTTCCTGTAGAAGTCACTATTTATTGCAGAAGAGTTTGTGTGGTGATTGCATTATAGGTGGTTTGGGGAGAATTGAATTGAACATAATAACATATCTTTACATTGTCTTTGCATTATCACTTGCTGATCACCCTTCCTCACTTTCCTTACACCAGACATCCCACTAATCACCTGAATTCCCAAGCTAATCACCAGACATCTAAGAGCAGTGAAGGAGTGGGCCAAATTCTGTGTATATGTTTCCTCATTTGTCTTTTGGGTTTAAAGCACGTCTTTTCATTTGCTGTTTTACTAAATGGAGACTGGGCTTCGGCTGTTTTTGTCTCTGGGACCTTAAATGGGATTTATAGCAAGACAGTCATTTTCACAGAACTCCATTTCAAAAAAATAATTTGGAGATTTCATTAAGTTTGCTGTAGTGATTTTACTGGTATTATGTTTTTAAACATATCTTGGCAATGCTCTGCCATTGATTGTTTTATAAAATAAATTTTATTGGTTATCTTTTGTTTTTACATCACCAAAATTTTCTCCAGTATCCTTCTCCCTACCCTATCTAGAGAGCCATCTTATATAACAAATGATGTTTTGCAAAAGAAATCAGCAAATTGATCAATAATACATCGAAAAGGTATGTGCAGGGTACCAATATTCAATAAACATTAAGTTCTCACTAAGTGCCAGGCTGTGCTAACCATTGAGGGGTCAGGGGTGATGAAGAACTCTGACCTCCAGGAACTTGCAATTTAATGAGTGAAGACAACACGCAAGAAGCTGAAAGGGAAGAACCCAATGTGGGGACTTGGAGGAGAAATCAGAGAAGTGCTTGAGCACTATATCCAGATAAGAAATGAGGAGGTGTCTGAGCTGAGCTCCCTCCTTAAATGGTGATTTTGAAGTTCATGATTCTACCCTTCAGTCAGAGGGGCAAAGAGTACTGATGAAGTGGAATACCAGGGCTGATAGGATCTTGCAGGATGATGAGGTTTTTCATCATCATGAATGAGCTTTGTGGGTTATGGTGGGTAAGTCCCAGGGTAGTGCAGCCAGATGAGAAATCAAGATGTCTGAGCTGGGGCAGCTTGGTGGTGCAGTGGATAGAGCAGTGGCCCTGGATTCAGGAGGACCTGAGTTCAAATCCAGCATCAGATACATAACACTTATTAGCTGTGTGACCCTGGGCAAGTCACTTAACCCATTGCCTACCCCTCCCCCCCCCAAAAAAAGATGTCTGAGCTGAGCTCTCTCCTTAAATGGTAGCACTCCACTTTTGCAAAGGAGTGGAGGGTAGGGATATCTTATATCTCTTCTTCGGTTGATGCTTGTCATTCACATTTGATTGTTTTGTGGTTTTTTCCATTTATATTGTTGTAGTCATTGTGTATATGACTTAACGTTATCAATTCATGTAAATCTTTTCATGCGTCTCTATATTCATCATATTCATTGTTACAGCACAGTAATATTCTGTTACATTCATGTACTATGACTTATTTAGCCATTAATTCTCTATCAATCTACCCTTGATGTTTTTTTTAATTAGCAAAAATTTTATTTTTAATGTTACTTATTGAAGAGTATTTGCATAATGTCTTTTTCATTTTCCCAGAATGTGTGATTAAAAAACAAACTGCCATGGCTATTTTTTTTTTTTTAAGAATTTTAATTCTTTCAGAAGGAGGCATCTTAAAATAAACACATTAGAATAGTAAGGTTTTAAAAAATATAATCTTGTTCTTTACATTATTACCAGATTGTAGTATTGATTTTTAACCCTAAACTATCAGAGTGTTAGAATTTATCTGAAACTAGTTAATTAAACACAACTCTTGTTTAATTGACATTTTTCCATTCAGTTAGCCTTGCTAGCAAGGCTATATGTAAAGCTGTAACTAGGGTAAAGTAATCCGAGCTTTGTCCCAGGTTGCTAACTTGAGGGGAGAGGGGCAGGAATTTTCCCTTCCTTGCTCCAGGATGTGAGCCCTTAGCTTCAGGGCATCAGGAGGGTACACCAGTGGAATCTACTTTGTACCACAAGGATCCTGCCCCTCTTCCATTGTTATGCCAGTTCCACTTCACCCCATGCAGTTGCCTAGGGCAACTCTGCCTTATGATGTTCTGTTGATGAGGCCTCTCTTTATCTCCTTGAATTCCTCACCAGAGTAATCTGGTGCCTTGAAGTTCCATTCTCCTCTTGGGGTCCCAACTGACTGTTGCTTTCTGCTTGCTACTTCCTCCAGTGGGTTGTGGGTTAAGATTCTGCTCCTCCTTACCTCTTCCAGAGGGGTTTTCTAGTGCAACTGTTGTTGTTGTTGTTTGTCCTTAGTCTTCAAAGAGGACCAGTGATGTCACAAGAGTGCTGTCTTGACTTGCTTGTGAATTGGATTTCTAGTGCAGCTGCACCAAATGGGTCTTACCTCTCTGTTGATACAATCTTTCAGTGTCTTTCATTATACTCAGCCCAGCACCTTGTACTGACTGCCAGTTCTCCACCTCTTTGCTTCCTCCTGGGAATTCCCCATTTTGACTGCAAGACTGGGGACTTTGCTCTGCTCCTTCTTCTCCCCTACCCCTTTCAATCTTTACTTCTTCCCAGGAATTGCTTGGATGGACTGCCAAACACATAGCCAGAGTAAACTGTCTTCTGCAGTAACACCCTACCCCCAACTTTCGCCTGAGGACTAGAGTTCCTAGTTATAATGCTGCCTCCATGCTATAGTTTGGTCAAATTCAACATGTGAAGAGTATTTTCTCTCTTGAGAACTATTCTAGAATTCTACAAGGAATAGTCTTTGAAGTGGAAAGAATGTTCACAAGCTTTGCAGTCAAAGGACTTAAGTTCAAATCCTGCCTTTCACTACTTACATTATCTTGGTAAAGTTGTTTAACCTCCAGGCCTCAGTCTCTTCATTAGTAAAAATGAGGTGTCCTCCTTAAGATTCCTTCTAGCTCTAAGGGCGTGGTCCTATTTTAGATCATAGTCTTTAATCTGTAACACTTGGTAAGATGAATGATGTTGACTTAAAATGAAATTTGAAGGTATAGTTGCAGAACCCCTAATAAAATTGTTGCCTAAGTATTCATTCATTTAGCAAATAATTATTCAGTGCTTCCTGTGTAACAGACGTTGAAAGATTATCATTCAGAACATCTCTGTATGCGAGTATTCTTCAGAAGCTTAGTCCATATTTAGTTCTGGAACTATTAAATTGACTTCATTTAAAGTGAATTAAACAATTTATAAATAAGATGTTACATAGACAACATCTTATTAATTATTTTATAAAACAGAGAAGACTTCTGATTAAAAGAAAACTCATTTAATTTATTATTCCTTTTTAAAATCACATTTGAATGTCATTATGGCTTCAAATTTGGTATCAATGGACAAATCTATCACCATAGTTTTAACAGAATACTAGTATTCCCTTCCCCCCCAAAAGGGGAGAAATTAGCTAATTATGCATTATCTTTGGTATCTGTTTCACAGATGGATATAAAGATGGCTTTTACATCCTTTTACCTATCCATTAATCATCAAGTATCAAATATAGAAGAAACTGATTAAGTGAAGAACTGAATAATATAAAATTAAATTCAAAACCATTTTCTGTTTTTCATAATAAAATGATTACTGAAAGAATTTAGTCTGAGGACTGTTGAAAGTTGACTGCAGTTTATGATATAATGGATAAAATCTGCATCCTTGGCCTTCCAACAACCTTTTCACCAGCAGATGGTGGGCGTAAAGATGTCATTCATCATTTATTTACAATGGGCTTTATTTATTCTAGTGTCAACAGCTGCCCCAGGGAGCAGGTTATTGAATTCAAATGTGAAGCTCTGGCTTATTTGCTTCCTTTCAAATTTGTCTTCAGAGCTTAGTTGCTAGGAGTCCATTCTGTGCTCTAATAATGATTCATGTATTGTGAAACCATTCAGTAAATTGGGTTGTCAGGGATTGCCAAAAAAGGGTTAGAGGTCTTGTTCCTAGGGATGGGGGGTGTGTGTGTGTTGGGGGGGGTTTAATGGCGTATACTATAATGGTATTATGTGATTTCTCTTTCAAACACTGGGGGAGTTATCATTTCTGTTCTTTCATTCACCCCTTACCTACCCATCCCAAATTCCACATGTGATAATATGCTTGTCGATTCTTCTTATGAAGCCATAGGGGCATTTTATGAAAGGAAAGCTTTCACCTTTTTCTTTTCTCATAGGCAGGGCAGGAGTCCTTCCGTTCCATCACAAGGTCATATTACAGAGGTGCAGCAGGGGCTTTACTAGTGTATGATATTACAAGGTGAGAACTTGGAGGGGGATAGAAATATTTTGTTTCTAATATCAGTAGAAATGTGCTTTTAATAAATGTAGATGTTGTTCGTGACCTAAGTACAATGAAAGAGAGGCAGCATGAGTTGTAAATTAGAGGGCCAGCCTTGGAGTCAGGAAGAAATCAGTCCTACATCTGACACTTACTAGCTTTGTGACCCTAGTCAAGTCACTTTAATCTCAGTGCTCCAGGCAAGCTATGATACATATAGGAATCACTGGATCTGTATCAGTAGATCAACTTTATTTCACAGAGTTCCTAGCACCAATGAAATCACCATACCACTAGATCCATTCAGAAAACAACAATCAATTTAAAAAGGACAACCCTTTTTAAATTGCTATGTTCCTAAAATGTTATTATGTGTATGTGTGTATATATGTACACTGTGTATTATATATACACACACAGTGATGAACCCTTAGAGTAATGCAAATAAGGACCTCCTAATTAGTTAGTTCAGTCATTATAGATGTTACAGTCAGGTATTTCTAAAGATGAGCCACATTTTACAAATTGAAATTTAATAAATGCAAAATTCTAAAAATATAGGTCATTGAAATTTGTGCAAAATGTGATAACTCCATAAGCAAATGCTCACCAATATCAATGGTGCCTTATTAGTATTTAACGTAAAACAGTTCATTGTGCAGTATTTTATCGGGAAGCACTATTTAAAAGTATTTTAATTTTCATTCATTTTTGCATTCAGGAGAGATACATTCAACCACTTGACAACTTGGTTAGAAGATGCTCGCCAGCATTCCAATTCTAACATGGTCATTATGCTTATTGGGAATAAAAGGTAAGAGATATAATTTTGCTGTTAGGATTAAGCTGTTGTATAGTTTGTATAACTTTTTAGGCTATCAGGTTTTATTTAAATGGTTGTTGACTAATGATACCCAAATTCCGAAAACGACATAAAATTTCTATTATGTTAATTCTACCTTTTATCTCTTTCATTTATTTATTTATTTTAGCTGAGGTGATTGGGGTTAAGTGACTTGCCCAGAGTCACACAGCTAGTGAGTGTTATGTGTCTGAGGCTGTATTTGAACTCAGGTCCTTCTGACTCCAGAGTCAGTGCTCTATCCACTGTGCCACCTAGCTGCCCCAACTTCTACCTTTTAAAAATACAAATATGGAACTTTATTGCAAAAATTACCAAGAAAAAACATTAATTCTTTTAAAGATTTATTTTGTATGAAATATTGAAAAATTAACCATTCCCCTCCTCAAATCTCAGTTGTTGTAAAGCATCTTGATTTTCACAAATGAAGGTGACATTTAAGTACTTTTTGACTTTTTATCATAATTTTAGCATATTTTTAAACCTCTTTTAAGTTTTACTTCCAATACTGTTCATTACCTTTTTGTTTTTAATGAGAGCTCTTAACCTGAGAAAATGGGTTCACCACTTGGTAGCCTTACAATTTTAACAGTAGTACATTGAAAAGTATAGTTTCTTGGGTATGATATGAGTAAACTATTGATTGTTTTGTCAAATTTTTACTAATGGCACCAAAGCATTGCCTCAATGAGAAAAATAAAATGAGCACTTGTTAAGATGCCTGATACATGTCTACTTAAGTAAGATAGATGTACAGTAATTGGGCTACTCTTTATCCCTACTCTCATTGACTTTCCATTTAAGTTAAACAAAAAACTGTCTCATGATCATCAGAACATTCTTTTAAATTACTCACCCATTCTGTACTGCTCTTATCCCAAGGTACCAAAAGTGATAGTTTTATACCTGATCTCTAGAAACTGATCAAAAACCACTTAACCTTTTTTTACCTTTTTCAAAGAACACCCAACACCATCCAGATGGTGATAGTAATGAATTTCAGTTGTTATCAGTCTGTCTTGGATTTGCTCCATTGACAAAGAAATAATGATAGGTATCTGATTACAAGTCCCCAAGTTGCAGTTTTCTCCCCAATTAGATCACAATGGCCCTGAAGTGGAATACATTTTAAGACCAAATTAATATTGTATGATTTCAAATGCTACTTAGGTAATATAGCATTAGCTACATTGTGATCTAAAGTGAACATTGTGGAGTTTTAAGTGTGCCTTAAGACTTTTGAAGGACTATCTGGCAAAAATAAATTAGTAAATTAAAATTCTTTGTGGATTAGCTAGCACGTATCAGTAAAAATGTGTGCATACTTGCAACAAAATTGTAAGAGGTATGTCTTGATATAATTACCTTTCAGTAGTTGTGTTTCTTCCCTTATTGCCTGCATATATTTGATGTTTATCTTTAGTCTTCTCCCCTAAATTGTTAAGAGAAAGCTGAATTTCTGCCTTCAGATTTATGGCTATATGAAATATGATCATTGTTAAGGAAGTCACTAAACTTGTATTTTTGCAAAATTTGTTTTTGAAAATCTGTATATTGGCTTATATTAACCATAAACCTAAAATCTGATTACTCTATGATAAAGGTAATAGATTAGTGACAGATTTTAAGGTGGGCAGTGCTATTAACATTGACTTAATTAAGTTAAATTAACCTTAATTTCTTATATTCTATGGAAACTAAAACATGTTTTAAATTGTTAGAATATAGAAATGAAGTAGACAGTGTAAATTGAATAGTTAAATGCATATAGGTGCTTATTATTAAATTGAATTATTTTTATTTGATGAGAAATTCTGTTTGACAAAACTTTAGCTTGTTTCTCAATAAAGCACCTATCATTTTTTTTCTTCTTTTGAGAATAGATGTTTTAGAGTACCCCTCTCTCCTCTCCCTCCCTTTCCACCCATACCCCCTCCAGGTATTTAAAAGCAAAAAGATTTTAAAATACTCCAAATATTAGAGTATTTATGAATACAACATTCACTGAAGGTTCTGGAGGGATACCATGTCTGCAGTCACAACAAATCTTCATTTAAAAATCCATACATTGATTACATTATATGGCTTTAATGTTATTCTTTGAGGCCAAGGACCAACTAATAAATATAGTGCTATTGTATTACTTGTTATAGTACTATATTTGCTTTACAAAATGATTAGGCTTTCTCAAAAGAATAAAGGTTTTGTTAAAATGAGAAGAGATGATTAAAATCATTACCAACAAAGCTCACTGATAATTTATACCCATTGTACAATCCTCATATCCCATTATAAAATAGCTCTCTTCCTCCATAGAAACATTCTTCAGTGGGACCCCCAGTCTCCTTGAGTGCTTTCAAAAGGAATCTTTTAATGGTCTCTTCGATATTATGTTGTTATTGTTGTTTCTCTCAAACCATTCAGGAACATCCTACTGTAGTTCTGTGCTCTTTTGGGAAGACATAAGGTTGTCTGCTTTATCAGGTGTTGTTGATTCATTCTCCTTTGTCTTAAAATACTTATTTTTAGATGTCTGGACTTATTTATATGATCTGGAGGCCATTTTCCCATCTGTTATTACAAATAATAATTTAATAGAATGAACTACCTAAAACTTTTAAAGAATAATTTTTTTAGTAAGAGTTATCTTTTTTTTAAGTTAATATCCTAATAATTTTATTCCTTTTCTTCTTCGTACACTATTTTTTTTTTAAAAGGCATTTGGGGTTAAGTGAGTTGCCCAGGGTCACACAGCTTGCAAGTGTCAAGTGTTTGGTCTGAGGCTGTATTTGAACTCAGGTCCTCCTGACTTCAGGGCTGGTGCTCTATCCACTTCGCCACCTATCTGCCCCTTCATCCACTATTCTTCAGAAGGCAGGAGGGCATGAAACGAAGTTGGAGATAGAGATAGAGAGATCTTTAGACTTAGGGCTGTGTGTGTGTGTGTGTGTGTGTGTGTGTGTGGTGTCATATGATTATATAAAATAGATCAGTCTGAAAACATAAAATAGGCTTAATTTCATCTGGACTGTTTTAATAATCTCCTAATTATTTCCCCCCACAGATAGTCTCTCCCCTCTCTAATTCATTCTCTATACTAGAAGTATCAAACTCAATTTGAAACTGTATATAAGGATCCCTGAGGGCCATATAATGACTTAGAAAACCACATACTAATATTATCTGTTTGATGTATTTTTATTTATTTTGTTAAATAATTTTCAATTACATTTTAATCTGATTCCTGTGGCATTCAGGAGTGTTTTGGGGCAGCAAGTTTGACCCCTCTGCTCTACAGTGCGAAATTGATCATCCTAAAACATTCCCTTGCCCAAGAATTTTTAGTAGTTTCCCTTTGCCTCTAGGGATAAAAAATATAAATTCTTCTGTTTGTCATTTTAAGCCCTGAATTATCTCAGTCTAACCTACTTTCTCTCTCCTTTAAAGGGGGAGAAAAACAGTAGTCATTTCTGGGAACTGGATGATTCTGCCCACCCCCCTTCCAGATTGAAGTCTCTCAACAAAACGGGGGAGGGGGGCAAAAACTAAAATATAGTGAATGTATCTGATTATATACAAACATTCTGCCTCTCTGCCATGAGGAGAGAGCTGTGCTTCTTTTCTCTTTTACTTATTTGCAGTTCAGGTTCCTTTTCATTTGTTATTGTTGTTTTTGTCATTTTCTAACCTATCTTTCCAGAATAATTTCACATTATTCCCTATTATACACTCTATGTTATAGTGAAACTGCCCTATTTGCTCTACCCTCTACATGTTATTTTATCTTCCACCTCTAACTTTGAAAAACTATCCCATTTTCACCTCCTCCCCACAGCACAGGTCTCCTACCTTCAAGGTTCAACTTAAGTGTCAAATCCAAAAGAGTTCCTTCCTGATTCTCCCTCTGTTGTTCCATATCGCTTTGTACTAATTTTGTATATATTTTGATTTACTTCTTTGTATATGTGTTGCCTTCCTCCAGTAGAATGTGAGCTCCTTGAGGACAGTGACTGCTTTGTTGTTGTTCTTTTTCTTTGTATGCTCAGTGCCTGATAATAAATAGGTACTTAATGTTTGTTGAATTGAATGCTATGGAATCCAGAGAGATTTGGGATGTAAATAGGGAAGAGTAAGGAAAGGAGGTTATGCTTATGGAGAGTGAACTGTAATGTATACTAACAGACCTTATATCTGTACTGTGACCAGTCTAAATTCAGAGTGATTCTTTATTAAATGACTGACTGTCAAATGCCTTTCTCCCTCCCCCACTCCCACCCCACTTGTAAAACCATCATTCCATGGGGGTGATTTTTTTTCTGAATAAGCAGAGTAATTTTCTGCATGGATAAAATCACTGAACCTCTTAAGATTAAGCACTGGAGCTAAGTTTTTAATAAGTGGTACTCAGATTATGGCTCTTAACTTAGATTTTTCAAAAGTAAACTACAACTCTTTTTAAGAATTCTAATTCTTATGTTCAGAATAATACATTATTACATTCTAGCACAGTGATTATATTTTCCATTATGCACTGACTACAACTGGGACCCCAGTTACATCAGTTAGAATTCTTTGAACAATTAGATTAATTGCTCTTAACAGTAGTTGGGCAGTTTGTGGAAGAATAATGATCATCAGTGGAAGGACATTACCATTTATAGGAAATATCCTTTCTTTAGGGGCAAACATCTGGGTAATTTCTCACTTCCCCAACCAGTGGGAAAGATTTCCTAAATACCCTTTTGCTTTCTGACTATGGGGAATACAATATGAGCCAAGACCCAGGCACCCATCTGGTCTCTTTTGTATTTTGTAACAAAAACTATTAAGGGATTATATTTGCTCTTGAAAAGTGAGGTGATAAAGACCTCTCCTTCATTCCTAGGAGCCTCCAAGAAGGGAAAAATTGCTCATTCATCTCCTTTTTAATATTAAGGAAGAGAACTCCTTTCAGAAAAGCCTTCAGTGCCCTATATGGGGATATACCAAGACATAATTATATAGTTTTCCTAAAGAGAAAATTAGTCTTCCCATTTTTCCTGATTATACCGTGGTAATTAAATGCATACAATAATGTTAGCTAAATGTAGTTTTTCTGGTATTAAAAACATTGTTCAAAACTTTATTTAAATTTTATGACATGTTGTGTGTGTTAAGTAACTTATCAGGTATTATTTCAGGGGAAAGAACTTTATACCTTATTATTCCAGACCACCTTTGTCTTATTTATAATGATAGTGTTTTAGGAAAGTTCAGTATTTATTTGCCATGGGAAGTCAGTTCTCAAAATTTGTTACCATTGCTCAGTTATACATTTTGAAAAAGATTGTGTAAGTGCAGTGATGGAAGTAGACAGAAATTAGCCTGAAGACATGTAAGCTTAAGAATGCTAAAAGGTAAATATATAATAACAAGTAATACTAAAAGATTAATATGCAATAGGCTCAATGTAGATGATTATTCTGAAGTTTTAGGTGATGGTCAGTTGGTAATTGCAAACATTTTAATGAGTGAGGTTTGTACTATTGTAGGTTTTTCGTAGGATCTTTTTTAAAAAGAGTCAACATTCTGTGATGAAAAGAACGTTACATTGGGTGATGATAGACCTGAACTCTAATCCTGTTTCTCTCATTAACTAGCTATATGGCACTAAGTAAATCACTTAATCTCTTAGGACCTCAGTCTCTCCATTTGTACAATAAATAGATCTGAGTAATTGATCTCTAATATTCCAAGGGGGGGGGGTGTGTGTGTGTGTGTGTGTGTGTGTGTGTGTGTGTGTGTGTGTGTGTGTGTGTGTGTGTGTGTGTGTGTGTGTGTGTGTGTGTGT